>NW_026590511.1:454337-492182 GCF_907164565.1 Psammomys obesus
GAAGAAGAAGAAGAAGAAGAAGAAGAAGAAGAAGAAGAAGAAGAAGAAGAAGAAGAAGAAGAAGAAGAAGATCATCTTCCTTAGGGGCTGTAAACACTTGCTTTGCAAGCGCCAGGACCCGAGTTCAAGTACCCACAAAGCAAGGTGGGAAAGGTTGGGTGTACATATAACAGGTATTGCACGGTGGTGAGGGTACTAGATCCCGGCATGCTCCTAGCCCAGCAAGACCCTGTCAACCGTAAGAGCAACTAGACAGACACCTGACCTCACCTGGCTCTGGCTCAGCACACCTATCAGTTGGGATGAGCTCCTAAGCACTGACACAGATTCAAAAGGGGGATCTGAGCACGGCATGGTGGTCTGTGCTGGTGATCCCCGCCTCCCAACAGGCTGCTGAGAGCCTGACCTGGCACACGGATCAAACTCCAATCCAGCCTGGGCTGCAGAGTGAAATTCCCGACTGGGGCTGAGCACCTGGTTCAGGGGTGGAGAATTTTCCCAGCGAGGGGCTGGGGGCGTGGCCAGGGTGGAGCTCTAACCTAGAAATTTCCCAGGGAGGGGTTGGGGGCGTGGTCAGGGAGGAGCCCCCACCGGGAACTCCCCAGTGAAGGACTGGGGGCGTGGCCAGGGTGAAGCCACACCTAGAACGCCCCAGTGAGGGGGTGGGGGGCGTGGTCAGGGAGTAGAGCCCCAGTTTAGGTGTAGACCCTGGATTCTATTGCCAGCACTAAAGAAGTATATATGAAAATAATTTTAAATGAGCGAGAAAAAAAAATAGCTGGAAAGCAATTTCTGGAAGGATTTCAAAGGATTCTAGTGAACGCGACCCCGAGGGACCGGGCTAATCTATGGTCACAATTAAGTGTCATCTTGGAACATAAGCGGTCTCCCTAACGCTCTGTGGCCCACACAGGTCACCTGCTGGAGGGAACACCTGTGGGGACAGGAGACTGGGCTCCAGCCTGACCCAGCGGCTTGGAGGACTCTGCCTGGCTAGCAGCTCCTGCCATTTAAAGAAAAAAAAAAAAAAAAAAAAAAAAAAAACCAAAAAAAACCCCGCAACCCTCCACACTTAGTATGCACCAAGTGAATGCATTTATTATTGTCTTCTATTTTTAGACGCTCTCAGTTTTCCACCACAGCTGGCTAGCTTCACCAAGGGGTTGCGGAGCTGTGGGTGGGTGGGGGCTCACGGCCATGCTATTAGCAGAAGGGTGCTTGAATTTAGACGCGCCTCAGGGCACTGTAGGGCCAAATGCCCAGCCCCCACTCTCACCAGCTGGGGCTTGTTCACCACCAATGCCCCGATTTCCAGCCCCTCTAGCCGAGCTTCTCACCCGTGTCCTTAAAAGAGAGCCCAGCATCCTAGCATCCCCGCGTCTGTTCTCGCCGTCTAAAGGACCCTTCCGAATCTTTGCAACTCCTATTCGACCCGTAGAGCCCTGCACCTTGGACCCAGCCTCATCCCCATCCCAGCTCCAGGTGGTCTGGTACCGCGGTGCAGGCCTGAGCCCGCAGCGCGGAGGGGACGGTCTCTGAAGCCCCATGCCATGTCCCCCACTCACCTCCACGAAATAAAAGCAAGGCAGGAGCGTCATGCTGTCCTTCGGCCTTTTATTCTTCTCCTTCACAGCAATCATGGTGACGCGGGCGCTGTAGGCCGAGGTTGCGGGGGGACAAAGGCAGGCTGGAGACCAGAAGGTGCGCAGATGGAGATCCCAGGAGGGGAGACAGGGCTAGACAAGTGAGCTGGGGGGAAACTGAGGCTGGGGCAGAGGGGGGAACTTGGGGAAGGGAAATGCAGGAGCCCCCGCGCGCTCACGCGGCTCGCTCACCTGGCGGGGGCAGGGAGGGCGGAGTCCGCTGCGGAGCGCGGACACAAAGCCAGGGTCCCCGCGTGGGAGGGACGCGAGGCCCCGGCGCCGTGCGCGGGGCGCGGGCTCTTTGTCTGCGCGCTTTGCAGCCGGCTCGGCCCCGCCCCGGCCCCGCCCCCGGCTCGGGCGCCTCCGCCTCCGGCTCTGCGGGTCTCGGGGTCTCCGGCCCTGCAGGACCGCAATCCGGGTCCCTACCCTGCCCCTGGCGCGCGCACACGATCGGCCTCGGGGACCTAGGGGCGGGCGCGCGGCCGGGGTTGGCGAAGACCGGATCCCGCGGCCCCCCCGGTCGCCTCCCTGCTTCTCACGGTCGCCGAGCCCTCAACCCCCACGTCTTCCGTGCCCGCGGCTCGCTGGAGTCCGTTTCCATGGTGAGGTCCCTGGGCGCCGGAGCGAAAAGAGACAAAGACACAGGGGTGGAGGGGCTGCTGTCCTCCCCCTCCCCTCCCCATCGTCCCCGCCCCACCTTTCCTCTATCCAACCTTCAGGCCCACCTCATCATCCTGACCCTGGGCAACTGGTGCCTTGAGAATAAATGATTGTAAGGTGCACTTATGTAGCGCTTGCTGTTTGCAAGCTTTTCCCCTCTACAGAGTTAGCCCTGTAAATGTAGGAACTGGTTGATCCCACGCCATTCTAGGTGGGCAAACTGAGGCCCAGATGAGTTAGGCGATCATTCTATCGGTATTATCAGTAGCTACTGAGCGCCTACTGTATACCAGGCCCTTAACAAAAACACTTGTGGCCCAATGGGAAGTGGGACTGAAGCTCGTAGCCCCCCTCCCCAGCTCTCTCTGTTTGAAGTCCGGTGTAGTGGGATGCAAGTGAGATCTCAATATTCTCGAGGCTGGGTCAGGAGGATTGCTGTGAGTTCTAGCCCAGTTTGACCAACACGGTGAAGTTCTTGTGCTGCAAGGATGAGGGCCCGAGTTCAAAGCCCCAGCTTACGAAGCCACCCCTAGCGCTGGGTAGAGGAGGACAGGAGGATCTCACCTAATCAGCAAGCACCAAGCCAAGGAGAGGCCCTGTTTCAAAACAGATGCGGTGGCAGAGGCAGGTGGATCTCTGTGCGTTCGAGGCCAGTCCAGTCTACAAAGCGAGTCCAGCACAGTCAGGGCTACACAGAGAAACCTTGTCTCGAAAAAAACAACAGCAATAAAAAGTAAGGTAAAACCGGGGGTGGCTGTGCACGTCTGTAATCTCAGCCATTTGTAAGACAGGCCGAGGGAGTTCAAGGCCATGAGTTCAAGACCTGCCTGGCCAGCCATACAGTGAGAACTGTTTCAAAAGAATGAAGGTGGACGGTTGGAAGGAGACACGAGCATATAGATAGCACATGGCACACATACGAAAAATGAGGAAACATATGAAAAATAAGGAAAGGAAAGCAAGCAGGAGGCGCCATTTGAATGGGGCATAGACCGCCGCTCTCATTAGGCACCTACAGTCTCCACCCTGCTCTGCTCCCACGAAGCCCTCCCCACTCCATGCCCCTGCATGCCTGTGTTCACCCCGTCAGTCAAAACATTTCTCCCAAACTGATTTCTGTTCTCACACACTCAACCTCAACCCACGTGTCAGAGTTTCTTTGCAGGAACCACAAGCACCCCAGGCCTGGGGGCCACACGCAGCAAATGCACCTGCCCTCTGCGACCCCCACCAGGAAAGGAACAGCAGAGGCAGGCCGCCATGGCGGTGTGCAGCTCTTGCTCTCGAGCACTGGGGGCAAGAGAGTTGCTATGAGTTTCAATACAGCCTGGGCTACAGAGCAAGACCCTGACTCAAAACTAAGCCAAAAGTATCCCAACACTCAGGAGTCAGAGGCAAGCAAAGTGCTGTGAGTTCTAGGCCAGCCTGGTCTACAGTGTGAGTTTCAAGACAGCCAGGGCTACACAGAAAGACCCTGTCTCAAAACAAACAAACAAACAAACAAATGACAGAAAAGGTAAAAGTGGGGGCTAGAGAGATGGCTCAGAGGTTAAGAGCACTGCTTGCTCTTCCAGAGGTCACAAGTTCAATTCCCAGCAACCACATGGTGGCTCATAACCATCTATAACGAAATCTGATGCCCTCTTCTGGCATTCAAGCGTACATGCAGGCATAACGTTGTATACATAATAAATGAATAAATCTTAAAAAAAAAAAAGAAAAGAAAAGAAAAAGAAAAGGTAAAAGTGGCTCAGGCAGGCCGGAGGGCATCATCCTCCAACAGAGTCAGGGAAAGGAGCAGCCCTTGGCCACAGTTCCTGTGTTGTAGGGCACAGGTAATTCCCCACTCAGTCCTGACACTGCCCCAGCTTCAGGGGCTGAGGGTGGAGAAGCCCAAAGAGGGGACGCAGAGACTTGGACAAGCCCTAGGCCTCAGTTTCCCTGTTAATAGGGAGGGAGCTTGCAAGACCCCTGGGAAATCTAGTGTTGAAGGAAGGCCCTTAACTGGTGGTCTTGAGGAGAAGAAGCTGTGGCCTGCAGGGGACGGTGGGAGAGGGCAGCTTGGGCCTTCCAGGGAGGGATCTACAGGTGGAGTTGGGGTAAGGCACGGCCTAGCTCAGGAGTCCTGGCCAGCCGTGGGTAGGCTCGGAGCCAGGGCAGGAGGCTGAGTGTGATGCCATCACACTCTTTGTTGTAATTCCAGAAGTCAAGAGGCTGAAACACGACGGGGAGGCAGAGGCAGGTGGATGTCTGTGAGTTCCAGGCCAGCCTAGTCTAAGAGTCAGTCCCAGAACAGCCAGGGCTGCACACAGAGAAACACAGAGAAACACAAACAAACAAACCAAAAAAAAAAAAAATTTAAAGAGTTCAAGGTCATCCTCAGCAGACATGGTGAGTTTTGAGTCCAACCTGGGCTACATGAGAGCTTGTTTCAAAGTTGTCCAAGAAACAAATAGGCAGGTCTCAGAGGTCTACTCTGCCCTCACCAGGACATAACCCACAACCTGGTTCCTGAGGCTGGCACTTGGTCCGAAGTCACACTCTGTGAAGGGCACAGAGGCAGGGAGCCATACCCACCCCGAGGATACTGAGGTCCGAAGAAGATGCTGGTGGCAAGCAGGAGGAGGAAGTGCCACTGCTGTCGACCACCGCTGGCTCTGGAGCCATCCCAGCCGTTGGGTTGTGTAAGAAGTCCGGGAACACGGTGGACCTCTGCCAGCCAGGCTCCATTTCCAAACGAAACCGCAGGACCTTATCCTTTCTCTTTTCTTCCCCCAAGTCCACCAGGTCTGTGGTTTCTTCCTCTTTGTGTGGTTTCATTCCTCTAACTTAAATTTAATGAATTCTCTTCTTCATTTGTGGCCGCTGAAATGGCTGAGTGGGGAGGGCGCTTGCTGCCTAACCTGACAACCTCAGTTCTTTGCCTGGCACTCACACAGTGGACGGAGACAACTGTACCTTCACAGTCGTCCTCTGGCGCGCGCACGCACGCGCGCGCGCACACACACACACACACACACACATGTAAACAAGTGCACATAGGAATGAAGGAATGAATTTCTGTAGTAGTGGAACGGCACCCGGGGCCTGCGCTCCCCACTAAGCTAGAGCCCACTGTTCTACCAGCTTAGACCATTTATTTGTTTGTTTTAAAGACAGGGTTTCTCTGTGTAGCCTTAGTTGTCCTGGACCCGCTTTGTAGACCAGGCTGGCCTTGAATTCGAGGACATCTGCCTGCCTCTGCCTCTCTGAATGTTGAGATTACAGGCGTGTGCCACCCTGCCCAGCTTAGACTCATATTTGCCCTGTGATCCAAGTACTTGGGAAGCGGAGGCAGGAGGATTGATGTGAGTTCTGGGTTAGTCTGGGATTTTATAAGGGGGCTGGGAGATAGGTCAGTGTTGAAAGTGCTTGTGGCACAAGACAGAGCTACAGTTCTGGTCCCCAGAACCCATGTACAAGCCTGGTGCAAAGCTCTGCAGCAGAAGCAGACTGCTTGTATCCCAAGCGTGTGTGAGAGGAGCTCCCGGCAAAGACAGCAATCTAGTGGGTGAGCTGGCTGAACCATAGACAGAGCCCTGCCTCTCTCTAAGGTGAGAGTCACTTGGCATCACCTTGTGTCAGCCTCAGGCCTCCATGTGCCTGTGAATAAGTAAGTAAACAAAACAATAAAATCTATGTATGAAGTAACAAGCAGATATCATGTCAGCGCAGGGGAAAGTAAAGAGAAAAGGACAGAAAATCATCCCCGTGTGGAAGCAGGAGGATCAGGAAGGAGTTCAAGGTCATCCTTGCTGATACATGGTGCTTTCAAGGCCAACCTAGGCTACATGAGACCCTGCTTAAAAATGAACTCACTCACACACACACATACTACACACTCATCCACATGTTCTCTTTCACACACACTCACATTCACACACACACACACACACACACACACACACACACACACACGCACTACCCCCTTGGAGGGGAAACAATGAACTCCCAAGAGAAAACCAAGGCAGAAAGTAATCAGCGGGGTCCCGGGCCTCTGTGGGTCGGAGCTGTGAGAGTGCAGTGGGTAGCAGGTGGCTTCCCATGCCTCCAGAGAGACCCCCGAACGCTGCCCCACTGCAAACTCTCCCGGGCCCCCAAGCTGGAAGGAGGAAGTGGAACACCCAGCCCAGCCTTCAGCCACAGTCCAACGGCTCCCCACAGAGCTGGGCTATAAGAGGGACCCAGCAAGCAGAGTGCCAGGAGCCTGGCCATGGCTGGAAGTCACCAATGTCTCAATGGGGCCCATCCCTTCCTCCTGCTTGCCCTGGTCTTCGGTGGTGAGTTGGGCTCTGTTTATCAGCCAGCACCCTTCAAGAGCAGCTGGGAGATCAAGGCACCCCCTAGGTAAATGCCTGGGAGGGAAAGGATAGAGAAAGAGGGAGAATTGTGGCATTTTGACTCAGTTTCCCTTCTGTTTTACAGTCCTTTTGCAACAGGGTCTCCTGTAGCCCAGGCTGGCCCTAAACTCACTTTACAGCTGATGATGACTTGGAGCTCCTGATCCTCATTCCACATCTCCCTGGTACTAGTGTGGCAAGCTTCCACAGCCATGCTGGGTTTCCATGGTTCTGGACATGGAATCCAGGGCTTTGTGAATGCTAAGCAAGGGCTCTACCCACTGAGCCCTAGCCCCAGCTTCAGCCCTTGATGGGTTTTTTGGAGAAGTCTCTACGACTGGGCCACTCACAGGCCCTCACTGTTTAGAGGGATTTGCAGGGAATCAAGAATTACAAGTCAGGTTTAATGGTGTACATCTTTAATGCCAGCACTTGGGAGGCAGAGGCAGGTAGATCTACGTGTGTTCAAGCCCAGCCTGGACCACAGCGTTGGACACTATCTCAAAACAACAAAAATAATAAGCATAGATTCAAGCCAGCTCCTAACTCCTCCCAGGCACAGGTATCCTTGAAGCCATAGCTAGAACACACTGTGGCCCTCAGGGCCGGAGTATTATTCAGGCTGCCGTCCTGACGTGTGTCTCTCCCAGGAGCCGTTCAGGCTGCCCAGATCGTGGGTGGGCGCGAGGCTCGGCCCCATTCTCGGCCTTATGCGGCCTCCCTGCAGCTGACCAGGCTCCCCGGGAGCCACTTCTGTGGTGGCACGCTGATCCATCCCAGATTCGTGCTGACGGCTGCCCACTGCCTGGAGGACATGTGAGTACAGGGGACAGCGAGGGGCGGCGCGTCTGAGCCGCCAGCACAGGCTCCTCAGTCTCCTCCCCGGCCAGCTCTTCCCAATGTCTTCTCCAGATTACCACAACAGTGTTTGCTCTCGCTCTCTCTCTCTCTCCCTGCCCCCCCCCTCCCGTGCGCCTAGAATCCAACTCTGGAAGGGCCGGGGGCGTGGTCGGGGTATCCCCTCCCAGGGGTAGAGCCCTTGGTAGCATGTGAGAGAGGACCGGGGTTCCATCCCTCCCCCTGCCTCAACCAACACCCCACAACCTTAACCGCAGCCCCTGGCAGCTCGTGACGGTGGTGCTGGGTGCCCACGACCTGCAGAGCCCCGAGCCCGAGCAGCAGAGGTTCACGATCACTCAGGTCTTCCAGAACAACTACAACTCCGAGGAGCACCTCAACGACGTGCTGCTGGCTCAGGTAGGTGGGGACTGGGATCCGTGCCGGCAGGAGGCGCTTGGGGAGCACCTCCCGTGCGCTCGCCGGAACTGCGGAGCTGTCACCGCGTGGACTGCGGCCTGTCGGTCAGCGTCTGACCAGGCTGGCTCCTGTCCGCCGCACTGGGCCGGTGTTCCTGTCAGACATAGGCCCCGGGGCTTAACCCTCAGGCTAGGCCACGGGGATGGTTGAGTTAGGCCACGGGTTAGGGTTTGAGTTAAAGGGGTCAGGACCGGGGTCAATGGAGGGAGCTCAGGAGATGTCATGTCCCCGGGGGGCCGGTGGGGACGAGTCCTCACGTCTTTTCCCCCCCTTTTGCTGCAGCTGAACCGGCCAGCCTCCCTGGGCCAGCAGGTGGCCGTGGCCTCTCTGCCTCAGCAGAACCAGTCTTTGCCCCAGGGCACCCAGTGCCTGGCCATGGGCTGGGGCCGCCTGGGCACCAACGCGCCCACGCCGCGTGTGCTGCAGGAACTGAACGTCACGGTGGTCTCCTTCCTGTGCAGGGAACACAACGTGTGCACGCTGGTGCCACGGCGGGCAGCGGGCATCTGCTTCGTGAGTGCACGGCTGGGCCGCGGGAGGCGTGGTCTGTGTGCGGTGGAGCCCAGGGCGGGCGGGGCCTGGGCGGAGCGATGTCTGTGGGCGGGGCCTGCGGTGGGGCCGGGCTGCTCAGCGGAGGTGCGGATCCCAGGGTACTGCGGGTCCCTAGGAACTTGGGTGTCTGGGGTGGGGAGATGGGTATGCCTGGGCTAGTGTGTGCCCAGGTGGGTGACCCGGAGGGCATGGCGGGAAGCGGGGCTCTTGGGCTCAAGGTTTTGCCCGGGCGGGTTTTGAGGATGGTGGGTTTGAAGGAGAATGTTGGGCGCCTGTCTGTTCCGTTCTGACCCGTGGTCTCTTCCCCTCTACGAGCAGCGCTGGCGGGACCAGTCGCCCGCGCGTGGGTCGGCCCTGGGCCCCTGCTACAGAGCAGGCTCCCTTTGGTCCTTTGTGCGCCTCCCCTCCTGCCCCTTCTGGACCCACTCAGATTGTCCCCAACAGGAAGCTAACGAGGGCCTCCTGGTCATCCCCCGGCTGGCTTCTGTCGGCCTGGGGCCTGAACCTTCTTCTACCTCAGGGAGACTCGGGCGGCCCCTTGATCTGCAATGGCGTCCTTCAGGGGGTCGACTCCTTCGTGATCCGAGAATGCGCCTCCCTCCAGTTCCCGGATTTCTTCGCCCGGGTGTCCTTGTATGTGGACTGGATTCACTCCATCCTGCGGGGCGCAGGGCCCTGAGCTGCCCTTCTGTGCTCCAAGACAGCCTACCCAACTCTCCTGAATAAAAGCTGAGACGTATTTAAGAGCTGTCTCCTGTCTTTCTTACCCCGTGTAGACCTGGGATGTGGGCAGATCCTCAATGCCAGAGGTCGGGATCCACCGTGCAGGGAAGAAAGGGGTCGAGGGGAGGCCAGGCTCACTCCCCAGCCCCAGAGGATGGAACCACGGGGGCTAGGCTCAGTCCCCACCCCCCACCCCGGGCACCACCCTGAGTCGCTTTGCACCTCTTGGCCTCCGTTTCCTCAACTAGAACCCGGACACATCCCAGAAGGGATGAGGACCTGTGGCGGGCGGGGTTCGGTGAAGTGTCCCCCAGCTCCAGGTTTCCTGAGGACCGGGCTCTCTCCCCGGCTTTGGCGGGCACTGGGCGCCTCGGGGCCTGATGCAGCCAAAGCAACAGGCAGGGTGGACGGCAGTGGGACTGCGGGGAGGGCAGAAGAGCGAGCAGCTCTGCTCCTGGGAGGGGCGGACGTGGAAGCGCCCCGCTCTCCCCAGCGGTAGAGAAAGGAGCTGGAGCCACCCAGGGAGAAGGGAAGGAGGTCCAAAGCCCCCCCCGGGAGGAGTGAGGGAGGGGCGGACTCGCCTCAGGATCTTCCGAAGTGAGAGGCGGTGCTCGCTGGCTGGCTTCTTTCGACGCTGCCACCAGGTGGCGCTGTGTCCAGTCCAGCAGGCTCCAGACAGAGCCCACAGGTTTATTCCTTCTCTAACCCTGTTCTGGTTTTGGGAGACAATCTCACATAGCCCAGGCTAGCCTCTCACTCCCTATGTAGCCGAAGCTGGCCTAGAACCCTGGATCCTCCTGTCTCCGCCTCCCGCGTGCTGGGACGACGCGAGGGACCATCACAGCTGGTTACGTGGCGCTGGGCTGGATGCCAAGGCTGGGTGCACACCAGGCGAGCTCGCTGCCACTGAACTCCGGCCCCAGGCTGCTTTCAGTCCTCCCAACACCCGCTGAGCCGTCCGCAGTGCCTCACCGCTGTGTGGGGACTGCGTTTGTGTGTGTGTTGGGGGGGGGCGGGGGAGGAGATGCTGGGAATCTGGAGGCACTAAACGGAGGTCAGGAAAGAACTTGAGCGGGCTGGAGAGATAGCTCAGCGGCTAAGAGCACTGAGGACCTAGGTTCAAGTCCCAGCACCCACGTGGCAGTTTACAACCGTCTATAACTCCTGTTCCAGGAGATCTGACACCCTCACACAGACATACATGCAGGCAAAATGTACATTAAAAAAATAATAAAACATCAACAGAAGGGGTTAGTTCAGGGCCTGGACTATGGTACTGGACAGCATGGTGAGCACCGTATACAGGCGGTGCTCAGTAAGTGCAGCTGTGGTTAAGTCTTCCTCATCGGAAGCTTTGTTCGCTGGCGCCAGCATCCTGCCCACCTGCTCATGTCCGTTGGATCCCACCCCACCCCATGCCCTGTCCTGGAGATGAGACAGTTGGTTTTGCAACAGCCCTGGCTGGG
This sequence comes from Psammomys obesus, assembly GCF_907164565.1. Lineage (NCBI taxonomy): Eukaryota > Metazoa > Chordata > Mammalia > Rodentia > Muridae > Psammomys > Psammomys obesus. Next base: position 465,078 of record NW_026590511.1, read on the forward strand.
GCTCCTGGGAGAGACTGGAGGGGAGCTGGCCACAGAGTGGGGGGCTGGGTCCCGGGTCAGGCCCGGTCTCGGTTGTAGGAGGAGACTGTGGGGGTCCAGATGGGAACTGTGGCCCCACCGAGGCCAGGTCTTTCTCCCCGGTGCCCAGGCACTGATGCCATCAGGTGGGCCTGAGTTCTGCCGTGGGGAAAACCGGCGAATCAGGGCTCAGCTGGCTGCAGTGTGCCGTGTCGTCCTGACCCTGCTTCACGAGACCTGCTGTGCTGAGCGTGGTGGAGCACTCCTGTAGTCCCGGCACTGAGGACACAGAGGCAGGCGGGTCTCTGTGGGTTCCAGGCCAGCCTGGGCTACATGGCACACACACACACATTTGAACACATGCACACCACACACATTCATGCACACGCATGCTTGCACGCATGCTTGCATGCGTGCTCGCACACACACTAAGCTGCCACTTGATGGGCACAGCCTCCACGTCCCCCATATTTTCTGCCTCAGGTGGGAATCCAGCCATTCCCTGTCACCCCAGGAAAAAGTCAGGCTCGCACCACACCCCGTGACAACTCAATACACTTACATGTTGCTGTTATTGCTATGTCTGAGGTAAACTGAGGCAAGCTGCTGGATATAGCACGGAGGTGGCACCCCTGTCACCTCAGCACTCGGAAGGGGGAGGGGAAAGCAGTAAGATTAAGACTTTGAGGCTAGCCTGGGCTACCGGAGATCTTATTTTATTTAATTCTTGCCTTTTCAACACAGGGTTTCTCTGTGTGTCCCTGGCTGTCCTGGAACTCACTCTGTAGACCAGGCTGGCCTTGAACTTACAAAGCTCCACCTGCCCCTGCCTCCCAAGTATTGGGATTAAAGGGGTGAGCCACCACCATCATTCTGCCCTGACATCCTCTTAGAAAAGAAAAGACAAAGAAAGAAAGAAAGAAAGAAAGAAAGAAAGAAAGAGAGAGAGAAAGAGAGAAAGAAAAGGAAAGAAAGGGGGAAAGCCCAGCTTGCTGAGTTTCCCTTGACAGCAGCAGCATGGATGCAGTTGAGGTGAGGACCCTGAGGGGTCGTGCGCCCCCCCACCCCCTGATGCCAGGGAGGAAGTGGGGCTGTGGCCGGCATGGGGCAATACAACGGCCTGTGGCTCCAGCTATAAGTACGGCTGTTAGGTAGGGGTGTGGGAGCCAGGAGAGCACAGCCTGCCATGGCCCTCAGCCCACTGTCCCGCTGGCCCCTGGCTCCCGTGCTGCTGGCCTTGCTCCTGGGTGGTGAGTGCGCTCGGACCCACATCCATTGTCTTTCCACATCCCTCAGGACCTCAGAGAAAGACACCATCAGGACACCGGGTTCTAAGGCTGGGGGACTCACCAGGGTCTCAAGTCCAGGAGTACCCTGGGCAAGGTCCCCGGGCCTCTCTGTGCCTCAGTTTCCCTCATCGAGGGTCCAAGCAGCCTGGGGCTCACTCTTCCGCCCTGTGCGCCCCCAGGCCCGACGCTGGCCTCAGAGATTGTGGGTGGCCGGCCAGCCCGGCCCCACGCTTGGCCCTTCATGGTGTCCCTGCAGCGGCGCGGGGGTCACTTCTGCGGCGCCACCCTCATCGCCAGGAACTTCGTCATGTCAGCGGCGCACTGTGTGAGCGGCCTGTGAGTCCCCCCTCCGCCCCTCCGTCCCCTCCCAGCCCCCGGCGTCCACGTGGGCCACACCGGGTGCATGGGGGGCCGTTCCCACGCACCCTCCACCCCCACCTCCACTGCCCCCAGGAACTTCCGGTCGGTGCAGGTGGTCCTGGGAGCCCACGACCTGCGGCGCCGGGAGCCCACCCGGCAGACCTTCTCCGTGCAGCGGATCTTCGAGAACGGCTTCGACCCCACGCGGCTGCTCAACGACATCGTGGTGATCCAGGTGGGCCTGCGAGCGCGGGAGGGAGCCCGAGCCGCGGGGGCAGAAGGGGCCGGCGGCATCCTGGGGAACCCGCAGTGGGCGCCCTCCGAGCCTGTTCCCAGCGCAGCACAGCGCCAAGGCCCGTCCTGTGGCTGGATGGTGAAGGCTCCGAGGAGATAATGTATGGAAGGCTCCAGCGGAGTTCAGCCAACAAACCCCTGTTTGTGCTTCTCCATTCGCCGACCTGCGGCTGGGGGGTGGGGGGTGGGGGCACCCTCATTTCTTCCTCCAGTCCCCAACCTTTCCCACCACTCGCTGGCGGGATGCTAAGGAGGCGGGGAGGGTCCCTGCGCCCTGTGACTCTCCCTCACCCCCTGTCCCTCTCACTGCAGCTCAATGGCTCTGCTACCATTAACGCCAACGTGCAGGTGGCCCGGCTGCCCGCCCAGGGCCGTGGCGTGAAGGACCGAACGCCATGCTTGGCCATGGGCTGGGGCAGGTTGGGCACAAACCGACCCTTGCCCAGCGTGCTCCAAGAGCTCAACGTGACGGTGGTGACCAACCTGTGCCGCCGCCGGGTGAACGTCTGTACTTTGGTGCCGCGCCGGCAGGCAGGCATCTGCTTCGTAAGTACCTTATGCAGCGGTGAAGGTGGTGGTCAGACCCCAGGGAGGACTTCCCCAGGGCTGGAGTGTGGGTAGGAGGTACCCAGAGGTCCAGCCTCTGACCTTTGATATCTCCACAGGGCGACTCTGGCGGACCCTTGGTTTGCAACGGGCTTGTCCAAGGCATTGACTCCTTCATCCGAGGAGGCTGTGGATCTGGAATTTACCCAGACGCCTTTGCGCCTGTGGCTGAGTTTGCAGACTGGATCAATTCCATCATCCGTAGACATGAAGGCCGCCCCCATACTCACCCCAGAGACCCCGGGAGCAGGCCTGACTAGGACCTGCCTGTCCGCCCTCTGCAGGAGGGGGTTTTGTTTGTTTTTTGTTTTGTTTTGTTTTCCACAATAAAAGCAACGTTTGCTTTGTGCGCTGGGTCTGGGTCCGGTGTGTGTGACGATGCCTCAGAGTGTGGGCTACAGCCACTGCTTTGCTTGAGGGGTTCCTCCCCGGGGCACTGCAAGCAAGCTGGGACCAGTCATGGCAGGAGGCCTGTTCCCCACTTTGTACAGAAAGATGCCAGTCAGCAGATGACGCTTTTGGTTTCTGTTCCCTAAAATCCACATTCAGCTAGGTCTCAGCCCTCAGGAGGCTGGAGGATTGCCAAGAGTTTGAGGACAGCCTGGTTTACATGGTGGTTTATAACTGCCTACAGTTCCGGCTCCAGGGGACTGGATGCCCTGCTCTGGCTCTGTGGGCACCAGGCATGCACACGCACCCCCCACCCCCAGAATTAAGAGTAACAGAAATAACCTAATCATAGGCTAGGTGGAGTGGCTTAGCCAGTGAACATGCCTGCCACAGAGCCAAAGGGGAAAACGGGCTCCAGCAAGCCCAGCCCTCTGCCTGCGACCCACATAGTTCATAAAATGAAATAGATAAAACATACAAATAATAAAAATAGCTGGGTGGTGGTGGCAGCGGTGGCGGCGCAGGCCTTTAATCCCAGGACTCGGGAGGCAGAGACAGGCAGAACTCTGAGTTCCAGGCCAGCCTGGTCTACAGAGTGAGTTCCAGGACAGCCAGGGCTACACAGAGAAACCCTGTCTCGAAAAACTAAAATAATGATGATAAGGATAAAAGAGATATTATCCACTTTCTAATTAGATTGGAGTCCCAAAGATCCCCAGATGGCCTTGTACACCCTTCCTCCTTCCTCCTCTACCCCACCCCGCCCCTGCTGGGACAGGGTCCAAGCCAGTGGAGGTTTGGGGTTGTTGACTGGTGTCCCATGTCTGCCTGACCCTGGGTGGTTGCCAGATTCTGTTACAATTTCTTAGGTTCCTGTTTGCATAATCTAGGTTCTGTCCCAAAAGGCTTCTCACTCTGTTTATGATTTGTTTTGAGACAACAGCCTTGGCTGTCCTGGAACTCACTCTGTAGCCCAGGCTGGCCTCAAACTCACGGAGATCCTCCTGCCTCTGCCAGGGTTGATACTGTGCGGTGCAGGTGGCTTCTGATGCTGAAACTTCTGTGGCCAGGATGTCCTACAGATATCACCCCTAAAGAGACAAGCAGTGCTCTGACAGGGAGCGGGTCCCCGAGCCCCCAGCTCTCCTTCTCCCTGTCCCAACCCCTCCCCTCCAGAGCAGATCCTCAGGATTAGCTTTTGGGAGGAGATGGTGACCCAGACTGAGTCAGTCAAGACCTTGATTGGCATGAGGGTGGGGTCGTACAGTCTCAGTCCCTGGCTCAAGCCATACCTGAAGCAGGTCACAGGACTTGCCTTTTCATTTCCTTGTGACAACCCTGCTTGCTGAGGTGTGAGACCCCACAGCCACAGGAACAAGGAGGAAGGATTCAAGTGCCCTTCCCCCACTCACAAGACACCTTCTCTCCAAGTTGGAGAAGGAAGTTCTGTAAGGAGATAGGGGAGGGTTGTTTACCAGCTGGCCTGCTGCTGCTGACACCACCTGCGCTGGAAGGACAGTTCTGGGCCAGGTCCAGCCTCAGCTTTCCACCAAGGCCAGGTACTGGCAGAGGGCACTGGCCAGGGTCCCAAGTGGGAGGGTCGCAAGCAGGAGGGAAAGAGGGATCCCCTAGGCCCTGGCAGGGTCACATGACCCATCCTAGAAAGGCTGACACAGGGAAAGTGTAGATTCTCCATTCTCTGCCCAGCAGGCGGGGCGGGGCGGGGGAGGCGCCTGTCCCATCAAACAGCCGGGGTGCCCGCCTGTGTCAGTGGCGTGAAAATGCAGGGCTCCATGTGCCTTGCGGCTCTGGTGGTCCTGGGGGCTGCTGTATGTGGTAAGTGGACCAGGAAGGGGTGGGGGGGGCCAGTGCACCCGGGTGCCCTGCGGCGGTCAGACACACTCCGAATTGCTCAGAGTGTGCGATCTGAGCTTTCTGGAGTTGGTGTTTTTATCAACAGCAAGAAACTGTAGACTTTATAGAATTAAAGAACCAGAATTCACCTTAGGGCCAGCAAGAAGGGCCAGCTGGTAAGGGGGTTTGTGGCCAAGTCTGAAGACCTGCGTTTGAGCCCCTGGGACCCATTGGGTGAAGAAGTCTGCTGCAGGTTCACTGTGGTCTTGAGGCAGTGTGCGCCACCCACCAGACTTCTGATTTGAAGCCACTCGGAAATGGGTTTTGAGTCTGGGGCAGCCTGGGGCTTGGAGGTGGGAACTTACACTGGGCCCACCGTCCCCAGCAGGGCAGCCCCGAGGCCGGATTCTGGGGGGCCGGGAGGCCAAGGCCCATTCTCGGCCCTACATGGCTTCGGTGCAAGTGAACGGGACCCACGTGTGTGGCGGCTCCCTGGTGGCTGAGCAGTGGGTGCTGAGCGCCGCGCATTGCATGGATGGCGTGTGAGTGGCGGGGCTGGGCGGGGCGGGGCTCGGGAGGCTGGCACGCGATCTGAGGTGGACCCTGTCCTGTCCCCAGGACGGAGAATGACCACCTGCAGGTGGCCCTTGGTGCTCACTCCCTGTCGCAGCCTGAACCCTCCAAGCGGTTTTATGATGTGCAGAGCGCAGTGCCTCACCCGGGCAGCCGGCCCGACAGCCTTGAGGACGACCTCCTTCTCTTGAAGGTGAGGAAGCTGGGTCCTTCCCGCTCAGGGTCTAGCCTGGACCCTTCTTCCGCGCCAGAATCCCTGTCCAGAATCCGGCTTCAGATCCCATTTCTCAGCCCCGCCTGCTCTTCTGACCGTCGGCTCCTCCCACCCTCAGCTGTCGGGGAACGTCTCGCTGGGTCCCTTCGTGCAGCTCCTCTCCTTGCAAACTGAGGACAGAGAAGTGGAGCCCGGCACGCTCTGCGATGTGGCCGGCTGGGGCGTGGTCAGCCACGCGGGGCGCAAGCCGGACGTCCTGCAGAGTCTAACGATGCCAGTCATGAACCGCACGGTCTGCAACGGGCGCACGTACCACGACGGGGTCATCACTCGGAACATGATGTGTGCGGAGAGCAACCGCAGGGACAGTTGCAGGGTGAGGGGGCAGGGCCCGGGCCGCGCGCACGGCGTGGGCGGGTGGAGCCGGAGGGGCTGAGGAGGCAGCGGGAAGGGTGGAGTTCAGGGAGTCAAGGGGCTCGGGTGCTGGCTGGGCACGTCACTCGCGGCCCCGCCCCACAGGGAGACTCCGGCGGCCCTCTGGTGTGCCAGCACGTGATCGAGGGTGTGGTCTCCTGGGGTTCGCGAGTCTGTGGCAACCGCAAGAAGCCGGCTGTCTTTACCCGCGTGGCGCCCTTTGTGGACTGGATCAATGGAATCTTAAATGGTAATGTGACGGCCTGAAGGGACCACGGAGACACGCGGCTCATAATAAATGCACGCATCTGAGCCCTGTGGGTCTTAATTGAGCGCCTGCTGCACACAACCCCAGGAGGCTGAAGGCAGGTGGTTCCCAGTCTGGCCACACAGGGGCGCGCATGCTCTTTTGTGAACCGTGGGGCGGGGCGGGACCGCTCCTACTCACGGAGGTCCCGCTGCGCCCAAGACCATTGTCTGGGCTCAGACAGCCCTGCTATGGCGCGCTGAAGCTGCGCTGTGCAACGTAAACGCTAAGAAGGGAAACACACAGAGAGGCCGTGAACCAAGGCTGGATACCGCCCCAGAGCCCAGGAGAGCCGGGAATGTCTGTAGCGCCATGGGCAGAACCCAGACTAAACCCTGCGTCTCTCTACACGGAGCGCAGGGACGCAGAGCAAAGCCAAGCTCCTGGCTTCCCGTAGGTGTTGTGGATTGAGGGTCCCAGGAGCCGGCTGCTTCAGGTTGCACAGCGGCCCACTGTAATTTGCCTCGTGCTCTAGCGGTGGCGTGATTTTGGAATTCTGGGGACCTTTCAGAGGGTTCATGAATGTTAGGGCCCTGAGGGTTGTGGGTTGTTGGTTGTTTGCTGTTGGTCACAGTTTGTCAAGTAGCCGAGAAGAAATTAGATACCCGGATGGCAACGATCAAACTTGTTCCAAGGAACCCAACGCCCCAACCACCAGGAAGTAGTCTGTCGATAACGTCAACCCCATTCTCTTCTATTCTTTGTTTCCTGTTTGGGGGCTGACAGGGTGGAGAAAGGCAGAAGAAAGAGGAACCCACAAAGCAGCTGAATGTGTGCTACTTTGGAGCCGGGCCCATCCTCTGGAGCGAGGACTTAGATGCCCCCCAGCTGGGTCATGTGTGCCCTGCAGTCAGCTCCACAGGGTGCCAGGGAGAAAACAGCAAAACCAGTTACCAAGAACCAAGAGGCCTGGCTCGGCCACCTGGGCTGCAGGGGCACATGATGTGGATGCTTGAAGGCAGGGCCCCTGGAGACCACAGCAGAGGCTGCAGAACCCAGGAGACGGAGGGTGCTGGGGAGGCAGCAGTCACTCAGAGTCCACGTGCGGGTACCTCAGCAGAGCCTCAGGGCGTGGGCACAGTGGCGGGGGCCACAGGGACAGCACAAGCCTGCTGTACAAAGGAACTTTACTCAGCCTGCCTCCCCTTCTGTGGGTCCAAAAGGTAAAGTGGGGCAGACACCCCGGCCTGCACAGGGCTGTACGGACAGTGGCCTTTCAAAGGGTAGACACACAGCCCGGCTCCTTGGGGCCCTGGAGGAGCCACGTGCCTTGTGCCCGTGCTGTGGGTGGTGGCAGTGCCTCGGTGAGGACAGCAGGGTCGCGTCCCACACGTGCTCAGAGCCTGGCTGTGCACAGCGGGCTGTGGTCAGGGGCAGCCGAGGGGCACTCTCCTCCACAGCCCGCCACACAGGCAGTTCTTGATCCATCGCTGTTCCCACTCTTTCACGGCAGTTGTCTTGTTGGGTGACTTCAACATGGTGACACAGCCACACCTGGGGGACAGGGGACTGTTGGCACTCACCTAACCCTCCCACCAACCTCACCTGCCTCTGCCCTACATAGCTGTTTGTCTCCGGAAATATTGTTGCCTGCGCCGATGCCAGCCAGGCGGGACAGTATGACCCCAAACCCTGGCCTACCCACCCTAGGCATCACACAAGGCCACAACGAAGGACCTCCCCAAGCTGCCTGGGCCGGCAGATCTCGGCTTTGCCTGCGAGGCCTAGCAGGGAAGCAGAGGGGACCCGAGCCTGGCCGGCAGCCCTCACCTGGTACAGGCTTTGCACTCCTCAGTGGGGTAGGCGCCGAGGTGCAGCCTGCGGAGGTGGTCAATCTTGGGCTGGCCAGGAGCTCTGGGGATGAGATGGGAGTGAGGGGGTATGAGGTCTGTGTCCACAGGGCCATGCCAGCCGTGCAGGAGAGGGTGGCTTTTGCTTGGTGACCCTGGGCTCAATGGTAAAAACAGCAGTCAATGGCTTTTTTCTGGTAAGATAGGGCCAGCATTTCCAGAACCCTCCAAACATGGCTGAACATGGGTTGGTGGGTGAAGGCCTTACTGTGTGATGGCCAGGGCAGTCCTTTATCAGCACACCCTGAGACTAGGGCATTGCTCATCTCAGGGGCGATAGCTGGCCTGGCCCAGATGAGGCTGCATTACAGCCTCAGCAAAGCAGTGGGAGAAATGAATTCTACATGCAGGGTGTGAACTTAGAGGTGCAGGCCAGAGGAGCAGGGTGCAAGGCCACCTTCCCACACAGGGAGTATGGGCCAGCCTAGACCACGTGAAACAAAAAACCAAATATCTCAGAAGCAGTCAGATCTCTGAGTTGAGGCCAGCCTGGTCTATGGAGTGAGTTCCAGGACAGCCAGGGCTACACAGAGAAACCCTGCCTCAAACAAACAAAACAAACCATCTGTGCACACAGCAAAGGCTGAATGCCAAGTTCTTATGCAGAGACCTGATGAAACAGAACTTGATTATTGGACACTCCAGGCCTTGGAAGATGCTGGAGCCTCTGTGTGAGAGAACCTGGGAGCAGAGCTATGGTGAAACAGACCTCCAGGGGCTGCTGGGCTGGTCAGGGTGTGGGGGAAGGATGGCTGGGTGCTGCCCACCTGGTGATGCCATCCAGCTGCAGGGTGGAGGTGTTGCTGGGCAGAGTGGGTGCCCTGCCGAAGCGTAGGCGCAGGGGCTGTTTGGGCTGCAGGCGGCTGACCAGGCCGTCGCTGGCAGGAAGCCAGTCCAGATTGGGGACCAGCAGCTGGCTGGGCAGCAGGCAGCATTCATCCACCAAGCCCTCATCAGGCTCACTGGCTGGGCCATCATCTCGGCCTGTGGGGAGGGGACAGGGTCACTGCGCAGCCTTCCCAAGGAGCTACTGTGCCACCCACATGGCACCCACTGCGCCTCCTTTGGGCTCTGCCCTCAGATGGCTGAGCACTAGGGACTGCACCCTGAGGTCCAGGGCTCAGGCCGAGTGCTGGGGAAATGGTGGGCTGGGGGGGGAGGTATAAGCAGAGGGACGCCTCACAGCACATCCAGAGCTTGGTGAGCAGCCGGAAGAGCAGGGACATGCTGTCCTGTGTGTCAGAAGTGGCCGTGTAGACCGGCAGGCAGCTGGGCTTCAGCAGGCCCCAGATTCGGATCACCACCATCAACTCGCGCAGCATGCCCAGCGAGGTCCCATCGCGTAGGAAGCTGTGGCCAGGCCTCAGGGGGGAGCCCTGTGGGTGGGGACACAGGAAGTGAGGGCTGGGTGTGAGCAGCCCTGAGCTGCTAGGGGCGGGTGTGGCCAGTCGCCAGTTAACCCTCGGACCCTGGGTGAGGTCTGGGGAGATGGGTGGCACAGAGTCAGGGAGACCAGAGCTGTGTTCAGGGCCCTACAGACCACGATCAGCTCAGAAAAGGAACCGTCCAGTCTCTGCGATGCTCCTGGGGGCCTGGTGGGGGCTGACCCAGGCAAGCCGCAGGGGCTTGACCTGCGACCCTGCAGCCTGGAGGCTGTGGAAGGCTAGACGCCTCAGCTGACTTGGGACAGACAGGGAGGTGCAGTCACCCTTTTCGGGGAGTGGGGTCATGAACATCCTCAAGACAGACAGGAGTGGTGGAGTCAAGACAGACAGGAGTGGTGGAGTCAAGACAGACAGGAGTGGTGGAGTGCCGCCTCAGTGGAGAACAGCACCCCAAACTAAAGGCCGGGGCCAGGGCCAGGAGGGGCAGTGCTGAGGGGCGGGCTCTACCTGGTTGGGCAGGCTGACTAGGAGGTAGAGCACGAAGTCTCCCACCCACTGTAGCAGCTGCTGCAGCGCCTGCAGAATGTTCATGTCCAGGACGAACTCTTCAGTCTTTAGGTTGATCATGACCTTGTCTATGTCTGTGGGGACAGTGAGGGGTGCTCAGGGAACATGGTGGAGACTGTGGCTCTGAAGCACCCACAGGTCCTGGGGCAGGGTGCTGCCCACACCGGGCAGTGGATAGTGGACCTCAACCACCTTCATTCAGGACAGCTCTGCAGGAAGGAATGTCACACAGCACAAGGAAGACACCTGACTTCTGCTCAGGCACCTGCCGTGTGAGATCTCAGCTAGCACAGGAAGAAACAGTCTGGTTTTTTTTATAAAGGCTGGATCTCATGTAGCCCAGGCTGGCCGCTAAACTTGTTATGCAGCCAAGGATGACTTTGAACCTCTGATCTTTGTGCAGCACCACATCTGGTGTATGCCGGACAGGTGCTCAGCCACTAAGTTGCACTCAGACCGACGAACAGTAGGGTCGTGGACGGCTGCCCAAAGCTAGTGCTCAGGTCTGGAAGTGGGAGCCTTTCCAGCACCCACCTCAAGGGCTGGCTTGGGATTAACAGTCACTATGACCCTCCCCCCTCACAGACAGGGAAGCCGCACACCCACCAACATCGGTGATCTTGGTGCAGATCTCGGCCAGGCGGTCCCCGGGGCTCTTGTCAGGGGTGTTGAGAAAGTGTGGGCGCAGCAGCGACTTGAGGGTAGACGTGATGGCCATGAGGAACAGCTTGGTGTGGTAGTCACACACACGGGCCACCGTGCACGGCGAGAGCTTGCACAGCGAGGCCTTCATGGCTAGGATTCGGGTGGAGAGGACCTGGGCATGACGCCCGACACAGACGTGAGCGGAAGGCCTGATGGGCTAGGGGCTTGCGCCCAGGGCCTGGGGATACTCCGTTCCCAGAGCATGGAATTATGGGAAAGGGCCACTGTGCTGGGACACTCGGCAGGTGGTCACTTCTCTGGGCTTCCTCCCTCTTTATGACTCAGAGGGTAGAGTGCCCCTCCCCAGCACTGTGAGGACACTCATTAGCAAGGATGACAGTGGCCAGTTATGAGTCCCTACGGGCTTTGATGTGCTCCCCAATTTCCCTGACTGTGCAGTTCTGAGGCAAGGTATCGCTTTGCACCCCCCCAAATCATGGTCCTCCTTCTAGAGTGAAGGCTCCACAAGCTTGCACCCCTAACCCACCCCTGCCCTGATTCTGAGGTCAGCCACATAGCGCCGCCTGGGCTCCACCCACAAGCCCACAGAGGGGCGGGGCAGTTTACATGAGGCCCCGCCCACCCGCTCAGGCCCCGCCCCACCTGCTGCAGGGCAGGCTTCTGGCGCGTGTACTCCTCGTGCAGCCGCTCCACCAGGCTCTGCACCATGCCGGGCTGCACGTGCAGCAGGATGTCCCACCAGTCGTAGCCGGTCACCATGCAGTACTCCAGCAGGAACAGCAGGTGCTGCAGGGCCAGCTTGGGCTCCAGCGGGTGGCCCAGGGACGGAGAGATTCGCAGCATGCTGAGCTGGGGGGTGGAGGCTGTGTGTGGGGAGACCCAGACCTCCCCTCCTCAACCTGCCCTCCCCTCCCCATCCCAACGGCCCCTCCGTGGCCCTCCCCGTCGGGGCGCTCACCTTCCCGTGGTTGTCGATGCCCACCAGGGCCAGCGAGGTCCAGGACAGCTGCATGGCCTTGAAGTGCACGGCGGGGCCGGTGGTCCGCGGGCGCTTCAGGGCAGGCTCGTCCAGGGAGCGCGGGGCCGAGCTGTAGAACACCGCCATGGTCTGCAGCGACAGCCTATGCACCATGTGCACGCTGCCGTCCTGGAAGGCCAGCGCCAGGCCTGGGGGTCGGGGTGTGCAGTCAGGGTGGGGTTGGGGGCAAATGCTCTCCCTGTCTCTTCGTGACCTCAAGATTCAGGGCGCCCCAAGCTCCGTCCTAGAGTCCTCAGCTCTGCCACCTCCCCTTTAATGCCTTCTCCCCACATAGAGGAGACAGGAAAATAAGGACCCAGGCACACAGAGACAACCCCACCTCACAGCTGAACAGGCGGCTGGAGGAGGCACCTGACTGACTTATAGGCAGGAGCTGGAGGGATCTGAATCCTGGACCACAGGTAATATACCTTGGTGATTATGTATCTGTCTGCAAAAGGATTCTCCCCATGCCCCAACTCATTGTCATTGCCACAGCTCTTTACATATAAAGGAGCACAGCTTTCTAGTAATTGGCTAAAGCTGTGTACATCTTAAGAAATATAACTTTTTCTTAATCCACTGCAAGTCCTTCCATGTTAATGAATGCACTTTTTTATTTTAATTTTTGGCAGCTTTTAGTACCCTTGGTTTCGGGGGGTCAGCCCACACTTATCCTGACATGAGACCAGGAGCCCACAGCCCTTGGAATTCACTCCCCAACCCCCAGGTCCAGGAGCTGTGCTGCCTGCTCCTGGGCCTAACATACCAAGGCCGGGATAGAACTGGGTGTCACTGGCCACCTTGAGGTCAGTGTTGGTGAGCGAGATGGGCAGTTTGGGCAGCGCCACTGCTGATACCCGGTCCAGGTCGTTGGTGGCTGACAGGATCCGCCACTTGAGGATCATGGGCTGTTTGTCGCCAACTGAACAGTTGGGGACAGGAAAAGAGAAGCATGTGGGAGGGGTGCAACAGAAAGATGAGCTGCACTCAGGGCAGCAGGGCCACTCCTGTCCCAATCCAGGCACACCCCTCCCCCAGCCAGTTGGCCTGGATGTTACAAGAGCCGTGAACCAGTAGAACCCTGTGCTGGCCCCAGCTCTCTATATGCTAGCCTTGAACCTTCCTGCCTCTGCCTCCTTGGTGCTGGGATGACGGGCATTCTCTACCATGCCCAGATCATTCCCTGCTGGGGATGGACCCCCAGGCCCATGCACGCTGGGCTAGCCCCTCCTGAACTCTCTGGCTTCGATCGGCTATCTGTATGTCAGTCCCCATCCTTGAAAGCAGTCCTGATCCCATAGGGAGCCCCAGCAAGGGAGAAACCACATAGTGTTAGAGCAGTCAGGGCTTCCTGGCACTGACATATGGTTTGTCTCCCAAAGGACTGAGAGCAGAGGTAGGCGGGAAGTGCAGGCATGTCATCCTAGCTCAGGAGAGGCAGGAGGACCGCTGGGAGTCTGATGCCACAGGGGGCTACAGAGCCTCAGACTTCTCAAAAATCAAACAAAAGAACTAACAAAGGAACACTAGAAATCAGTGGCCAGTGGAAGCCAGCCGCTGTGTCCAGGGCATCATAGCCACATCCCCGCCTTGACCACAGCCAGTTTCCGTAACCATGGTTACCAGTCTCAGCCTGGATACCACCCACTGGGTATCTGTGGCAGGCAGGTGCAGGTGCTTGGGTGTGGGGACCCTGCCTGCCAGCTCCAGTGAACCCAGGTTGCCTGGTGACTCACAGCCATCTTCAGGAAACACAGCAGGGATGCTATTCTCATTTAATTACTCTCGGGCCATGATGGCAGTTTACTGGAACTGCAGGAGAGGCCTCTTGACACAACTCTATTAGGCCAATTAGGTCCTCTAGCCACCTCCACAACCTTGGGGGTGCTGGGGTGGGACTCCATTAGCACTCCCCTTCCCCTGCTGGCTCGCTTCCTTTCTGCGCTGGGGAAGGTCATGAGGGGCTGAGCCGGGCAACTGCAGGGCGGCCTCAGTGGCTACTCCTGGGGCAGTGTAAGCAAGAATGGTGGGGGTCGGGGAGACCTGCAGAGGGTTACAGGTGTGGGGTGGCCTGGGTAAAACCACTCACTCCGTTCAACTGCAGCCCCCTTTCTAACTGGGGTTTCTAGATGATTCCATGGCTATGAAAGTAAAATGTCTCCCTTGGCTGTGGGTGCCCTTCTGACAGCTCAGCTGACCCCTAGCCCCAGACCTTTGCATAGGACATTTCTTCATCCCAGAGGTCCTAGGTCATCCTAGGGCTCTGGAGCTCTAGCATCCCACTGTAGGCAGGAAGCCAACAGCCTCCTGGGGCTATGGATGGAACATGGGCCACACTGCTAATCCCAGGACTCAGGAGGTAGAGGCAGGTGGAGTTCTGTGCACTCAAGGCCAGTGAGGACACATAGTTGACACCCTGTCTGAAAACAAACTGCCAAATCCCAACAGCCTGGAGCCTGCCAGTGGCTCCCAGAGCTCAAGCGAGGCCTGCACTTCCCTGAGTGCGGAAGGCCGGGCGACTCACCCACGGGCGAGATCTGCTGGAAGATGTTGTTGACAGGCAGGCCCTCCTTCCGGAGGGACCAGCACTCCACCAGGCTGCTGGTCTGGCTGGACGCACACAGCAGCACCTACGGGCAGGGCTTGGTAAGGTGGCTGTCTCCTGGGGCACCCACTGCCCATGTCCCCTTGGCTTCCTCCAGTGACAGCTCCACGAGGACCGTCAGCACAAATATGCCAGGACTTTCAGGAGGTGTGGAGTCTCCTGGCCTTACAAATGCAGTGGTCACCCAGGTGACCCGCTGCCAGTGGAGTGGGAGCTTTAAGACAGGCCACCTTCTGTGGGAGACGGAAGTAGGGAGAGACTCAGGCTGAGAACCTGAGCTGGGGGCTTTCCTGAATCATCCAGAGCCTAGCTTTACGGTGGGTTGTGAGGCAGGAGAGTAAGAGGCAGAGAGAATGGGAGACACTGTGTCAGCTCTAAGATGGAGGAAGGGGCCATAAACCAAGGGATGCAGAGTCTAGCTGCTGGGCTGGGTGGGGCACAGATGCTCCATGGGGACCAGGAGGGACCTGTCAGATTCCGAACCCAGGACAGGACGTGGCTAGCTGGGGAGGCCACGGCTTACCTGCTCAGACATGTCTCGCGCCAGGAACTTGAGGTGTGTGATGGCGGGGAACCTGTCCTTGCGGTTGGGGTCAGTGGTGCAGCGCATGAACAGCGAGGGCAGGATCTCAGTGTCAATGCGGCACTTCTCGCTCACCACGCTCACACACACCTTGTAGAACTTCACGGGTGATGCACTGCTGCCGTCTGCAGCAGCCACCACAATGTTCCCACCGCCTGTGAAGGCGATGTCGGCCAGGGCCACCCGGCCTCGCAACCGACACAGGCTCTCAGTGGACGTCAGCACTTGCCCACTGGGCTTCAGCAGGGACACAGTCACCAGGCCACTGACTGTCACTGCAATCCAACCCTCCATTGGCTTGCCACCAAACAGTGTGAGTGAAGGAGAGAACTTCACGCGTGAGAACTTCTCCCCGAAGCTGGAGGCACCCGACTGCAGAGGGGGAGATGGGAGGAAGGGCTTTTGGGGGGTCTGCCTTCTAGGCCTGACCCCACAAGCACAGAGCAACAATGTGGCAAGAGTACTGGCCTCCAGTCTCAGCCTTCTCTTCTGTAACACTCAAGCAATGACATTTTTCTCAGGGGTCAAACTTGGTCCTTTCAGTTTCTCTGCTGTGACCTCATGGCTCCGTCTCTGCCTCTGTAGTAGAGGCAGTAAGACAGGCTGTGGTGCCACCAAAACTTCACAGAAGAGCAGATGGGACAGCTTGCATTTCCTATGGAGTGCTGCCTTAGTACCAACTACTCCTGTCCTTATAGCCTGTATTTACAGATTGGTATAAGTTAAATACAAAACACACCTTGTTTGTTTGAATCAGGTTATATAGCCCAGGCTGGACTAACATTTATGATCCTCCTGCCTCAGCCTTCCAAGTGCTGGGATGATAAGCATAGACTATCATGACCAGCTCAATAAAACTTTGTTTTGGTGTTTCAAGACAGGGCTTCTCTGTGTAGCCCTGGCTATCTTGGAACTTGCTCTGTAGACTGGTGTTGGGGGTTGGTCTGGTGCGCTGTGTATTCAGACGCTGATTTCTGTGCCCTGAAATCTGGTTGCAGTCCACGTTATGGGCATTGTCATGTTGTATAAACATTGCTCCTCAATTATCTTTGACTGGTTAACTTAAGAAAAGCAGAGGATCCAATGACTGGACGGAGAAGGTAGGAAGGTTGGACTTCCATTCCCAGTCCGGGAATCTGAGGTAGGGAACAGAGGGAGAGAAAAAGAGAAGAGGAGGCAGAGAAAGGACATACACTGATGGAGCAGAAGCGACCCAGGCAGGACCAATATAGCAAGTAACTTAGGGCATACAGCTGGGAAGTAACCAGACTAGCAGAGAGACTAGAATTAACTGTATCTGCCCAGCCATTGATCCTAAAGCTTATTAATATATCTAATAAGTCTCTGTGTCATTTATTTGAGAGTTAGAATGGGTAATTAGAAAAGGCCCCCCAAGGGCCAAGGTTGGTGGTGTACACCTTTAATCCCAGGCTTGTCTACAAAATGAGTCCAGGCCAGCCAGGACTACACAAGAGAAACCCTGTCTCGAAAAAAAAATTTTTTTTAAAAAGAAAGAAAAAGAAGAGAAGAAGGAGAAGGTGGCCCTCCAAAATTTAAATATCTTTTACAGACCAGGCTGGCCTCGAACTCAAGAGATCCACATGCCTCTGCCTCCCAAGGGCTAGGATTAAAGGAGTGCACCACTATACCCAGGACAGCCAGGGCTACACAGATAAGCCCTGTCTTGAAAAACTGGAACAAAAAAAGAGATTTACTTATTATCTTGTGTTTGAGTGTTTCCCTGGCTATACATAGGGGTACCACATAGTGAGATATCTGTGGATGTCAGAAGGGGGCATTGGGCCCCCTGGAGCTGGAGTCACAGGTGGTTGTGAGCCACCCTGTGGGTCCTGGGAACGTAACCCAGGTCCTCAGCAGGAGCAGCCATGCTCTAACCACTGATTCATCTCTCTGTCTCCTACATTAAATTTGCCAGTGTCACTGTGTAGCCCTGGCAGGCCTGGAAGGCCTGGAGGCCTGTGTAGCCTCCTGGGTGGGAGGCAGGCAGTGTGGCCACCTACAGGTCCAAACGCCTGTAGCCATCACGAAAGAAGGCCTGGCTCTGCCTCCTTCCTCACGGGGGCTCCCACTGCCCCTCCAGATGCCTGTGCCCAACTCTGTCCCTGCGCCTAACTGGCTGAACTCAGAATGTAGATGGGCAGGGGAATTCTGGGTCATCACTAATCAAGATAGCCTGAGGCCTGAGGACAGCAGCCCCTGGCTGGTTAAAGAGCAGCCATCTGTAAGATAGGAAGCCACTGAAAATGCCACCATGTGTTAAACGGATTCGCTGTAGAGGGACCATCAGCACAAGGGGAGGCTCGGGTCACAGGGCTCATGAGGGCAGCTACTGACTGACAGGTAATCCACACTGAGGTGCTGATGACAGCAAGGAAGGGGCAGTCTGGCTGCTCTCAGCTCCATCCCATCTGTCCCTCAGTCCCCTCAGGGGGTACCTCACCTTCTCCACGTGTAGTGCTAGCTTGACACCATTGTGTAGCCAGGACAATGCCACGATGGGGTCCCCCTCCACCTGGCTGCCCACTGAGCTCTCCCAGCTGTTGGCCAGGTGGTCCGCCATGCTCCAACATTTGATCTGTCCATCGGCGTCAGCTGACAGGAGCCGGGACCCTGAGGGGGACAGCTGTGTCTGGAGCCCTGCCCCACTCAGGACTCCCACTGAGTGGAGTGGCTGGCCCCTGGCTCTGGACTCAGAACTGATGACCAAGGAAGGCAGCCCACTCTGCGGAGAGCTCTGGACTGAGAGCAAACTTCGTGGCCTCACCTGACTGGTCCCACTCCAGGCAGGTGATGGCCTCGCTGTGGCCAGAGGGGATGGAGTGCACTTCCCAGGGGTGTTCTGTGTCCAGGATATGGATCATGTGTGTCAGGTCTGCAGCGGAAAGGGGACAGGTGAGGTCGGGGTGGCTCACCGCAGCCCATGGTTCCCATCCCTAGTTCACCTCTTCCTCTGAGTTCCCCCACGCTGCCAATACCGGGAGAATGCAGCCACAATGTCTCTCCTGGGGGCACTAGCGCCGGAGCTGCAGGACGGTGCCAGCGTGTGGCCACCCTCTAACTGGCATCAGAGAGCCTGAGCTGCCACCGTGAGCTTCTCAAACTGGGCCACATTTCGCCCGGAAATCTGAGGCCCAGTCGGGCCACACCTGGCACGGCCCACCTACTCGGTGTCCACCCCCAGGTCCCAGCCAGGTGAGGAGGGCCCCGGCTCAGGCTCACCCTGGTCATCGTTGCGTAGGTCTGTGGTGAAGGCGATGAGGTTCCTGCAGGACCAGGCGCAGGCCAGGGGCAGCGACGGGCAGTACGTGCTCTTGGCCCACTTCTCCCACTCGCACACATAGGCGAGGTCCATCATGCCCACCGCACCCAGCACGCTCCCTGGCTCCTGGGGAACAGGGAGGCACCACTCTATAGCAGCGCCCAGCTAAAGCGGGTCTACAATGTTCTCCAGGCCTTGAAGCCCGAGCCCTGCTTTAAATTCCATGATGCCCGGCCTGAGGTCAACCCCACCTATCACCCACCCAGATCTCAGCCTCCGAACACTAATTTCACACACGGAACTAGGTCCACCTGTACCTCTTCAGTCGGCGTCAATTTACACTCCAAGTTCAGTCCCTATGCCCCGCCCCCGGCCCATTAGGCCCACCCCAAGGCTGCGCCCTAGACCCAAAGCCTGAGTCCTAACATACACTCCAAGCACCTTTGCCACGCCCCGCCCAAGTTCGTAAAGCTCCACCCACACCGTCCAAGCACCCAAGCTCCGCCTCCAAACCACCCATCAGCTTCAGGCCCTGCTTCTCTCCTCAGTTTGTGATTATCAGGCCATCGCCCGCCTCCCTCCGCCTCAGAACAGCATCCCCAACCCCCGACTCCCCTCAGACTCTGCTCCCTAGGACACGCTCCTCTCCAGTAGGCTCATTTCCTCACGCTCCGCCCCTCCGTTAACGTCTGACCCAGACCACGCCCCCCGGGGGGTTCTTAGCCCCTCAGACCACGCCCCCTCCTCAGCCTAGCCTCCTCAGGCTGCTCCACAAGCTCCGGTCCTAACCAAGCCCCACCCACACGGGCCGCTACCCAGGAAGCTTTGTTCCCAGGCCCGCCCTCTGACCCCGCAAGGCTCCGCCCCTTGGCCTTCCGCGCGCGGCGACGCCCGAAGCGCTCCGGCCACGCGTCCCGCGACCCGCACTGACCTGTCCTCCCCGAGCGCCCAGTCGGCCGGGCGGCCTCGATCCACACTCGCCCCAACGTCCGGGATCCGGCGCCGCCATCACTGGGCCCGCGCCGGCACCTCGCACAGACTTCTGGGAGAACTCAGGCCCCGCCCCTACCCCGGTTAATTTGCATAAAATAATTCCGAGTAAAAGTTGCGGCTCTACGTTGATAAAAGACAAGTTATCTGCCATTTCTGATCACTGGCTACATCTTACATGATAGGTTTAGTTTTAAATAAGAAAAAGGCTAAAAGTAATCACATTTAAAAAGTCACCCTAACCCAAATGAGAGTGAATCTTGAGACTATAAATACTGCTCGGACAAGCCAGAGGTTTGTGCTCGCTTCGGCAGCACATATACTAAAATTGGAACGATACAGAGAAGATTAGCATGGCCCCTGCGCAAGGATGACACGCAAATTCGTGAAGCGTTCCATATTTTGTCTCCCCCCAAAAGAAACTGAGGTGTGCGTCCCATTTCCCTTTTGGTCTTTGGGACGAGGGCTCAGGTTGGCCTCACGTTGAGATGCTCCTGTCACAGCTTCAGCGTGCCCACACGCTGGATGGAACCCATGGGTGGGGGGGTGCACGCTGGAGGGTCCACGGGTGCAGGTGAGAGGACACTGAGCTGGTTCTTTCCTTCCGCAGGTCAAGCTTGGCAAGCCCCTTAACCCGCTGAACAACTTTGCTGGCGAGTGGCGTGTCTGTTTGAGGCAGGGTCTCCCTGTTTGGCCCTGGCTATGTAGAGCACCTGGCCCTGAACTCACAGACACCCACCAGCCTCTGGCTCCCAAGTACTGGGATCAAAGATGTCCAACACCAAAAGCTGGTTGTGGTGAGGAACATTAAATCTCAGCACTCGGAGAGGCAGAGGCAGGAGGATCGCAGTGAGTTGGAGGCCAGCCTGGTCTACAAAGTCAGTCCAGGACTGCCAGGGCTACACAGAGAAACCTTGTCTCCAATAACCAAAAAAAAAAAAAAAAAAAAAAAAAAGTGCCACTGCAATTGCTCTCCCCGAGCCACAGCCATCTTTATGCGTTTTACACATTTTAAATGAACTAACAGCCAGGCAGGGTGCTGCACTCCTTTAATCCTGAGTTCGAGGCCAGCCTGGTCGACAAATTCAGGCCAGGGCTACACAGATAATCTGTGTCTCAAAATAAAATTAAATAAATAAATAAAGACAAAATAAAATAAATGCACCAAGACTGGAGGTTCCCCCATGTCCAGACCTCCAGCCCGCAGTGACCCACCCCAACCAAAGCCAAAGACAAGCACACAGCCTGAGCACCAAGGCTTTATTAAAAGTGTCCCTTTTCCCCCAAGCACAAAGAATCCCACGAGGGGAAGGACAGGGAGGGCCATAAGGCCTCTGCAGTGACCACAGCAATGCCGGGCAGCAGAGGGGACAGGGGAAGGGAACAGGGCCCACAAGGTCAGAGGCTTCTGGCTGGAAGTCCTGGACCCCTGGTATTCGGAGGGAGGGGAGGGGCAGGGGCGATCTGAAAGGCAGGCAGGGCCCAGGGAGCAGGGGACATGACACACACATCATAAAGAAAAGCTTAGAGTCAGCGCTTGATACACAGCTTGTCCAGGTTTGCTGGGCACACACGCACACAACAAAGAGCCCTGGGAGATGAGCAGAGTCCTAGAGAGGCCCCGCCACCCCCATCAGAGCTGAGACCTGGAGGGCTCAGGCAGGGCTCACATCAGAGCCCACGACTGGATGGCGCTAGGTGTTTGGGTAGTGCCTCCCCACTTTAAAAGAGAAATTAAAACAAATCTTCCCCAAAACATGCCAAATTCATTAAAAGTGATTAGGAGGGTAAAAGAAAAGAGTCCGCTTCTCCTCGCCTGAGCTTCAGACTGGGACAAAGAAAGCCAAACACAGGAAAACAAACGCATGGAAAGGCCCGGGTCAGGTCTCCCCACCCAGATTTACAGGTACCAGGGTAGGGAGCTATAGGGCCGTCCTGTGTGAGCGGGGACGCGAAGGGGCAGGGGTGGTATTCAGACTCTGACACTGTAGAAGATTATTATCAGCAGATGTTGGAGTCTGGGCTAGGCGAGTCGGCAGGCGGGGCCTCCGCCGTCACTGCTGGTCCAGGTAGGCAGACAGCAGAAGCTCTGGAGGCAGGAAGTCCAGGTGACGGTTGCTGACCTTCATCTGCCTCCGGCCCTCCAGGTCAGCACCTGTGGACAAGCCATTGAGGACTGGAGGAGCTGGGAGTATTAGCACGAGGCCTGGGGGGCTGGAGGGTCAGGAGTTCAAGGCCATCCTTGGCTATACACATACTGGAGGGGAGGCCAGCCTTGGCTACACCCGAGACCCTGTCTAGACAACAAAAGAAACTGGGTGAGGCTAGCCATGAGCTGAGACTCTGTCTATAGGGCTCCCATTTCACCTAGATCAAAACTCAATCCCCACAGAGAAACCCCTCAACCCCTCCCAGCTCTCAGGTGTGTGAGAATACAGGCAGGTGTGGAAGCTGCAGCATCCCCCACGGTGGGAAACCAGAGGGACCAATCCCAAGGGTTGCCATGGAAACCACAGCAACTCCACAGGAGGCAGAGACAGGTGCAAGGAAAGGGAAGACGCAGAGGGACAGCTGGAGCCACTGAGGGCCCACAACCATCATTAGAAACAGCCGCCCTGTGAAGACGGAAAATGGAGGACGAAGACCTATGTTCTGGGAACTGGGCTCTTACTGGACACGGGGCACCTGTCTCCTTTTCTTCTTCAGGTTGGGGATAGAAGCTCCTCACCTCCAGGCTTTAACAACCTCACTTTGCTCCCTCCCCTGGAGCTGTGAATGGAGGGTGTCTGGCCCCCAGAATCCCATACTACTCTTCATGAGTTAAATATAACCCAGGGCCCCAGGGCCGGACCCCCCCCCCCCCCCGCCACTTCCTCAGGATGAAGGGGATGAAGGGGATGAAGGGGTGGCGGAGGGGAGTGGCACTCACTGGCTGAGATGAGGTCCATGTACTGGCAGACAGCATGAAGCAGGAGCCTCTCAAAGCTGGGGAGGAAGGGACATGAGGGGCTGAGCCAGGGCGGGAGAGGAGGGCATGCCGTCCCCTCTCCTCAGCCCCTGTACCTGTTGTCCAGCATGGCGGTGTACACAGCCTGGGGTGACACCGAGAAGAAGGCCAGAAGCCGTTCCTCCCAGCTCTCCAGGGTTTCCTGTGGGATAGGAAGAGCTGAGGGGGTCACAAAATCCCCACTAAGTGCCTTAGAGTATCTGACAGTGTCAGGCACCTGAACACCACATGACCGGACCTGCCTCTGGTCAAACTCTTATACACTCTGCGGCAACCCCTGCCATTACCCCATCCTCCTCCTCCTAACCAGCGCACCACCTGCCCCTCTCCCGGGGGCTCCTGTCACCTCTTCACCAACTCAGAATGGGGACATGGAAAGGCCAGGCTTCGAGGAAGATGGGGCACTGACCATCGGGATTCGGCTACGCTTGAGCACGGAGCGCAGGCGACGGCTGATGCGCCTGAAGCACTCATGGGGTGTGAAGGCCGGGTCCTCTGTGAAGGTGGCAAGGGGGGGAGGCCTGGGGTGAGCTCGGGGCCCGCCCACAGCCTAGCCACACCCACCAGGGAACCCTACCTTCATCCCTTCCCTTTGCCCACCAAGGTGACCAAGGAGTTTCGCACCCCCAAGGCTCTGCCCCTCTGTAGCTTGGCCCTGTCCCCAGGACAACAGGGCGACTGGCCCCGCCCACACGGGCACGCCCCCAGCCAGGCCCCACCTCTCCGCCGGTCCTCCCCACGGCCAGGCCCGCGCCTCCTCTTGCCCTGGCCCTCATCCTCCAGATAGCGGAGCACTCGCTCTTGCTCCTCCCCGGATCGGTTCATAAAATCATTCCAGACCTGGAAGACAGGGATGGAGGCTCGCCCTGGGGCCCCTGGGTCTGTCTCTCCACTTGATAACTGGACACTCAAGGCACAGGCGCCCATCTGCCCCGGCTCACAGGCGCGGGTCCCAAGCTGAACGCTGGAACTGGGGAGGGGCTGCAGAGACTCCCAGGGTCTCACCTCCACATAGGTAGCATTGCTGCAGGCCTCTGCAAAGATACCGGGTGCTGCGGGAGGAGTCAGGTCCCCATCTTCCAGCCCAGGAGGGCCCCCGGCGGTCTCGAGCAGCGTGAGGAGGTACCGGGCTGGCAGGAAACAGATTTGTAGGTTGAGGCCGTGTTTGGGTCCCAACTCACTTCCACCGGCCCAAGTTCTGTTTTCTTTTCATTTTAACCCATCCAGTCTAGAGCCCCATCTACCTCTCCCTGACGCGCTGAACTCCTGTGCACCCTGCTTACTGTTTTCCAAGCGCTGCAGACTCTTCCGTCCCTTGGCTTTGGGCACCAGGTCCGAATTCCGCACAGCCTGGTTGATAAAATGTTGCTTACGTCTGGAAGAGGAAACCCTCTTCACTTGTGAGCCGCTGATGGGCAGGCAGTCAGGAAGAGACCTGTAGCCAGGTGAAGAGGTCATCAGGGCCAAGAACAGGCCTGCTCCGTCTCCCTGGCAATAAGAGGCTTTTCCCCCACCCCCACCTCAAGACTCAAGTTATGATGCACGATGGGTAAACTGAGGCTCCAAGACTGGAGGGCACGGGTCCTAGTCCCCCAGAAGAGCAGTGGTCTCCCCCCCCCATCACTCCCAACTCCAGATTCAAGCCACAAGACATCAAGGTCCTTGTGCACCCCAGGGGTCGGACGCTAACCCTATGGAAGGGGACCTTCTGCCCCATGACCTGTAAGCCAAAAAGGAGCCACAGGGTCTCAAGGTGACAGCACCCGACAGGGACTCAGGATCTGCTGGCTTCCTGGAAGCTAAAAGGGGTCCAGCTAATCGCGCCCAGGAGCCGGTAGCCTGTCTCAGAGCTAACTGCCCAGCTCCCGAAAACCGTAGTAATCCCGGGATGAGCTGGGTGCCCAGGAAGCCAGGCGCTTGCTTGGCAGGGGAGGACAAGAGCTACAGGGAGACAGTAGGCTTGGGGAGCCCTTTGGCCGCGCTGGGGAGAGCAGCGTGCTCCCAAAGGCCACGCCTCCCGTCTGCCTCCCCCGGCTCTGGTGGGGTGGGCCCCTTCACCCATCTCAGGCCACCAGCCCGCTGCACTTCGAAGGTCGAAGGTCACTGTGGACCTGGGGATTCCCTCCCCAAGGCGGGGGAGTCAGCCCTTAACCTCTACATCCTTCCCTGAGCAGGGTGAGGCCTGAGGTGAGGCCAGCCCCAAACATTCTACCGGTCCCAGACAAACATTCAGTGTTGCATCAGCTCTGAGGTCCGAGGCTGGACCACTTCTGCTCTAGCTTCAACCCCGGCCTTCAGAGCTCCACCCCTGCAGCTGGGGCAGGCTGATAACAAACCACAGCTGTCTTGCGGAAAGGACAGACAGACACAGCAATAAAAGGGAGTTCCGAGCAGCCTTCTGGCTACAAGGACAGTTGTGACCCTGCGTCCCAGTTTGGACGGCTAAGCCCACTCAGGCCAGAGCCCACCAGGCTGGCCATGGCCCTGCTCTGGTGCCAGCCACGGCTCCCAAGTGTGAGCCCTCGACACTCCTTGGCCTGGTATTACAGCACATGTTGTGTGGGTATTATAGAACGGAGTTGTGCTCCATTCAAAGGGCTTTGGGGATGTCACCATCCCCTGGGAAACCCCAAGGGCTCCAGGAAACAGAACCGCTGCCTGAATTCAAGCCTGTTATGCCCCTCACATGCCTTCAATCCCAGCGCTGGAGGAGACAGAGGCAGGCGGATTACTGTAAATTAAAGGCCAGCCGTGGTCTATAGAAAGCAATGCCAGGACAGTCGAGGCCTCACAGAGAAACCCTGTCTTCAAAACAAAACAAAGACACCAAACTTGTCATGCCCCTGAGCCTTGGCACCTCTGTCGCCAACGCCTCTCCTGGTTCTGCTTGATTCTGGTTTCTGTCCAAATGTCACCTCCTGGAAGGTGGCCCAGCCCGTCCAATCAGTACTTCTCACTGCTATGCCAACTGTGAACCAGCTGGTCTGAGTTGTTTACTCCTTAACCCCTGCTCACTGAACCCCACAAGTGTCCAGCAGGCAGTTCGCAAGCAATGGGACTCCAAGAGGCTGGCTGAATGAAGGAGCATTCCTTTCCCCATAACCAGGCCACTTTACAGACAGTGAAGCTGAGGCCGCACAGGTGGCGTCTGCCTCCTCAGAATGTGACCAGCACCTGTGAGGAACGGCCAGGCCACAAAGCAGACGGTGCCAAGTGCGTGGGGTTTGGGGAACAGGCCTTTCTTGCACCCTGCTGGTTGGGTAATGGGACCCCGGCTCACCAACACGCACCCTGGATACAAGCACACCTTCTTTGGCAAACACTCCCGGAAAGGCAGAGAACCACTTCCCCAACAGGAAGCAGGGCGGAGGTGACGCAAGGGCCCCAACACCCAGGCAGGTGGACACCTGGGCGAGGCCCTGAAGGGAAGTAATTCACTAAATCGCAAACTCGTTTACAGTAGAGCCACATTCATCGTCGCTAGGTGTGGTCCCAGGAGGCTGAGGCAGGAAGATCGGGAGCTCAAGGTCATCCTCAACTACACACAGAGAGATTGGGGCCAGCCTGAGCTACGTGAGACCCTGAGTCAAAACAAACAAAACACGAACCGGGAGACAACACAGTGGTTACCGCTCTGTCTGCCTGCAGGAGCCAGCACCTGGTGGCTCACACTTGCCTGTAACTCCAGGAGTCATGTGACCTCTGCAGGCTCGAGCACATACATGGTGCAGACCCATGTATGTTCATACATGTATGTCCCCATGTATGGTACATACCCAAAGGTGAAAGCAAAATGCCCGTGTATACATTAAGATAAAATGTTTTTTAAAAATTAAATAAATTAAAAAAAAAAAGCCAACACCCAAAGGTACATCAAATAGAACCTTAGCTTGCTGGTCAGCATGGGGAAGAGCTTTGCTCCCCTGCCCTGAGTCTAAGAGACCACTTTCCACGCCCATTCACAGAAACCGAGACACAGAAAGACCCAGCAACCTGGCCAGGAGGCAAAGCCAGCTCTTGACCCCACAAAGGTGTCAGGGCAGATGACACAGGGCCATTGGTCACAGGACCTCAATTCCTCAGTAGCCACATTCGGCCAGGGCTGCACACTGGCCGCTCCAGGCCACCCCACCTCCCATCACTTTGGGAACTGACCCCAGGGACACAAAGAGTGACCATTGCCAGGAAAGGGGAGGCAACGGTGACCTCACGGAGGGTGGCTGGGAAATGCCATTGGCATTGGCCCTCCAGTCCAGTGTCACCTCAGCCAGTGGGGTAGGAAGGGGATGAATCAACTTAAATGCCTTTAGCTGGGTTAGCAAGCCCTCCTAACAGAAGCCCAGAGCGGGGGTCTGAGTCTGTGAGTGAGCAGCCAGAGAAAGGGGTGTGGGTGGAGGAGACAGAGGACATCCAGTGAGGAAGACTGGGGAGGAGGACAGGGAGGAGGAGGCAGAGGGGAGAGGAAGAGGAGGAGGAGGAGACCCCAGCCTGGGAAGGAGGAGACCCCCAGCCAGGGGAGGCGGAGGAGAAAGAGGAGAAGTCCCCAGCTTGGGGAGGAAGAGGAGAAGACCCCAACCTAGAAAAGAGGAGGAGGAGACCCCAGTCTGGGGTGGAGGAGGAGGAGATCCCAGCCTGGGGAAGAGAAGGAGGAAGAGAAAGAGGAGGAGGAGGAGAAGTCCCAAGCTTGGAGAGGAGGAGGAAGAGAAGGCCCCAGCCTAGAGAAGAGGAGGAGGAGACCCCAACCTGGGGAGGAGGAGGAAGAGGAAGAGACCCCAGCCTGGGGAGGAAGAGGAGAGCCCAACCTGAGGAGGAGGAGGAGGAGGAGGAGGAGG
>NW_026590511.1:492282-526985 GCF_907164565.1 Psammomys obesus
CTGAGGAGGAGGAGAGCCCAACCTGAGGAGGAGAAGGAGGAGGAGAGCCCAACCTGAGGAGGAGAAGGAGGAGGAGACCCCAACCTGAGGAGGAGAAGGAGGAGGAGACCCCAACCTGAGGAGGAGGAAGGGGAGGAGGAGGAGACCCCAACCTGGGGAGGAGGAACCTGGGGAGGAGGAAGAGGAAGGGGATGAGGAGAAGGAGGAGACCCCGTCCCGGGAAGGAGGAGGGGTCCGGGTAGAGGCCCAGCCCCGAGGCCCTGCTCACAGCCTGGTCCCCGCGCTCGGTGTCGCCTCGGGACCGCCGTCAGGGTTGTCCAGAGCCACCATGGCCTGCAGCCGCTGTGGCAGCCGGGCCCGAGGCCGCGGAGGAAGTGACGCGGGGGGCGGAGTCTGCAGCGGCCCGGGGCGGGGACAGCCCGGGAACGCATTGGCTGCCGGGGTAGACGCTCTGCCTAGCGGTCCCTCCGCGGAGACACAGGGCGGCGTCGCCCCCGGAGCGCGCTGGGGACTAGCGGGGCTGAAGACTCAGTCTCGGCCCCCCCCTCCCCGGGAAGAGAGCGTGGAACACACCGGCCCGGAGGCGACTGAGGAGACGCGAAAGGCTCCCGGGGCGGAGGCGTGGGAGGGGTGCGCGCGCCCTGGGAAAGGAGACCCGGAGGCGGACACCACACCCCCAGGCCACCTGTCGGAGCGGCCTGGTGCGGAGAGCCGAGGGCGGGCTGGACGTGGTGCACGCCCTAGCGCTCCCGAGGCTGAGGCAGGGGGATCGCGGGAGCTCCAGGCCGGCAGGAGCTACAGACCTGAGTCCGGTGGAGGGGCAGGTGTTCAAAGGCGTCATCCACGGCAGTTCAAGGCCAGCCTGGGCTACGTGAAAGCCACACCCCTTTTTAAAAAAATTTAAGGAAAAAAAACTATTTCAAACAAACAAAACAAAACAAACCGACCCAAGAGGAAGCGTCCCCTCTAAGGCTCTCTGTAGACAGGTGAAGGGAAGCCTGTGCGCATGAATCCGGGCCCAAAGGACCCAGGGGACGGGTCTGTGAGGGGACCAGGAGGCTTCCGTGCCAGGTGTCACACCGGAGTCGCTCTGGGGGTGAAAGGGAGAGGAGGGGGTCGTTCTAGAGCCCTCAGTCTGCATCTGCTCAGCCGCCAGCAACCTCAGAACCCGGCTTCCCGCTCCCTGCCGCGCAGCTCACCCCGCCCCGGTGTGGGGGTGAAGCTCTGGCCCTGTCTGGGTGGGTGGGGGTGAGCCTGTGGCCCTGTGGTGGAGAGTTCTACTACCACCGAGCCCCACCTTCCGCCCCGCCCTCCCTTCAGCTCGTTCTAGTTTTTATTAAAACGGCGGCCCCTTTTTCTCTGCTGTATAGAGCTCTGGGGGCTTGGCGAGCATGGCCTCTCAGGGAGGCCGTGAGCTACATGTAGCCGGGGTGTGGCGGTGTGGCTGAGCTCGGTGCCTCACGGTTCCTGCCAACGGTCCCGAAGTGCCCCTCCCCCGACAGGAACCCGCCGCTGGGTGCCAGGTAGCCGAGGAGCCAGATGCAAGCGAAGGCCCCGCCCCTGGCCGAGGCTCCGCGGTCCCCTGCGTCCAGCCGCCGGCGGCCCTGCGCCAGCCACGACCGTCCGCGGCTCGGCGCCCGGAGCCCTCCCTCCTCCAGCCCACCCCTCCTCCCGTCATCCGGGCACAGCTCTGGGGAGAGCGAGCGCGAGGCTCTGGAGCGGCCACTACGCAGGGACACGCGAAGGCGGGGACAAGGAGGGGGGCGAGAGGGGTATAAGAGTGGCCGCTGCCGGAGGAGCCGCTTTCCAGCCCCTGCCGCCTGCAGCAGAGACCAGGGCGCTGGCATCCCGGGAGGGCGGCCCTGAGGAGGAGAAACAGGGGTCCCCCCCCCCCCCCGCCTCCGTGGTCCCGGGACGCAACCCGCGAAGGCTGCCTGGAGGAGGGTGCCGGGGCCATGGCCAGCGAGGCGACGTTGGGTCCCAACGCGACCTGGTGGGCTCCGTCCAACACTTCGGGATGCCCAGGCTGCGGTGCCAACGCCTCGGACGGCCCGGGCTCCGCGCCAAGGCCCCTGGATGCCTGGCTGGTCCCCCTGTTCTTCGCTGTGCTCATGGTGCTCGGGCTGGTGGGCAACTCGCTGGTCATCTACGTCATCTGCCGCCACAAGCACATGCGGACGGTGACCAACTTCTACATCGGTGAGCGAGCAGCCCCGGGGGCCCGCGGACGCCACTCTGTCCCCGCCGTGCGCGCCGCGGCGCCCTGTCCTTGGGAAGCTGCGGCCGCGAACTCCAGAGGGAGCCTTCCACCCGGCGGGGCGCTGGGGGGTGGGTGGAGGCCCGCCATCTCTGCGAGATGTCTGTCCTGTAGACGTGAGGGCCTCGAGACGAAAGGGGGCGGGTGTGACGGAGCCTGACTGGCTGGAGCAGCCTGGGACTCCCCAGCGCACTCCGACGGGAAACGGAGGCACAGAGGGACCCGAGAATGCGTGCATTCTCCCTGCTGGAGGGTGGGAGGTCACACCTGCCGGCCAGCGTCCGCGTGTCCCCCCCCCCGCCCCGCAGCCAACCTGGCGGCCACAGATGTCACCTTCCTGCTGTGCTGCGTGCCCTTCACGGCGCTCCTCTACCCGCTGCCCGCCTGGGTGCTGGGAGACTTCATGTGCAAATTCGTCAACTACATCCAGCAGGTGCGCGGGCTGAGGCGGGGGCCAGCTGGGGAGGCCGGAGGGCCGGGGAGCAGGTGGAGGGTGGCGGAGGGGCCGGGAGCTCGGCGGCGTGTGTGCCCCGCGAGACGTGTGGTCAGGGCATGGGCGGGATCGGAGCCTGGGTGGGCGCGGTGGGGGCCTGGTAGGGTCAGGGTCCGGGCAGCACCGGGTGGGGTCGTGATCTGAAATGAGGCATGGTCTTTCATTTACTTATTTTAGATTTCTTAAACAGAGTCTCCATAGACCAGGCTGGCCTCGAACTCACAGCGATCCTCCTGCCTCTGCCTCCCGAGCTCTGGAGGTTAAAGGCCTGCATCGTTCTAGCTGGCTCCTTGTAAATTTCTTTTTATTTGCTGTGTGTGGGTGTTTGCCTGTCTGCACGGCTTTGCTCCATGTGCGTGCAGTGCTCATGGAGGCCAGAGGGGGCGTCGGAGGCCCTGGAATAGCATTTACAGCCGGTGGTGAGCTGGCCTGTGGGTTCTGGGAACCGAACCCCAGTCCTCCGAAAGAGCAGCCGCTCTGACTGCTCAGCCTCTCCCCAGGCCCCACACAGCACGCTCTTGCAGGGCAGGGGTCAGAGCTTGGTGTGGGCAGGGAGGGGTTGGGGCATCTTGCGGGCTGTGGCCTAGCACGCACACAGCGACCACAGGAGCACCACGCGGTGCGCTGTCCAGTCTGGGTGGCCGTGGTCTCGCATGGGCAAGACTAGGGTGCACAGAACACCCCAAGTTCTGGGGTGCGTGGGGTGGGGGTCAGGGTAGAGCGGAGGCCAGGGCTTTGTAAGCAGGGGCAGGGCCGGTCTGGTGGGCGTGGTCTGGGGTGGGCGTGCTCGTGGGCAGAGCGGTGAGGCCAAGCAGGGGTGGGGAGGGGCGCATCACGAGAGGCCAAAGGTCTCCAAGGGTCTTCACCCCAGGAGATTCCGTGCCTCAGCTTTGGGGTACAGTTTGTCAGGGGTTTCTCACTCCTGCCCGCGCTCCCCTGGTCCTCAGGCCCCACACTGGCATCCCCTCAACCTCGGCCACTGGTCCCTCCTCTCAGGACACGGCCGTGCCCACCTGAGAGGGTGGACACGTGGTGGGACTGGCAGGGCCCACCCTCTGGCCTTGGCTCCCCCAGGTCTCGGTGCAAGCCACGTGCGCCACGCTGACGGCCATGAGCGTGGACCGCTGGTACGTGACGGTGTTCCCGCTGCGCGCCCTGCACCGCCGCACCCCGCGCCTGGCCCTGGCGGTCAGCCTCAGCATCTGGGTGGGTGAGTGCGCTCAGGGGTCGGGCCGGGCTGGGGGTGGGGACAGGGCGCTGGGCCTCGGGGGAGGTGCGCACGCGGGGGTGAGCGCGGTCGGGGGCGCCGTGTCTCCTCTCCCCGGAGCGCCGCGCTCACCCCGGCGGGCGGCCCAGGCTCTGCAGCCGTGTCCGCCCCGGTGCTGGCCCTGCACCGCCTGTCGCCCGGGCCGCGCACCTACTGCAGCGAGGCGTTCCCCAGCCGCGCCCTGGAGCGCGCCTTCGCGCTCTACAACCTGCTGGCCCTGTACCTGCTGCCGCTACTCGCCACCTGCGCCTGCTACGGCGCCATGCTGCGCCACCTGGGCCGCGCCGCCGTGCGCCCCGCGCCCACCGACGGCGCCCTGCAGGTGCGGGGCTGGGGCCCAGGACGGGGGGCGCCTGGGGCGGGGCGGAGCCTGGGGGTGTGTGTACGTGTGGGGGGCACCCAGGAAGGATCTCAGAGGGCGGCCTGTCCCCTCCCGCTAACGCTCCGGAGTCCCTAGGGTCAGCTGCTGGCGCAGCGCGCCGGAGCGGTGCGCACCAGGGTCTCCCGGCTGGTGGCCGCGGTGGTCCTGCTCTTCGCCGCCTGCTGGGGCCCCATCCAGCTGTTCCTGGTGCTCCAGGCCCTGGGCCCCGCGGGCGCCTGGCACCCTCGCAGCTACGCTGCCTACGCGCTCAAGATCTGGGCCCACTGCATGTCCTACAGCAACTCGGCGCTCAACCCGCTGCTCTACGCCTTCCTGGGCTCGCACTTTCGGCAGGCCTTCTGCCGCGCGTGCCCCTGCGGCCCGCGACGCCGGCCAAGGCCCAGCGCGCCTCCGCCCTCGGCCCGGGCCGCAACCCGCGCCGCGCCGCACAGCCTGGCCGCGCGCGCCGCCCGGGCCAGCACCCCCGCGCCCTGGAACCCTGCGGCGCGCTCCGTGTGAGCCGCCCCTGCCCCTAATCAGCCTAGGCCGCTTGGGCTCCGGAGACCCAGCGGTTAATAGTTTAGTTCATCTGTGTAAAGGGCCTTCTCTTCTTCAGTTCGGCCCCGGTGGCCAGGTTGTGATAATTCTGTCTGTACTTCGTGATGTTTGAAGATTAAGGTTCCCACTTTCTGCATCTACTTTTTCTTTTCTGGTGCTGGGAACCGAACCCAGTACTTTGTGCTTATTAGGCAAATGACAGACTACTAAACCAAATGCCCAACCTCTCTTTTTTCCTTCTTCCTTATGCCTTGCTTTTTTTTGAAACGGGGTCTCATGTAGCCCAGGCTGGTCTCCAACTCTACGTAGCTGAGACTGACCCTATTGCTATGGCCCCCGGGACCTAAGCCACCAAGCCCAGCTTTGCTTTTTCTGTTTTGAGATAATGTCCCAAAATCAGGGGGAAAAATTTTTTTTAAGGCTGTAAGATCATGTGTACTTCTTAGGATATTTAAATTAGAAAACAAAACTCCAACACGCATGTCTTTATGAGTCCAAGGTCACCCTCAGCTACATGAATGTTCCAGGCTGGACCAGACCCAGTATCCAAAGCAGACAAGCAGGGCTCTTTAATCCCAGCACTGAGGGGGCAGAGCAGGAGGATCTGTGAGTTCCAGGCCAGCCTGATCCACAGAGCAAGACCAGGAAAGCCGGGCAACAGAAGGAGGGGGAGGAGAGAAACAGCTCAGTGGTTAAGAGCACTGACTGCTCTTCCTAAAGGACTCAAGTTCAAACCCCAGCCGCCCACCCCCTATAAGTGTTGCTCCAGGGCGTGTATGCCTCCTGGCCTCTGCAGGCACCAGGCATGCACATAGCACACAGCCATGCATGTGGAAAACACCTACAGGCATTTTTTTTTTAATTAAAAAAGTGACAGGGCTGGTTAGCAGTTAAGTGCTCATCCTGTGCTTCCAGAGGACCAGAGTTCGATTTCCAGCACCCACCTCAGGTGGCTCACAAAGACCAGGTGTGGGACCCCTGGAACTGGAGTCACATATGTCTGAGCTGCTGCATGGGTGCTGGGACTTGAACTCAGGTCCTGTGGCAGGGCTCTCGGTGCTCTTAATGCCTAAGCCACTGTCCAGCCCCACACTGTGGGTATTATTTTGAGATAGGGTCCCGCTGTGTAGCCCTGATAGGATGGGAGTCGCCATGTGGATCAGGCTGGCCTAGACTCTCAGTGACTTCCTGCTCTGAGAGCTGAGGGCTGTGGGGAAGGGGGTCAGCCTCTTTCTGAACCTGGAGCTAGGGATTCCTCCAGGCCAGCTGGCAGCCCTGAGCGCCAGGAATCCTGTCCCACAGCCAGCGCTGCACAACCAGGGGACCCCAGCAGGCCTGGATTTCCACGGCTTCATGGAGCCATTTCCCAGGAGGGAACAGTCTGAAGTCATTTTGCTGGGAGGCTAAGAATCACAGGAGGAGAAGGATACGAACGTAGCTGCTCACCCAGGGTGGCCAGGAAGCAGAAGGGAGCAAGGGCCCAGGTCTGCCTCATCCTGAAAGAACCCAAGTCCTCGTCAGGCCCCAGCTCCCACTTTCCATCACCTCCAGACAGCCACCGCCAAATTACAAACCCACCGTGACATTAATCTATCCTCAAGGGTTCCGTAGACCCCCACCTGTTAGGAGAGGTCTTCAGTGGGTGAGGCCGACAGGAGGATGGCAAATCTTCACATCCACGAATGGACGAAAAGCCCACCTCACTCCCCAAAGCCTCAGCTGTAAAATCCCATAGAGAAACCACAGTGGTGACCGGGCCGTGGTGGGAGGATTTCTGGGAGTCAGGCCAGCCAGGGCTACACGGTGAGACCCTGTATTGCCCTGGCTGTCCTGGAACTCACTCTTTAGACCAGGCTAGCCTTGAACTCAGGGACCCTCCTGCCTCAGGCATAAAGGCAGAGCCACCGCCACCACTGGACATGCGCCTCACCTCCTGCCTAGGATCCCCCCAGTGAGGGGCTGGGACTTGTTCAGGCCTGGAGCACTCAGCCTGGATTCCATCCCCAGTATCTAAAAGCCTGGATAAAATTTGAGAATGACGTGGCCACGTGCAGTGCCCCTTGTGTGTAATTTTAACTTCGTGGTAAACTGAGGCAGAAGGATCATGAGTTCTAGGCTATGCCGTTCACACCCTGTCGGGAACAAAAAAGGCTATGTAGGAGAAAAATGACTTCAGGCCTCAGTTTCTCCAAATTGCACACGGGAAGCTGGCTTTTTAGGTGCAAAGGCGCCACCTGGCGGCCACCGGTCACTGGCTCGAAGCCCCGCCTCCATGCGGAGCCACTCCTGGGATGCAGTTCCGCCGGCGCCCCGCAGAGGGTGCGCGCACTCCGCCGCGCCGGTCTCCAGAGCCGTCTCCAGTGCCGTCTCCTGTGGGTCCCGGGAGGCGGGTCATTATGGACGCCACCTGGCCCCTGGCTACAGCTATCTCTGCCATAAAGGACACCAGCAGATTTTAGCTTTTGTCTTGGAAGATTCTTTCTATAAAAAGATACCAAAACAGTATTTCCAGGGGTCCGCAACATGGCTTACCAGGTAAGGCCACTTGCTGACAAGCTTAGCATCCCCAAAAGGATGGGGATTCACAGGAAGGTGGGAGGAGAGCCCTGAGTCCACTCGGTTGTCCTTGCCGCCGTGCATGCGCCACGGAAGCCCCTCTCCCCATTGCACGCACACGCGCGCGCGCGCACAAACAAATAGAATTTATTTCATTTGAAGCTATTACGAAGCCAGCCGCGGCGGTGCACGCCTGTAACCCCAGCACTCAGGAGGCAGTGGCGGGCAGACTGCTGTGAGTTCAAGGCCAGCTTGGTCTACAAAGTGAGTCCAGGACAGCCAGGGCTACACAGAGAAACCCTGTTTCGACACACACACATAAAGTATTATTTTGCTACCGTATGTCTGTCTTTTAGTCCCAGCATTCCTGGGGCAAGTAGCTCTCTCTGAGTTTGAGGGCTGCTGTGGAATACACACACACACACACACACACACACACACACACACACACATCCCAGACACAAGTCAGATTGTCTTGGGCGGTTGTCCAAATTCACAGGAACCCCCGAGCTGCTTCGGGTTGGGGTCCGTGTGCGTGGTGCACAGGTTTGGAGAGAAAGGCCCGTCAGGATGCTGGAGAACCCCGGTGTGCGCAGCCCGGCTCCACCCCGCGCCACGCCCCAGCGGCCGGCCCAGAGCACCTGAGGCAGGATTCTGGGGATCGGGTGGGCCAAGGCCACCCCGCGTCCGCAGACGCGAGCCCTCCCCACCAGAGGCTTTCGAGGGGCGGAGCAGCCGGCCAACCCGGCACCCGAGCACCACCCACGGGGAGGCTGCCCTGAGCACTGGCGCTACCCACTAGGGTCGCCTCGGCTTTCCCTCCTGCAAAACGGGGCCCCGGACGCCCGCTCCAGACTGAGACGGTCCGCGTGGACCGAGCCGGAGCGTCGCGGAGGCTGGCCCTCCTCTCCCTCGCTCCTAGGCGGGGTCGCCGCGTTTCCTCGCATTTCCTCCAACGCGCGCGCACCCGACTCCGTGCTTTTGCGCAGGCGGCCCCCGCTCCCGCCCCCGCCCACCCCCGCGTCCCGGACCCTGCAGCTCCGGCCTCTGCGGAGTTTTTAAGCCCGTTTCAGAGACTTGAAGACCCAGGCTGGGAGGGTTTGGGTAGCGAAGGGGCCGAGGTTGAAGCTCCAAGCTTGGCCTGTCCACTCCCGTGCCGGGTGGAACCAGGGAACGCCGGGGAGCAAAGCGACCCTCCGCTCTGAAGCGGGGTGAGGAGCCTTTCAACTCTCCGGGATCCCCGCGATGGGGCTCTCGCAGCCCCGCCCTCCCGCTCTCCGCCCCTGCGCCGTAGGCCGCGGGGTGCACTTTGCGCACGGTCCCTAAGCCGGGGGCGGAGCGTCCCTCAGTCCGGTTCCCCCTTCCTTTTATTATTTATTATCATTTAAAGGAGCCGCGACCTGAAATTTTCCGTCCACTCTGTGGCGACTCTCTGGCTCCCCTCCACCTCCTCCCACCGTGGGCGTCCTCTGACTGAGTTGGAGAGAGGGGACCCCGGGGTGGTGTCCTGGGAAAGCTTAGAAAGGGGGTCCCTGGAGAGACACCCACCACCTCCTCCTGCGTCCCCGGGGCTGCTGAATCACCGGCGAGGTATTTGCATCTGAGAGCAATTTGTCACACGGCGATTCGTCTGCTGGGTGGGGGAGGGGCGGGGCGGGGGGCCGGTCGCGAGCGGAGACCTCGTCCCTGTCCGATCCGGACGGATGGAGGTGTAGACGCGGCCTGGAAACTCGGTGAGGCGGGTGACCCCGGAGCCAGGAGCGTGCACCGGGCAGCAGGGGGAGGCCAAGGGGGAGAGAGGCCACCGGGGCCACCACCGGGCTGGACTCCGGGCACCTGGGCATGCGTCCCCCGGGCCACCCCGAGCGGTAAGGCCTTTTGCAGCGCGGCTCCAGCGGTTCCCCGTAAGAGTGGCAGCGAAGGGCGCCCTGGAAACCGACAACTGCAGGGTCTCCAAAGTTAGGCGAAGACACGCGCGCGCCGGGGGGGAGGGGGCTACGGGGCTGGGCAGGCAACGCGACACCATCAGGCTGGGGGCGGCTGTCGCGGCCGTAAGGTCTCGGAGACCTTCATCCGGTACGCGAGTGCACAGGGGCGCGCGGGGGTCGCGAGTGCGCGCTGTCCCCTGGCGGAAGGAAACGGACCCGGGGTGTGTGAGCGGTGTGTGTGTGTGTGTGTGTGTGTGTGTGTGTGTGTGTGTGTACTCGTGCAGGGGGCCAGGGGCTGTGCTCTGGAGACATTGTTTTGCTTTTTCTTCTTAATTAAAAAAAAAAAAATGTTTGAAGATAGGATCTCATTGTGTAGTCCGGGCTGACCTAGAACTCCGCTTAAAGCG
Source organism: Psammomys obesus (assembly GCF_907164565.1). Taxonomy (NCBI): domain Eukaryota; kingdom Metazoa; phylum Chordata; class Mammalia; order Rodentia; family Muridae; genus Psammomys; species Psammomys obesus. The sequence goes on from NW_026590511.1 coordinate 502,110, forward strand.
CGCAGACTGGCCTGGAACTCCAGGCCATCCCCCTGCCTCAGCTTTCCTTCCCAAGTGCTTGGGAAAATCCCAGGCCGGGCGCGCCACCACGCCCCGGTGTCCTCAGTTCTTTTTCTTCTTCCAACCTGTGTCCAACGGGGTCCGAGTTTCCTCCCCTTTCGTTTCCTAGCTCCAGCGAACCACTAGGGACCCCGCTTCCCTTGCGGGGTCCACCCATCCAGATCTCTCCCGTGGGGTCCCAGCCCCCCCTCCCTTGCCCCCGGACACAAAAGAGGGAGCAGGAAGCGCGGAGTGCGCGCGCGTGTGTGTCAACTCGCAGCGGGTTTGTCAAATACCTTCCGTTTTTTACGACTGGGGAAGCAGGGTTCCCCCAGCCCGGAGCTTGCTCTTTCCTAGAAGCCTTTGAAATCCCGACTACGTGAGGGGGGCGGTTGTTGGTTTGTTTTGTTGTTGCTGTTTTCCATTCGTCCTCTGACTGAGATGTGTGTTTGCACACGTCTCCTGGTGAGGGGGGACAGACACAGTGCCCTCCTTCCCAGCCCCCTCCCCAGCTCCTGCCCTTCCCCCTCCCCCTCCCTCGGAGGAGAGAGGGGCCCCTTTCGCCACCCTCGGGCCCTGGCCTTGCACAACTCCAAATAACCATGTTTTGCAAGGCCTGGCTGAGCTGGTGACCTCTCTCTCTCTCTCTTCTCTCTACTCTCTTCTCTCTCTCTCCCCCTCCTGAGGCTTGGAGGTGTGGGGGAACCAGGGTGTGGCTCTGGGTCTCCTTCCCACCCCCACCCCAGCCAGACCTTCCCCAAACACACACACACACACACACACACACACACACACACACACACTCACTAGCCACCAAGTCCTGGGTAGACCCTCTCTCTCTCTCCCTCTCTCTCTCTCTCCCTCTCTCTCTCTCTCCCTCTCTCTGAGAATGTCATAAATTGCGGGTGGGGGCCAAGGACAAAGAGCTGGGGGAGGGGTCTCCACAGATGTGTCGGAGCAGCCTAGGGGCGATGGGGTACCACCGGTAACCCGGGAGGGTTGGGGGATGTCCAGGCCTGGCCTAGGGACAGCTCTGGGGTTCGTGTCTGCCCCCCTCACCAATACCAGCCGCGCCAGTGGAGGCCTGCCCTGTTCCCCTCCCCCACCCCTCAACCAGGAAGGGTCATTAAACCAGGCAGGCCTGGGGGGAGGCTGGGAAAGCGCCTTCCTCTAGCCTTTTCCTTGTGGGTCACCCCACCCTCAAAGAGGGGGCGTCGCTCTCAGCATTTCCGTGGGGGGGGTGGGCTCCACTCCAAGTTGTCAGAGGTGGGGGAAGGGCGATGGACCAAGCCATACAGTGTCCAGAAATGTCCCCTTCAGCAGTTCTGGGGTTTGGTGGACCAGGGTGACCAGCAGCGGCGGGTGTGGAGGGAAGAGCTTCCAGTGCCCAGGCCTCTGGTGTTCCTGTCCTGGGAAGCCCAGGCTGATGGGGCCACCCCACCTGCCGCAGTTCTGCTGGAAACCCCGGGGCGCGGGTGACCAGATGGCCAGGAAAGGGGACCGCTGACTTCCCCGCTCCCCTGCACTGCAGGGGTCTCCTGGGTGGGGGCAGGTGACCGGATGTCCCTAGTGTGAAGAGCAACTAGGTCCCCTCCTCACACACCCGTGTCAGGGTGTCAGGGTCTGTCCTGGGGCCGATGAATGCATAGACTTCGGGGCTCAGGTTGGGCCAAGGGTGACCTCTCGGACTCCCTGGGAGGTGGGACCAAGCTTTCCCGCTCTCCCATGCTCCCTCCCTTGATTTCAGGTCATCTTGAGTGTGTCAACCCTGGCCTGCTGCGTTCTGCCCACTGTCTTATTGGGGGTTTATGTGGGGATTGAGGGTGTGTCCTGGGGCCAGGTGGGACCTGGATCCTGATGCTAGCTGGAGGGGGCCCCAGAAGGGCTTCTGGCAGAAACAGATACGTGTTCTGGGACATTTACCCGCTTCGAGCCTTACAAACTGGTGACCGCAGACCCATGTCCTCTGCACAGGGCCTTGGGTACCACAGGACACTCTAACTGAACCCCCCGATGGTGCCGACCAGTGCTGCCTCTCCCGAGTGTGACGAGGTGGGCCCTGATGCCTCATGGGTGGCAGACCGAAGCCCAGAGGCCAGCTGAGGTGTCTCTGAGAAAACGAAATGTGAACGGGACACATTTTCCTAGGGCTTGTATACAGCAAGTGTATAATCTTGGCGAGAGCTTGTATACAGCAAGTGTATAATCTTGGCCAGAGCTTGTATACAGCAGTTGTAATCTTGGCCAGAGTTCTCAGAGCTTCTGTGGGCCAAGCAACATCTAGAACTTAGAGCTAGAATCCAGAACCCAGAGGGACTCTGAGGTCTAGAACCCCTGTTCTAGACCAATAAGAAAGCAAGAACACCAGGCCCCTCCCCCATGGCTCTGCTTATGGGACAATAACTCAACGTGTCCCTGGTGGACCTGACCGGAGGGGACCCAGAGAACCCCTAAGTGTCCACTGCAGTGAGCCTGGTCTCCAGGAACCTACAGACAAGTGGATGGGAGGGCGGATCCTGAGCAGGTTATGAGCGATTCTCCCATCAGCCTTTGCTGTTGACTTCTGGGGAAGGCTGTGTCGGTGGGGCGCAGGTGTGGCCTGACCTCATCTCTTGCTGTGTTCCCCCAGGAGTCTACAAGTGCTTGAATGAACCCTACACCAGCCTCTGCCCCTGGCTGCTGGACGTGACAGCAAGGAGCCCAGTGGTTGCCCCGGGCATGCCCCACCAGCCCTCAGCCTGAGTCGGCGCCCCGCCCCTGCCGCCGCCACCCTGCACTGTCCCGGCTCCCCCGAGGCCCCCACGCTGCAGTGCGGCCAAGACCCCTCCCCGCAGGGGCCACCCCCACAGCCCGCCCCTGGTGCCCGGGGTGGCCCGGCCCGCAGGGCCATGAAGCTGCAGGCTGTGATGGAGACCCTCCTTCAGAGGCAGCAGCGCGCGAGGCAGGAGCTGGAGGCCCGGCAGCCGCCAGCCCCACCTCCTGAGCCCACTGGTATCCGGGCTCGGACCACCGTGACAGAGGAGGAGCCCGAGAATGCCCGGATGCATAGGACGCAGATGGCCGCGCTGGCTGCCATGCGGGCCGCCGCTGCAGGCTTGGGACACCCGTCCTCTCCCCCGGCCTCCGAGGATGGGCGCCCCGGCTCAGAGGACGAAGATGCAGCTCGGGAAGGGACGTTGAGTTCGCCTGCCCTGCATGGAAGAGGCCGGGAGGGACCGGGACACACGGAGGGAGATGGACATTTGATGGACATGGTGTCTGATGACAACCCGTAAGTGGTGCGGTCAGGGATGGCAGCATCTGACCGTTCGTTTGCTTTTACGATTTGTTTTTAGAGCATTGGTTGGTGCTTGGCCTGCATGTCTGTCTGTGGGAGTCTGTCAGATCCCCTGGAACTGGAGTTACAGACAGTTGTGAGCCGCCCAGTGGGTGCTGGGAATTAAGCCGGCATCCTCTGGAAGAGCAGCCCGCGCTCATAACCTGAGCGGTCTCTCCAGCCCCATCTAACCGTTTTTCTGTGCATTTGAAAAGTGGGAGCCAGTGAGGGTCACTGAGGAGGACGCTGTATGTCTGAGCACGTGTTTGTGGAGTGAACCAGTGATTCTTGGAAGGTTCAGCAGGTGCTCTGGGGCCCTGCCAAATGCTGCCAAGGTCATCAGGCTGAGGGGTTACAGAGAGAGGAGTTTTGAAAGAAGGTGGCTTGGGGGCCAAGAGAGAACTGTTGTCAGGGTGTCTAGCTCTGGTGGGCACACATGCTGAGATCCTGGGGCAAGAACCTTTGAGAGGATGTTTTGGGGCCCCTTGTAGGAGCTCGTTCAGGGGTGGAGTAGGATGTGGGCAGAAACCCACTTGGTGCCCTGAGAGGCCTGTGGCTGCCCTTGTTTGCAGAGGGAGAAACTGAGGCAGGAGAAAGTGAGGTGGGCCTGTGCTTGCCACTGAGCCAAGATGGTGCCTGCCTCTCTCACCTGACCGGAAAGTACCTTGATCCATTGCAGGAAGGCCAAGTGGGAAGAACAAGAACTGGAAGAGGAGGAAGAGGAGGAGGAGGAGGAGGAGGAAGATGACTTCGAGGAGGAGGAGGAGGAGGAAGGCCTGGGCCCCCCAGATTCTACTGGCCTGGGCTCTGCAGGCCTGTTCCCTCACAAGGCCCCAGCTGCTCAGGCTTTCCGTGGAGATGGTGGGCCCAGGATACTGGGCGGCCCTGAGCGCCTGGGACCTGGCCCAGCCCACCCCAGTCACGTAACACCCCAGATGCCACCCCCGGACCATGGAGACTGGACATTTGAGGAGCAGTTCAAACAGGTAGGCCGAGAGCTGGGGTCCGGTCCCTTGGGGGCCTTCGGTCGCCCCCACACGCCCCAGTGCTCCTGTTGACCCGGTAGAAGGGTGGTTTGTAGATGGTGGGAGGCAGTTTGTTTACCGTGCAGACATGAGGACTGAATTCAGGGTCCCCGGCGCCCACAAAATCCAGGCCCAGCGGCATAGACAGCGGCGTGTCCTGGTGCTGGACGGTGGAGGCAGAAGGGTCCCTGGGGGCTTGCTGGCAGGGGAGTGCCAGGTACAGTGAGAGACTGTGCCTCAAGAAACAGCTTGGAGAGCAATAGAGGAAGGCGCGCAGCGTCTCTCTCTGGTTTACACTCGTGTGCGCACCTAGATGCATGTGGCTTGGTGACCTGAGACAAGGGTGTGGCGTCGAGCTCTGGAGAGCTGGGCTAGGGTCCTGTGGCAGCGCTGGCCCAGGCTGGTGCCAAGGGACACTCGGTGGCTACCGAATTGTGAAGGTGCTGGAGGCAGCGGGAGCCAGAGCATTGGGGCCTGCGGTGGACAGTCCCAGGGGTGCCGGTGTTGGTTGGCCAGGCAGGGGTCGGTCTGTGGGACCCCCCCCCCAGGCTTCCTGGGCCCAGGAGGGGCATGGAGGAAGCTCAGACTGCCCTAGCCCTTCCCTGCAGGCGGCCAGGCTGGAGGAAGTGGCCAGCAGGGAGCCTTTGAAGCCGGCAAGCCGATGGAAACCAGATGGTTGGCCTGCCGGGCTGAGGCCTGCATTCCAGCCCGGCCAGCTGGCCTAGCCGACCCCTGGGTGTGTGGCCCGGGTGGAAATTGGCTCCGAGGCTGGCTCCAGGGCTAAGTCTTGTGTGGGCTACAAGGTGGGCTCAGGACTCCTGATGGTCCCTGGCTCTGAGCTGTCTAGAATAGCTTCAGGGGCCACCTGAGCTCTGGAGGGATCTGAGGAACAAGCCCGAGGAGGTCCCTTCAGCAACCCTTATTGACACCGAAGACTAGGGCCGGGCGTGTCTGGGAAGCCATTGAGCTGAAGCATCAAGGGGGCTCACGCTGGGTTAAAATTAGGGTACTTGTGGGGCAGGGCTGGGTAAATGCTCTGCTCTGCTGAAATTGCCATGCAAAGGCCCTGAGGCTCAGAGAATAGTTTCGAGGAAATGAGAGTAGGGTAACCCTCTGTGCCCTCGTGGGACCTGCTGAGACGGGCCTGGGCTGGGCGGGGCGGCCTCGCCTTCCGTCTCCTCGCCCTGGCTTGCTTAGCCATGCGTTGGGCAGCCTGCCAGCTGACCTGTCAGACGGACGTCATTGCTCCTGGGTGTGACCCTGTCCCAGAGGTGGTGTGGGCTTCAAGACCAGGTCCCCCAACCCGGGAGTCTTCAATAAGCACACCACACATGAAAGTGTTTGTGCCTGGCAGGGTTCTGTTGGCTCCACCTCGGTCCATGCCTCAGTTTCCCTGGTTCTAGCATGGAGGCAGTCTGCCCCACTCTCAGAGGAGTATTACAAAGGATTGGCCAGGTCTGTCACCCAGACAGGACCTCTGGTTGGGAGTTGTCAAGGTCTGTGCTTTCCACTGGCCGTTTTGAGGTCTGATGTTCCTGACTTTGGCTCAGGGTCTGGGGTTTAGCTCGCTGCAAACTCTGGCACCTAGCAGGGTAGACATCTCTGTCCACTGTGTCACTGTCAGCCCAGGGGGCTAACACCAGGCCACGCGGCAATTTATGGTCAGAGGTACACAGGCGTCCCCTGTGCGCACAGCCAAACCCCACAGCTCCACATCGGCCAGGCATGAAAAGGGCAACAGGGCCAGGGCCCCTTGCGCTGCTAGACAAAGGAGAGCTTCGAGAGCCATTGTCGGGACCTTTCTGGGGGATATCCTGGGTCAGGGTCAGAGGTCATGCAGAGACACTGTGCTGCTAGAGACAGTGAAACTGAGGATGGGAGGAACAGGAATCCCTGGCTCTCGCTTGGCCTCGTGGGTGACTTCAGAAAAACATCGAGGTTAGCAGAGGTGTGTGTGTGTGTCCGTCCACACGGAGCACCGGGGAGATGGCTCATTGGAGGAAATGTCTGCTGTGTAGACATGGGGACATCCAGAGTTTGGATCCCATGGGTCCACGTATAAAGCCAGGCAGGCTGGCATGCTGCCCCTGGGCCTGGGGAAGCTGAGACAGGAGGATCTCGGGGGGGAACATTCGTGCAGAGATTCTGGTGTTAGGGGCCAGCTGGTCTTATGGGAAACAAGCCCGAATGACGGCTGGATTTGGGGGTGCTGTTGGCGGAAGCTGGTCCTGTGGTCCGGGACTCCTATCTCCAGCTCTCTCTGGAAGGTCCCACACTCGGGCCGGCTGCCTTGGCACCTGTGCAGCCTGTGTCAACAGTGGTCCAGCCAGCCCCACAGGTGTCGGCCCCAGGCCCAGCCAGTGTTGACTCTGGCGTCTGCCCCACTCCCTTCCTGGCACGTGGCGGTGCTGGCTAGCCGGCCACTTGGCAACTGTCTCCGTGTCTTCCTTCCTGGTCTTGGCCACGGCTGGCTTCCTCCAGCTGAGCCTAGACAGCTGGGATCCGCCCTGGGCTGTGGGTCTGAGGGCTGGACACCCGGGCGTGGTCAGTGGCTGTGATTAGGATCTGGGCCTCCTGGCACTGGACACATATCCTGCAGCCTTCCTGTCCCCATATGGCCACACCCGCGCTCAAAGTGGCCTCGCTGTGATTTTTCAAGCTGGCAGTCTTTTGTGGGGCGTTTGTTGTTTCTGTGACAGGGTCTCTCTGTGTGGCCCTGGCTGGCCTGGAACTCGCCCTGTAGACCAGGCTGGCCTCCAACTCAGAGAACCGCCTGCCTGCTGGGATTACAGGCCCGTATGTTCAATTTTATGTTGTTGTTGCTGCTGCCGTTTGAGATCCAGTCTTGTCCTCTACTCCAGGCTACTCCCCTGCCTCAGCCTCCTAAGTCCTGGGATAATAGGCTTGCACCACCATGCCTGGCTTTTGGGTCGTTGACGGACTCAAGGTTAAGGTTATGAACAAACGAACGAAACTCCTGTCGGGGTAGGAAAGTTTTGGGCCCTCCAGTTTAATCCGAACAGCCTGGTCACTTGTCCCCTACACAGCTCGCAGCATTTATGTCCCCTGTTCCAGACACTTCCTGTGGTGGACACCCACAGGACGGGGCCTGGCCTGTCAGGGTCTCTCCCCGAGCACAGTGTCCTCAAGGCTCTCTGCTCCTGTTCACAGCTGTGTAATACTCCAGCGTGAGCATGGACCCCCTCATATCCGTTCTGTCTTTGCTGGATGCTAGGTTGTTTCTACCTTTTGCCTCCGCAGCTTCTGTCGTTGGTTCCCGTGGGTTTATTTTTGTTCCTCTTGGCCATGTGCCTGGAGTGAAATTGCTAGGTAGAACAGTAATCAGATAAGTGCCTGTTTAGGAAGGAGCTGTGTGGACAGCAGCTGTCTGTCCAGGTGCCCCTGAGTGTACAGCCATGGCCGCCCATGCCCTCACCCGTCCCCTGCTCCCTGACCTCGGAAATTAGGAAAGGAAGCCCACTGTGGTAGCGCATGCCTGTCACCCCAGCACAGGAGAGGCTGAGGCAGGAGCAGTAGGGAGACCCTGGGTTCCCACCTCTGCTCATCTCACACAGCACTGGGGAGCTAGAGGCAGGAGGATGACAAGTTCAAGCCTGAGCTACACAGTGAGCCTCAGGGAACCTGCTGGGGGGCTCCTCGATCAGTCTGCGAGAAAGACAGACTGGTGGTGGGGAAACTGAGGCATAGGATGGTCATAGTCCGTGTAGGAAGGGCTCACTCCAGCCCTCCTGGAACACTGGCCCACAGTGGATGGCCTGGGACCTGGTGATCACAGGGGCGTTTAGAGAAAGCTGACAGCATTCATGGATCCTCCCTTTCACAGAAAGGCTGAGTCCCTAGCAGGTCTCACACCTGGTGTCATAGCCCAGGCTGGCCCAGAACTCTCCGTTTTTCCTCCTACCTCAGTCTCCTGAAAGCTGAGGTCCCAGTCATGCCCCCCCCCCGCCCTTTCTTCCTAACCCATTAAAATGCTTTGTTTTGCTTTTTTACATTTATTTATTTGCTCCAAGAGGGCAGAGGCCTGAGTGTCACAGCCTGTGCAGAGGTCAGAGGACAGGCTGAAGGAGTCAGTCCTTTCCTTCTCCATGTGGGTTTGGGGGCGGGGACCGAACTCAGGTCTCAGGGTTTGGCTGCAAGCTCCTGTACTCCTGAGCCCTCTTGTGCCCCTTCCCCCCAACGCCTACTTCTAATTCTGGGACAGCGGACAGCATTCCAGGAGAGGGAAAATGGAGTGTCGGGGAGGCCTGTGGCCGGAGGCTGTGACTCTTCACCTCCCCGCCTCCCTCACAGATAGCCAGGTGCTGGAGGTGGGAGCTTTGGGCGGGGCTGACAGGTCTGTCTGAAGTCAGCTCACAGCTCACGTGTCCTTAACCCTGTCGCCTGGCGTGTCTGCCTCTGGCGGAACTTTCATGGCTACCGATGAGAGTGATAGTTTGGAAAATGACGCCATGAGCCTGTGGGGCCACACGGGGTGGGGGCTGGGGAGGAGGTGACAGATTGTCACCTGCCCTGCCTAGGGCACACAGGGTCGGGCTGCAGGAGGGGACATAGCAGCTGGGGCCTTGTCCGAGTAAGAGTCCACTGACCAGGCAAGGGCAGCAGGGGCTGATTCTAGAGCAAAAATGTCTAGAAAGTTCTGAAGAGCCAGAGCAAGCCGGGGTGAGGCAGTTATAAGTAGAGAGGAACTGGGTAGACATGGGGCCAGGGGCTGGTGAGGCAGGGAGGGGAAGGGCAGGCTGATGTTTTCCTGGAGCCGAGTGTGTGCCGCGCAGACCCAGCCTGGAGTCAGGCTCCAGGTGGTGATGGCGGCAGTGTCCTGTCGTCTGGGCTTGTTTGTCTCTGGGCTGACAGCCAGTGCCGGCGGCCAGGCCCAGCTCCATCCTCCCTGGGCTCGGGAGTCCCTGGTGCTGGGGCGTCGGGGACTGGAGGGGTCAGGAAGCCCCTGGGCAGCCTCATCAGAGTCGCTGCGGCTACTGGCATGGAGCCAGAGGGCTGTGGCAGGCACAGGAGGGTGCCTGGCACGGCGCCCCGGCCCGTGCCAACCCCCGGGAACCGCGCTGAGTCAGCCGGAAGAACCTTATCTGGTCCCTGCGCCGCCAACTCGGCCACCAGGTCACCGCCGCTGGCCAGGCTCCCCACCCTGTGACCCGCTGCCAAGCGCCGCCCACCCCACGCTTTCTAATAACACACGCCGAGGCGGAGAGCCGTGTCCCCAAAGCAGCCATCCCCGAGAGGGTGTGGTGGCCACATTCAAAACTGGATGTGGGGACATGGCAGTGATGAGCCGAGTGGGCGGTTTCCATGGCGTGTGTGTGTGTGTGTGTGTGTGTGTGTGTGTGCATGCGTGTGTGCATGCGTGTGTGCATGCGTGTGTGCATGCGTGTGTGTGTGTCTATCTTTGTGTCCCTGAGTAATGTCTGTGTCTGTGTGCATGACTGTGTGTGAGCGTGAGTACCTGTGTATGTTTGTGTGCATGTGTCTGTGTGGGGTGTGTCTATGTGTGCATATGTGTGTTTGTGTCTGTATGTGTGCATGTGTCTGTGAGTGTGAGTGTATCTGTGTGTGTTCATCTGTGTGCGTGCGCCTGTGTGTGCTGTGTCTAAGTGCCTGTCAGTGTGTGTACATGTGTGTGTTTGTGTCTGTGTGTGCGTGTGTCTGTGTGCATGTCTGTGTGTCTGAGTGTATCTGTGTGTGGTTGTGTGCATGTGTCTGTGTGTGATATGTCTGTATGTGTGTGTGTTTGAGTCTGTGTCTGTGCATGTGTCTGTGTGCGGTGTGTCTGTGTGTGTTTGTGTCTGTGCATGTGTCTGTGTGTGGAGGGTCTGTATGTGGTATGTGTGTTTGAGTCTGTGTCTGTGTGTGGAGTGTCTGTGTGTGTTTGAGTTTGTGTCTGGGCATGTGCCCGTGTGTGTGTCTGAGTGTGTGTCAGTGTGCATGCCTCTGTGTGTGGTGTATGTGTGTCTGCGTGTGCTGTGTGCACCGCCTGGGCGAGGCGTATGCCCACCCTGCTCCCGAGAACAGGGAAGTGGTGAGTGACTGTTAACTGTCAGCTTGTAGGTGGCGTGGTCCTGGTCACTAGGCCTAAACGTCATGGGTGTACACACTCGGGCCTGCACTGGCCTGCAGCAGTGCCCGCCTGTGGTAGCCGGGCAGATGGCGCCCCCGACAGGGCTCAGCCAGCCCCCGCCCCCGTGCCCCTGCTTGCCACAAAGGCTGGGTTTTAGGGGGGGGGGTCCCTGTCAACTCCTGTAAACAGTTGTCCTCAGGCAGGGGCCATCGGCTGGAGCAGACACGTCACTGGAAAGGCAGGTCATTGTGAGCCCTCCTGGCCATCAAGCGTGACCAAACTTGTCCATCCTCAAAACCAGACCAAGGACAGCCCGGTGTGGCCTGGTGGGCGGCACGCACGGGGTGGACACGGCCTGCCCCTTCCCGGCTCGCCTGGCTGCGCATGGCCAAGGGACAATTGGGGGTCACGGGGTTAAACGGTAACTAATGTGTCCATTGAAGGGCCCGGTCTGGGGACACGGCCTTGCCCCGTGGTCAGGGCCGGGCCAGGGTCTGTGGGTCCTTGAGGGGGTGGGTGGCAGGCTGGTGGGGTCAGCTCCAGTCACCCCAGGGGATCCTCTTCCAGTCAGATTCACATGTGCCGGATCCCAGGCCCCAGGCGTTGGCAGACACACACTGTGCCTGCCACTCACATACGGGGCTTGAGACAGGTGCCACACAAGCCGGGTCCCTGTGTCCCCACTTCACACACACCCGTGCTAGGCTCAGGAAGCTGAGGCAGGAGGATTGACATTTTGAAGCTGGGGCTCAGTGGGTAGAACCCCGCTGTAAGGGCCCACCTTGTTAATCCCAGCCAGGAGGCAGAGGCAAGTTCACCTCTCTAAGTTGGAGGCCAGTCTGGTCTGTGAAGTGAGCTCCAGGCTGTGCAGAGAGACCCTGTCTACAACCACACAACAACAAACCTGCTGTAGGGGGGCCTATGGGGTGCACTAGGGCAGGCAGGTTGGTGGCCCGTCTGCGTCACTCTCTCCCATGGGATGGGGTCCTGTCTGGGTGTGTCCTCATGCCGGGCTTTGGGTGCCAGCTGTGACCCAGGCTATGTCCAGTATCCGTCCAGGCTGGGTGCTTCTGTGGCTTTGCGTGTAGCCGGGGAATGTGGCTCCCTCGATCCTGCCATGAGAACTCTAGAGCCACAGGCTGGGCCTGGGTGGGTTGTTGCCGTATGGGGGCTGGGGCCAGGAGACTGACGTTTGTCCATTCACCCAGGGGCATTGTGGGGGTGGTTCACCCAACCGCCATCTTGTCCACCTACCTCTCCGGCCCCTCTGGCTCCAAGGCCACATCCTCCCCTAACTCACCATTCACTCATTTCCCCCTCCCAGCCTCAGTTTCCCCCTCCGTAGAACAACGGGACTGCCTTCAGAGCACAGCTGCCTGCTGTCTCTTGGTCAGGCTCTTGTTAATGAGTGTTTCTCTGCCTCCACATCCGGCTCTACGGCAAAGGCACAGGCCGTGGAATGGGCATAACTGTGTTCGGCATTTCCCAGTGAGGCTGTTGCCGAAGTGTGACGAGGGCTCCCTGTAGGGGGAGGTGAGTGTTGGGAGCCACCACCTTGGGCTGGGTCCCACCTGCCCTTGGCCGCTCACAATTCGCTCACAATTCGGGCCCCTGCCCAGCAGGTGGGGACTCTAGATGGAAGGTGGGCCTCCATTCTCTGTCTTAGGACATAAGCTCCAGTCTGTCCGTGTCCTGTTGTGCCGGGGAAGGGACATCTGTCCCGGGAATCCAGGGTGACAGCCAGGGGACCTCAGGTTCACACTGGCCAACAGGGAAGTCCCTTAAGAAATTTCAGGGGCTCTACAGAAATACAACTAGAGAAACCAGGCGCCGGGGGAGGGGGGATTCTAGGCTGGGGCTCCACCCCTGACCACACCCCAGCCCCTCACCCGGGATTTCTAGGCTGGGGCTGCACCCTGACCACGCCCCCAAACCCTCGCTCGGGGATTGTAGATATGAGCCATGCCCCTACACTTTTTTTGTCTGTGCATTTTGAGACAGTCTTTCTTCCTCTGTCCCAGGCTTTTCTGGACTTTAATCGTTCTACCTCTACCTCCCCAGTACGTGGGCTCCTCAAGCTGTGCCACAATGCTTGGCTTCATCCTGATCTCTGAATCATCCGCCCACACGCTCCACTGTGCTGGGCATTGTCCTTCGCTTATCTCTGTTAGGCCCCACTGAGTCTCTGGAGGGCTCCATCTTGGCTCTCGAGCCATCTCTTTTGCTCCTGAAGTGTGGGGCTTCCATTGGGCTTCGGGTGGTTGCCTCAGTCATTTTCACACCGACTTTTCTGTGCTTTCAGACAGGTGCCTCTGTCCGGATGTTGTCTCCAGGGCTGCCCAACCCCTGTGCCTCAGTTTCCCGGTTGTAAAACAGGCTAGCAGCTGAGCAGTTTTTTTTTTCCCCAACCTGGCCATCTTCCTTGGGCTTGACCTTTGCTGTGCTGTGTCTTGTCCTCAACATGAAAGCTCTAGGCACAGCGCCCTCCCTTCACAGAAAAAGAGGTTGAGGTTCCAAGGTGGCCCCTGATCAGATCTGTAATCTACTCAGGAGAGAAGGGCAGGTTGGCGGTCTACAAATTCCCCTGCAGAGAACCCAGAGGCCAGCATCTGCAGACACTCCTGTGGCTCCGAGTGGTCATTTCAGAAGGGCTATTAATATCCGCCTCATGGGTGGGGCATCCAGTGTGCTCGGACGGGGAGAGGGGCCAGCTCTGCAGGAGGCAGCTGAACAGACAGATGTTTGGCCCAGCCCAGAATCACTTCCCCAATTTCCTGAGCCAGAGCTGGCCCCCAGTGCCCACAGAAGTGACGGGAAATGAAAGAGCCGGGTGGCCAGCTTGGAGGGGAAGCCCCTAGCTCTCAGGTGCACCCTGAGGCCACCCTGTGGTTAGAGGAGCCCAAAGAGAGCTAGGGCAGTGGAAGCTTGCACATTCATGGTGCCCTAGCTGTGTGCAGAGTGACAGTCCCTCCAAAATCAATTCTCTTTGGGCACACACCCGTTAGGTAACTGCTCCCCATTGACCATGCCCTCAGCCCTTCACTGGGGGGATTCTAGGCGGGGGCTCCACCCCAGTTTTGCTTCCCTAGCTCTCTCTTTACTTCTCACTTTGAGACAGTGGCTCACTAAGTTACCCAGGGCCGCCTTGAACTTGTACGGTCCTCTGCCATTAGACTACCCCAGCTTCCCAACGTCACAGTTTAGCATCTGCTGCAGCTGGGTCCTTTTGTGTGGTTAGCGTGCACCTACCCTGTGTCAATGGCCTCATACACAGAAAGAGCTGCAAATAGTGTCTGCAAAACTCTTTGGATTTCCGAATGTGAAAATGACAAGCCAAACCTCCATCTTTACTTCCCGGCGCTCTGGCTGCCATGACCCCAGACCAAGGAGGGGAAAGTACGGACTGCAGAGCAGCTACAGGATGCAGACCCACCCATCCAATTATGGTCTCTCTTTCTTTTTTCTTTGCTTTTGTTTGTTTGTTTGTTTGTTTGTTTGTTTGAGCCAGGGTTTCTCTGTGTAGCCCTGGCTGTCCTGGAGCGCACTCTGTAGACCAGGCTGGCCTCGAACTTGCTGTGTAGCCAAGTTTAGCCTTGAACTTCTGGCCTTCCTGGCTTCTTGTTGCTGGGATGGAACTCAAGTTTGTTTTGAGACAGGGTCCCCTATGTCGCCTGAGCTATCCTATGGAAGTCATGGCCATCCTCCTGCCTCAGCCTCCTGAGTGTAGGGGATTAGATAATGCACTATAACACCCTGGGCCATCATGAAAAAGCATCAGTCAAATGTTCAGCTGGTCCTTGGCACCTCTGCCTCAGTTTCACCCTGTGCAGGAAGGGTTGCAGGTGAATCCTGACAGTAGCAGAATGGAATGGGCCTGTCTGCCAAGGAGGCCTCAGACTCGCCCCAGTGCTGAGTCATCTTGGTGTCCAGGGCCTCGCTGAGATGGGAGAAGGGTCTTCAGGAAGGACCAGCAAGTGTGGAGGCCCCGGGCCAGGGCTCTGTAAAGACATCCAAGAGGCCCTCGAGCTTCCAGGAGACACTCCCGTGATAGAGGACTAGGCTGGCAGGGAGGATGAGGGGGAGACTTGTGGCCCAGTCCTGAAGCTTCCAGAACTCTGAGCCCTTCATCCCTGGGCAGCTGGGCAAAGGAAGTGTCCTGGTCATGCTGGGAGAGGGAGGAAAATCCCAGCCATTGTGTTCAGACGTTGGTTATAAACATTGTTGAGAGTTGTGTCTTATCCAGAGCCTAAAGCACACAGAGTTGTCAAGATCCTCAAAGAATGTGGCAGGATAAAGGCTCCTGCGGTCAGAGACAGTGGACATGCAGCAGCGTGGTCCACCCATAGGCAGGGATGCTGAGTGGCTGTGAGCAGGGCTGATGCCCAGGTACACTTTATAGAGTAGAGGGGCATGAGGACACTGCACAGGGAGAGACCCAGACACAAAGGCCACAGAGTGGAAGTGTGTACCTGGGTGTCAGGGGCAGGAGGAAGGCGGGGTGACGGTTCATGCCGACGGTGTTTGCTTTTGGGTGGTGGAATGCTCTGGAAGTAGACAGAGGTGTGCGACTTTATGTGAGCTGAGATTTATATGGAAAACTTCCAAAAAAAAAAAAAGAAAGAAAAAGAAAAGCATCAGGCAGTGGTGATGCACGCCTTTAATCCCAGCAGAGGCAGACGAATCTCAAACAGATCTCCCTGAGTTCGAAGCCAGCCTGGTCTATATATGGAGTTCCAGGACAGCCAAGAATACACAGAGAAACCCTCTTGGGGGGAAAAAAAGGGGGGGTTAAAATGTATTTTTATGTGGCCATGTATGCTCCACAGGTGTGTGGGTGATCTCAGAGGCCCGAAGAAAGCACCAGGTTTCTTGGAACTAGAATTGCAGACTTTTGGACCTCCACATGAATGCTGGGAACCGAAGCCAAGGTCCTCTGAAAGAGCAACCAGTGCGGACGGTGATGGTCCATGTCTTTAATCTCAGCACACAGGAGGCAGAGGCAGGCAGTTCTGAGTTTGAGGCCAGCCTGGTCTACAGAGCAAGTTTAAGACAGTCAAGGCTACACAAAGAAACCCAGTCCCTGAAAAACAAAATAAGGGGCTGGAGAGACAGCTCTTCAGAGGACCCAGGCTCAATTCCCAGCACCCACATGGCAGCTCATAACTGTCTGTAACTCCAGAATCTGACACCCTCATGCAGACATCTATGCAGGCAAAACACCAGTGCACATAGAAAGAGAAAACAAAAAGAAGAGCGAGCCAGCGCTCTTCACCCCTGAACGCTGGGGTGAAACGTGCGTGCCCTGAGTCTGGCGAGAGAAAGCCCTTTTAAGAACTCCTTGCGGAGAGTGGGCACCCACTGGAGGACTCGGCTTCCTCCTTCCGTTCCTGCCAAGCTGGCAGCAATTCCCCAGGGTCTTCAAGGTCCCTGTGTCCCCAGATGGCTTTTCTGGGCTCCCCCCTCACCTGGGGGCAGGGGCTGCTGACTCAAATCTGATCCACATTTTCTTATCACCAAAGAGGAAAATAGCTTGCGTTCCCACAGCAGGTGCAAGCCTTTAAAAAGCCTCCCCAGGCCAAATAGGTGTCGTGGTGGTCCCAGCACTGAGGGGCGAGGCAAACGGATTGCTTCATGTGGGGCCAGCCTGGCCTACATGAGCTCCTACCTCAAAAAAAAAAATAAAATAAAATAAAACCAAAACTGGTCCCATCTTCCAGGCATGCACACCACGGGGTCCTGGAGCCCAGGGGCGAAGCTGGGTGTCAGACCCAGGCGACAGTCTTTCTCTGCCTGCTGTACCCCAAAGGGAGTGACTATAGGGAGCGTCTAGGCTGGGGCTAGGGCCAGGCCAGGCCCTTCCTGAATGTCTTCGTTCCTGGGGGCCACCCCGCCTGGCGCCGGTCCCAGGTGGGGCCCTGTGGACTTTGGAGCCCTGGGGAACCGGCAGGGGGCCTAGGCTGCTACAGCCTGGGGGACAAAGGTTTTCTCAGGGGCCCCACACATGTGTACACACACACACACACACACACACACACACACACAGCAGTCTTTTTTTTGTTGTTTTTTTTTTTAAACAGCCGAGGACAGCCAGGGCCCCTTGGCTCTGAGGACACCGCCCTGGGCCCCTGTGGGAATGGCCCTGGCTGCCCAGGTGTGGTCAGAACAGAAACCTTCGGATGGATGTGACTGTGGACAGCTGGGCCCCATGGCCAGCCAGGTCTGGGTGGGGGTGGGGTGGGTGGGGGGTGGATGGCTGAAGCCTGTCATCCCAGCTATCAGAAGGCAGAAGCAGGAGGAATGCCAGGAGTTCTAGGCTAGATCCTCTCTCATCAACAAACAGAAAACCCACAAAAACAGCCAAAAGGTTCCCATAAAGGAAAAACAAAACCCACGAATACACGAACCAAAAAATGTCTCCATGGAGGGGACAAAGGGACGGCGGACAGTGTGAGCTGCAGAGGATTGTGGCTCAGGAGACTGCTATGGAGAAGGAACTGTTTGGATGGCTGTGGAGGGAATGGGAGGAAAGGCAGCGCGCACTCAGTAAGTGCCTGCTGTATGCCCCCGTCCCGGGGTTCATGCTCCTACAACCTAAAGCCATTTTGCAGAAAAGTGAAGAGATGTGGGGGGAAGGGAGGGAGGGAGGGAGGGCCCCACCGCAGGGCGTGAACATCCCCTGCAAAGCCTGAGAAACCCTCATCTTTAATGAGCATTTATTAGATAACTGCTGTGTGCTGTCCAATTCCAGACAAGAAAAACAGGCCAAAGCCTCTCTCGGTGCTGGGCCTCTGACTAGACCAGGAGCCTGGAGCCTGTCCCCCGGAGCCAGCTTTCTAGGGGGAGACACCCCCTCCCCGAGGAGGGCCAGGGCTTTCACAGCAGTCTTTGTGGTCGACCCTTCCCCCACAGGCAGCTGGGGGATGCTGTGGGTGTCCCATTTATGGCTTTAATTGATGTCCTGTCGCTGTAGGCATCCCAGCAGGCTCTGCCGCTGTCTGGTCCTTCAGTCTCTCCTATTAGAATGGGCATCAGTGCGACAGCTACTCTCTGGGCTGAGCCTCCCCAGAGGCTTTGAAGCTGAAGACAGAACTGTCCTTTGGGGTGATGACACGGGATCTCATGTGGCCCAGGCTGGCTTTGAACTCCCAACCCTTCCTCCCACTCCTGAGTGCCAGAATGACAGGTGTGCATCACCCAGACGCCTGGTTTACGGGTTCTGGGGGTGGAACCCATAGCCTTCCGAGTGCTGCGTGAGCACTCCGCCCGCTGAGCCACTCCCTCAAACGGTTGCACTTTTGTCTTGAGCTTTTCCTCCTCCTCCTCCTCCTTTTTCTTTTTTCTTGTTTTTCTGAGACAGGGTTCCTTTGTGTAGCCTTGGCTGTCGTCCTGCACTCGCTTTGTAGACCAGGTTGGCCTCAAATTCATAGATCTGCCTGCCTCTGCCTCCCGAGTGCTGGGATCAAAGGTGTACGCCACCATCACCTGCCTGGCTTGGCTCGTGCTTTTCCTTGAAGATGGGGAAACTGAGGAAGGAGGCTCTAATGGTGTCTGTGGAGGAGGCTGAGCCCGGGAGGGTGGAACCCGTCTGTCCCGTGGAGACTGTCCCGTGTCCAGGAAAGGGTTTGGGGGTCTGTATAGGACCCACAAGCTCCCGAAGGGGAGGGCTCTTTCTGTCTCTCAGTGTCTAGGGCTCCGGCCTATCTGCCCGGCGTCTGGCCATCATGCCTGCTCCTCCCCGCCCAGGTAGCCCCTTGAGGGAATCAGATGGCAGTACGAAGCCTTCGTTTGGTGGTTGCTGGGCACGGGGACACACCCGTGGATGGTGCTCTCTCGGGCTCCTCACCAGCGAAGGAGGACTCCAGCTGGCCCGGATGCTTGTGTGTGGCACCCAGAGACCCGTGCTGGGTGGCCCCTGGTACCTGCCAGGCCCCACACCCCTCAGGCAGCCTGGAGAGGGAGAGTGGGCCTCCCTGGACTTAGGAATGTGGGCTGGCCAGTCTGGTGCCGGCTGGCCCGGGGTGGGGCAGGTGCAGACAGAGCTGGGCAGCTGGGCAGCTGACAGCCGTGCCACCCAGGGCAGAGACCTAGGCTTCTGCCTCCCTTCTAGGATAGCGCCTATCCCGTCCATGGCCTCCATTGAACAGATGGAGAAACTGAGTTGGGGGCAGGGGCATGTTGGAAGGATGGTCTGGGGATGGCCCTCTGCCTGCTCTGAGGCTCCCACCAAGCCTTTGGAGACTAAATGATGGATTATGCAGACCTAGGTGTAATTGGTGGTTTCAAGGCCCCCCACAGTCCAGCCAGCTGCATTCCTGGAGGTTAATTTGGAGCCTGGTATTCAGCTGAGCATTCTAATTATCCCCGCCCCACTTCCCCCTGCTCAGCCAGTGAGTCCCAGAGGCACCCAGGGCACAGTCCTGGGACAGCAGTATCCACATTACGCCAGCACCACCAGCCACAGGCTGGGTGGGCTGAAGGTCACTTAGTCCCTCTACACGGAGACGAGAGAGGAGACCCCAGGTGCTCACGAGATGGGCAGCTGTGTGGATGGACTGAAGGACTCTCTCTGTCGCTGTGTCTCAGTTTCCTTGTAGAATAATGCCCAGAGGGAATAAGGCCCTGGGGTCAGTGGGAAGAACCCTTCCTGGGGGCATTGGCTAGTGAGCCCTGGATGTGGTGAAGAAGGTCAGCATTGTCCGAAGCTTGGAGTGTGTGGGGTTGCCGGGTCCCTGCTGCTGCCCCACCACCCCAGCGTCATTGTCCCCTCTACCCCAGTGGGGACAGTACCTCCCACCCGCTGACCATCCTGCTCTGCCTGCAGCTCTATGAACTGGACGCCGACCCCAAGAGGAAAGAGTTTCTGGATGACCTCTTCAGCTTCATGCAGAAGCGGGGTGAGCACCTCCCTGGGCAGAAGGGGGTCTCCCCCGAACTCTGTGACGGTCCCCAGCTCCACCTCTGGGGCCTCAGGTGGACTGGGTCATTACAATCCCCGTGTTCTAAGGGAGGAAACTGAGGTCCGAGCAGGAGCGCCCAGGCTTCAAACACACGGCAGGAAGGGGCGGAGGAGGGGACCTGAGGCCAGCCAGCAGCCAGCGCCATCACTGGGGCCCAGCTTCTGTAAACATGGGCCTACAGGCCTGCCCACCGGAAGGCACAAGAGAAGGGGACACTGTGGCCTCCCGATCCTCTGGCCCAGCCCAGTGGCCTCTGAGTTAACCCCTCAGTGTCGGGGTGGGGCCTGCAGGCTCCTGTGGGTGTGGGGAAGTCCCCGTGCTATCCACAGAGCCCAGCCTTGTTCAGGCCAGCCCTGCTGCCCTCCGTGTGGCCGGAGAGATCTCTCCACCCTGTGTTATCACGCACCCCACCTGCCCGAGCCCCAGACTCATCAGGGGTCCTCCAGCTGTCTCTCGACCACAGAGCTGACCAGCCTATTCACCACCCCACTGTAACGGGTCAGCAAGGCCAGGATCCTCAGTGCTTCAGGGTTGCCGGTGACCACAAGGGCTCAGAAAGCCCAACTCTAACCCTGCCTCCCTCATCAAGTCCAGGCCACATACTCCTCTGTATCCCTCAGAACCCCATGTCACTGCCCCCTCTGGTACTTTGTTCTGAAGTCTCTGGAATTCAAACCACCATCCCTCACCCTGTCAGTATAGCCTACTGCCCACGGGTCCCTTCTTTGGGAGAAAGAGATGACCCCCTGATCCCTTGCATCAGAAAGCAGAGACCTAGAAACAAATTTCAGAATTCCCTGGAGACTCGAAATTGGGGAGGTGTCCTGCCTGTTCCCCTGCTACCCCCGCCACCCTTCCCCATCCCATCCCCCATCGTGTGCCTTGATTTTATATAAACTTCCTCCTCCACTGGCTGAGACTGTCCTGCCCACCTCCTGGTCTCCCTCTAGGGCTGAGCTTCCATTGAACAGGGTGGTGGGTTCAAGATCCACTTCCCCGTGGCCACCCTGGCTCCCCTTGAGTCACACCGGGCGGTTTTGTTACTTGGGTGAGGCAGGATGTGGCTAAGAGTAGAGAAAGGGTCTCCCAGTGCCGGCTTTCTGGGGGTCATGGATCCCCAGTGACAGGGGAGCCCGATCGAAGAGCCTCAGTTTCCCCATCAGTAAAGAGATGGCAGGTTTCCCCAATTAAGGGACAGGGGTGGTCCCGTATTTATGGCTGGGGTTGAGACCCATCAGTCTTCTCTTTTGAGCACTTGCTGTATTCCAGGCTGTGTTGGTAGAATTTCTCAGACAGGAGTAGGGTGAGGCTGGGTTCTGAGCTAGGCCCAGAGCACATAGGCAAAAACTCTGGGAGTCTAGATGGGCAGAAAAGCGCAGGGCCCTGTCTGTAGCAGGCTTGGGAAATGGAGGTCCTGGGAGGTGAGGTTTTTAGGGATGAATAGGGGGTCACCAAGAGCAAAATGGGTGCTCCTGCTTCTTAAACTGCAAATCCTATCCCTCCCTCCCCGGGTGGAGCTTGCCACTCTCGGGGGGGGGGGGGGGGAGGCTGAGGAGGGACACAGAGCCGAGGCAGGCGGGGCTCTGGGGATGGTTTGTGGTTGTTTGGCAGACCTGGAGTGAGAATAATCAGGGCCCTAGAGACTGCTGTGTGTCCCCAGGATGGCCTCTGGCCTCTCTTCTAACTCCCTCTAGGGTCCTGATGTCTGTGTTGCTAGTGAGCATGGGTTTCTCTTGGGGAAACTGAGGCGAGCAGGGATGTTGCCTGAGGGTGATGCTGCTACAGGAAGGTTTAGGGGGAGTATGTATGTGGCTGCCCAGAGAAAGTCCTGGTGTGGACTTGGGGTGACACTCAGCACCTTGCAAGGCTCAGGAGAAGTGTGTGGTGGCCACAGTGCCGGGAGGCCCCCCTCCTCCCCTGCTCCCCTCCTCCCTCTGCTCCTCTATCCTTCCCCCATCTTCCCCTGATCCCCTCCTCCCCCTGATCACCATCCTCCCCCTGCTTACCCTCCTCTCCCTGCTCCTCCTCCTTCTCCTATCCTCCCCCTTCTCCCCTCCTCCCCCTGCTCCCCATGGTCCCCCTGCTCCCCATCCTCCCCCTGCTCCCCATCCTCCCCCTGCTCCCCATCCTCCCCTGGCCCCCCATGGTCCCCCAGCTCCACATCTTCCCCCTGCTCCCCATGGTCTCCCTGCTCCCCATCCTCCCCCCCCATCCTCCCCATCTTCCCCCTGTTCCACATCTTCCCCCTGCTCCCCATGGTCCCCCTGCTCCCCCACCCCCACCACCCACAGTAGCTGCAGCAGTACCTGCCTTCAGCAGCCCCTTCCTGGTGTCCCGCAGGCACGCCAGTGAACCGAATTCCCATCATGGCCAAGCAGGTCCTCGACCTGTTCATGTTGTATGTGCTGGTGACTGAGAAGGGCGGGCTGGTGGAGGTCATCAACAAGAAGCTGTGGCGAGAGATCACCAAGGGGCTGAACCTGCCTACCTCCATCACCAGTGCTGCCTTCACACTGCGGACACAGTGAGTGCCGGGCTGTACTTCCTCCTGAGATAGCCCACTGCCTCCTCCTGAGATAGCCCATAACCTGTGTTCTGAAGTAGCCTACCACCTTCCTTCTCAGACTTCCATCTCTCTCCTGAGATAATGCACCCCTTCCCTGAGCTTGTGGCAGGGTGACTCCCCTGTTATCTCCAGTGCAATTCTGTTTCCTGTCCACAGGTATATGAAGTATCTTTACCCCTATGAGTGTGAGAGGCGAGGCCTGAGCAGCCCCAATGAGCTCCAGGCTGCTATAGACAGCAACCGTCGCGAGGGCAGGCGCCAGAGCTTCGGGGGCTCTCTCTTTGCCTACTCGCCCAGCGGAGCTCACAGCATGCTCTCCTCACCCAAGCTTCCGGTGACTTCTTTGGGCCTTGCCGCCAGCACCAACGGCAGCTCTATCACCCCAGCGCCCAAGATCAAGAAAGGTGAATCATTTAAAGGGAGGAGGTTATTCCCTTATTTCTCTGGGTAACTATGATAAACCCAAGGTAGTGTGAGAGAATTCTCCATTCATCCCTGTCTGTTTTCAAGGTAGACATTACTAGTCACCCCCTGCTCTCCAGTCCCCTGCCTGCAGCAGAAGGGTGTCACCACGCTTCATTCCCCAGCTCGTTTGCCTCCCTCCTGCCTGCAGCAGACATCACTAAGAGCATTCTGGTTTTCATGTCTACAGTGGGGCAGATGTTACTAACTGAGCACTGCCCCCCCCTTTTCTTTTTCTTGTTTTTTAAGATTGATTTATTTCTTATTTATGCAGTACCCGGGCTGCGTGCCTACACAGCAGAAGAGGGCACCAGATCACACTGTGGATGGTTATGAACCACGATGTGGTTGCTGAGAATTGAACTCAGGACCTCTAGAAGAGCAGACAGTGCCCTTAACCACTGAGCCATCTCTCCAGCCCCCACTGCACCCCTTCCTAAATCCGGCGTTGCTAACAGTCTCTTATGCATGGCACACATTACTAACTTGTCACTTCCGCTTCCTTCTAAACTCTGGAGACCTTTGGCTCATACCAGACGCGTGCAGTGTCGGTCATGACACTTGACCCTTGAACCCCCCTGAGTCTAATGCTGGGTACCCCTGAGCACTCTTTAATCCTTTTTGAGGCTGGCTTTGGTGTCAGAGGTAGGAGTGGCCTGACTTTTGTGAAGCTGGTGGGAGGTGTCCTGCCTATGGCGTCCCCAGCAAGCATAAAGCCCAGGTCCAAGTGTTCCCCACTTGTGTAGACATCCCATCGGGCCGATGGGAGTCTTCTTGTCTGCTGAGGCCGCGCTTCAGTGGGTGTGGAGTTTGCCAAAGCCCTGGGTGCCATCCCAACACCACAGAAGCCTAGGTGATGGCAAAGCCGGCTTCCCCCAAGTCCGTCCTGACCACCTCATCTCCTGTCTGTCCAGAGGAAGACTCGGCCATCCCCATCACCGTCCCAGGCCGCCTGCCTGTGTCTTTGGCCGGCCACCCTGTTGTAGCAGCCCAGGCAGCTGCCGTGCAGGCGGCGGCAGCCCAGGCAGCAGTCGCGGCACAGGCAGCTGCTCTGGAGCAGCTCCGGGAGAAGCTGGAATCCACGGAGCCTCCTGAGAAGAAGATCGCCCTGGTTGCGGATGAGCAGCAGCGTCTCATGCAGCGAGCCCTGCAGCAGAACTTCCTAGCCATGACGGCGCAGCTGCCCATGAACATCCGGATCAACAGCCAAGGTATGGCGTCCCGTGTGCAGGGCAAAAGAAGTGCCTCGGAGCCCCTCCGCCTGATCAGCCCGGAAAGGGCAGCTAACCCAGGAGGAAAGGAGGCATTTGGGGCTAGTGCACCCGTGTGGAAAGCTCAGCCTGTCCAGCTGGGAATCTACATGCTAGCAGATCAGCATTTGTGTCCCGTGGGACCCTTGGGGTCGCAGATGGTGGGGCATGCCTGTTATCCAGGTAGGAGGTTGAAGCAGGAAGATGCTGACTTCAGGGCCAGCCTGAGCTACGTGTTCATACCTGGTCATAAAAGGAATACATAAGTAAATGAAAGAACCCCAGCAGAGAACTGGCCTGACAGAGAGTAGACAGGGTGTACCTCTGACCTGAACGGCGGACCTCTGCCCCCACAGCCACTGAGAGCCGCCAGGACTCGGCTGGGAGTGTCGCCAGTGCCAACGGCAGCAATAGCATTAGCATGTCAGTGGAGATGAATGGGATCCTGTACACAGGTAAGGGTCCAGCGTGGGCTGGGCCAAGGCCTGCGGGGCCCTCAACTTTCTTTTACCTCAGAGCTGGGGGGAAGGGGACATGTGGAGGTCAGAGGACGGCTTGTGCCAGTGGGTTTTCTCCTGTCACCGTGCGTCCTGGTGATACAGCTCAGGGCATCGGGCTTGGCGCCAAGCGCCATTGCCCACTGAGCCATCTCGCTAGTCCTCTTACTTCGAGATGGGGTCTTGCCAAGGCGCCCTGTCTGCCCCTGAACTCCCTCTGGATCCCGGGTTGCCAGCACCCCTCTCGCCCTCCTGCCTCAGCCTCCCGGGTTTCTGGAGTCACAGGCCCGTCCTCACCTCTTGCGCTACTATTCAGCTGACAAGCCCCGTGACGTGTCCCTCCCTTTGTCTTTGTCTCAGGGGTGCTGTTTGCCCAGCCACCGCCCCCCACACCACCCTCCGCCCCCGGCAAAGGTGGCATCAGTGGCATTGGTACCAACAACAGCGTGGGTAGCCGGACGGGAGCCAGTGGCGGGACCAGCAGTGGCAGCCAGGTGGGGCTGGCTGGGGTGTCTGCGCCCCCCACGACTTCTACCTCAAATAACTCCTTGCCTTAAAGGAAAACAAGTCACACTGCTGCCTACCCGCCACGCCAACGGGGACCACACAGCCACACGGGGGACCTGGGACGTCCGTAGAATCCCAGCGGGCTGGGCAGATTCCCAAGGAGCCACAC
>NW_026590511.1:526995-559310 GCF_907164565.1 Psammomys obesus
TATATATATATATATATATATATATATATATATATATATATATATATACATATAGAGAGAGAGATAGATAGAGAAACAGATTAATAAATCAGGGCAAAGCAAAGAACACTTGAATCTCTCAGGTTTGGAGACTCCGAGAGGGGCTTTGACAAAGGGCCACCAAGGCAACCTCGAAGTCCAAGGAGGCTGCCTTTCTAGAGGCTTCCATGGGGCCCAGCTTGAGCAGCCCAGTTCAAGCTCGTCTGTTTACCTCATGAATCCCGGCACTCTGTGTTCTCGTTTCTCTCATTTCTGATTCTTTTCTCTCTCTTTTTTTTATTTCATTTTTTAAATTTTTTCCCCCGTTCCTCGGTCCTTAACCATGGTTCCTTTTGGGAAAACCAACCAAACTGGAGCCCAAATCACTGTTTTGTTTTTATTCTCCTTGGAAGCTATGAATTTTTTTTTTTTTTTTAATAAGATCTCAACATTCAGATGCAATTTTTTAAAGGATTTGAGGTTTCTGATTTTGTAAATATTCTATTTTATTCTTGAGGGTGGGGATTTTAGGAAGAGCCTATCTGTATATCTATATATTTTGTGTTCATTCAGGGAAACAAACTTAAAAAAAAAAAAAAGAAAGAAAGAAAGAAAGCAAAAAAAGTAGTGAAATACCAGCCACGGTCCCCACCCCTGTTGTGCCAGGGCTTCTGCGGTGCCCTACAGGGCCCCTGACTCAGCCAGCCCGTGCTGGCTCTCAGCAGTTTCCACAGTTCTCCATCAGGCTGGGCCCGGCCTACTCGCTCCGTCTTTCAGGGACCTGGATTGCTTACCCAGGACACAGAATGTTCTAGAAATGGGTAGGGAGCAGCGGGAGTACGGTGGCCTGGTGTGTCTCAGGGATGAAGGTGCTGGATTCTCTTTGCCCAGAGAGGCTCTTTCTGAAGAGACCAGCCAGGTGCACCAGGCCTAGCTCAGGGCAAGTTATGCCCAGTGCCTCCTGTGTTCCCATCTCTCTTCCTGTGTTTGTCAATCCCTTTGCTGGGACAGCACCTGAATGTGACAGTAATCAACCAGAGGCTCAGGAAGGACCCTGGTCCTTGGGCTAGTGTCTCCATCCCATGGTCCAGCCAAACTGGGCATGGTGCCTGTCATCCCATCTCTTAGGAGGTTGAGGCAGGAGGATCAGGGGTTCAAGGTCATCCTTGGCTACATATGGAGGTTGAGGCCAGCCTGGGCTACTTGAGACCCTGTCTCAAAGAAGCAAAATAAGACAAGGCTGGGGTGGTGGCACACACCTTTAATCCCAGGATTCTGTGAGTAGACCAGCCTGGTCTATACAGCAAATTCCAAGCCTCCCAGGGCTACACAGAGGCCCTGGAGGGGGTGGGGGGAGGAAGAGAGAGAGAACTTGCATTTCATTTTGGCTGGAGCCAGGAGAACAGAAATCCCTTAATCTTCTGCTGGACTGAGGGACCAGTCCTGGACTCTGCCTTGGTCAGAGGCAGTGCTAGGCTTTCTTGGGCTAGGACTGGTGTGCATGCTGGGAGCTGGGCCTCAGGAGTCCTGAGCCCCTCTTTCCCGCCTTGCCCCCCTTCTCAGTCTAGGCTATGGGACCCAGACCCTCTTTCGTCCTCTGTCTCAGGGTTGTCAACGCACCCCTTCCTATCCTTCCAGGAGGAGGGTATCACCCCGCTTGGAGGGGAGGGGCATCTCCAGTTTTCCTTCTGGAAGCTTCTGCCTGCCCCATTTTGGGGCCACTGTCTTAGCCGCACAATCATTCCTGGCACGGGTTTTGAGGGGTTCTTGTCCCCTTATAAGTCTGTCCAAAGTTGACCTCCATGGGTAAGTGGCTCAGGGAGACAGAGGCCTCTGTCCCTGGGGAGTCTCTGAGGAGGTCAGCATGGTGGGCACATCCAAGGAACATTTCTTTCTACCTCAGGTCTTTTGATGCCAAAAAAGAAAAAAAACAAAAAAACAAAAAAAAACCCCAACAACCCCCAGGCCACCCACTTCTCTGGTCACCTGCTCAATCCCACAGTGGGAACTTGGTGTCCTGGTGGCTACTTGTATCTGGGCTCTGTGAGTGGCCACAAAACAGAGGATCCTGACTCAGGGGCCTTGCCCACCACAGCTCTGTGATTGTATGGGGGGGTGTCCTGTGCTGGACACACTCGGCAGCCCTCCACGGTCCTCTCTGCGCCCCAGCTGCCCCAGCCAGCTCTTGGCATTGGGCTCAGTTGGCACTCTTTATGCAGACTGGACTGGGGACAGGGCTGGACTCTGTCTCTGTCCACCTGGCACCTCAGGGCTTGCATGGGCCAGGCAAGACCCCCCCAGACTCAGGGCAAAGAGGGTGGAAGGGCAGGCACAGACTGCTTCTAGAACCTTCCTGGCAGGCTTCTGCTGGCTGCCAGGCTGTGTGTCTGTCTGTCTGTCCATCTGGCTGCAGTGGGTGGGGTTGGGACCTGGGGGACAGCTATTAGTGTTTTCTGAGTTATACATCCGTATAGTCTGTGGGTTTTTTGTGTGTGTGCCTTTTTTAGCATTTTTATACACTTCATTTTTTTTTCCACCCCCACATAATTTTGGCTTTTGTGGATTTAATTTTTCCCTCTGGGTAAATGTGAGCCGAGCTGTTTTATTAGGAACGTGAACTTTTCAGTTTCTTGGGGTGGGAGGGGCTTGTCGGACGGTGTGGCGGTTGCACACAAACTCAGGTAAAATTAAAAAAAAAAGGAAAATAAGTGGATTTTAAAAGATTTTTTAAAATTTAAAAAAGTTAAAAAAAAAAAAAAAGAAGAGAAAAATGTTTTCTACCTCTGGTCAGGCCTCATGGTCAGTTCCGACCAGGCTGTGGCCTGCGCGATGGTCACAGCTGGACGGAATATTCAGGAAAAGTCAGCAGACAACAGGGAGGCATGTGGGGGGGGGGGGTTTAAAAAAAAAAAAAAAAAAAAAAAAAAGCACTGAAAGTTTACATTTTATGACCTTATTGTGGATTGTATTTAAACCTCAGAAATATTTAACACGATTGTAACCCTGTAAATCTGCAAGATTAAAGAGTTGAGACACTTCTGTGAAAGAGCAGCTCCTGGCTTTTGTTCTGATTTGGGGGGTGGGGCCCCGAGGGACATGTTAGGAGTGGGTGTCTGGGGCTATGAGTGCTGGTGACACTTGAGGCGCTGAGGCAGGGAGCGTGTGAAGGCTCTTCCTCCCTGCTCTGTTTTCTTTTCACTTCGTGTCTGTGTGTGGTGGGTGCCAGGCTGTCCCTGTGGATATCGGACAACTTTTGGAAGTTGGTCCTCTCCTTCCACCCTGGCTGAGCTCAGGTCATGGGGTGGGGTGGGGACAGGACAGGGGTGTCCCTGCCTGCTAAGCCATCTCCCTGCCCTGCTGTTCCTTTTCTTGCTTTAAGAAAACAACAAAAGAACCCTTTACTATTTGAGAGTTTCCTACAGTAGATGTTGGCTGTATTCTTTTGAGACCAGGTCTTGCTACAAAGTCCAGCTGGGCATGCCCCTGCCTCCCAGGAGCTGAAGGCACGGAGTACATGCTTGTCTTGTCTCAGGACCTTTGCACAGGCTGCTGCTCCCTTGCGTGCCTTCCCCTTCTGCCTCCCATCTGGGAACCATTCCCTCCAGTCCCCACCCTCCACTCACTGGGACACCATCATCCCATCTTTGTCCCCTGGGCTGATTGCACGTGACATTCACACCTCTCTCCCTCCCTCCTCCCTGTAGCCAACTAACTGCCCAGGGCTCCCCACCCCCACCCTCAGCCGTGTCTGCTTCCACCTCAGGGCTACCCCAGGGACCTGGCAACCTCAGGTCAGGGGCTCTGTGCCTCAGCCTCTGGGGAGCTGGGATCAAAGGTATGTGCTAAAGCACCCAGCTTGGCCACTACAGGCCGCAGTGTGCCTCAGTGAGCACCAGAGAGAGGGTCTCTGGGTGGACAGGCACCGACAGCTCAAGGATTTGAGTGGACAGAGGATCCCTGATTGTCAGCCAAACACCCAGGGGACTCAGAAGACTGCATGATGACTCAAGGTAATTGAGGCCAGGTAGACCGGCCTAGACGTAGGCCACCTGAGTTCATCCTGCCTGTTCTGGCCAAGTCTGGCCTAGGCTGGTCCCTCGCTAGATTGCTGACAGAATTGAGGGAAACAGCAGCTGGCTGGCTCCTGCCGGCTCCTGAAACCAGCGTTTTACAGCCTGTTCCCAAGGAGGATGTCACCCACCTGCCCCTAACACCCGCCTTGGGGGATAAGAGCCAGCAATTTTTTTTTTTCTTTTTTTTCAGTGTATTTCAGGGAAACTGGCTTGGCTGGTCCTGGCCAAAGAGCATGAGAGGGAACTGAGTGGCCCTGAGGCTGCACAGCGCTGCGCAAACCTCTCCGGCACATCCCGCCCAGTGACCCACGAAACTGTCCTGACCGGCAGAACAGAATTCCAGGGGAGCCAGCTGGAGCTCCCTCCTCTAGAGGACCAGGCTCTCTCCCTCAAGAGTCCTCAGGAGGTGTGCTGGTCTGTTGATTCCGACAGGGAGAAAGTGGGGTCAGGAGCTGGGTGGGCGCGGACAGAACCGACAAGACGGAGACAATGGAGTTTCTATGGGGGGGAATGAGGGTGTCTGTGCCTCAGTTTTCCCCAATCTGGCTCCCCCGATCATTTTCTCAAGAGGTCTAGCAACTGGGTGGTCCTGACCGCCAAGTGTGGCTTTTGTCCTTACCGGCGACACAACTGGACTGTCCTCATTCCAGGGGCCAGCTGGGGCGGGCTGACCTCTAACCTCACAGTTGGCCTGGCCACCCATCCCCAGGGAAGGAAAGTTGGCCAGGCCTCAAGGGCTGGGCTGCTACAAGGGAGTCCGCCCCAGCTGCTGGCCACCGGGTTTTATCCCTGCCAGCGTCCTAGAATGAAGACTTGAGGGACTGTCCAGGCCAGGTAAGGATGTACCTGGGGCCCAAGACACACGAAAACCCACCACATACAAAGTCTTCCTGGCCATCCCTTACAGGGACAGGGACGGAGAGGCCTGGATTCATTCGTTCAACAGCCTCACCCACCGCTCACGGTTGACAAGTGGGACTCGGTGCCCGAGTTCAAGCTTCAAGTGCACCCCACCCTCACCCCTGCCTCTGAGGACCGAAGCCAGGCTTTCAAGACCTTTATCTTTCTTTTTTCTGTTTTAAAAATTTGACACAGGGTCTCATGTAGCCCAGGCTGGCTTCAAAGTCATCAAGTAGCCCAGGGTGACCTCAAACTCCTGTTCCCGAAAGCTTGGGATGACAGCCATGTCATGGCACCTGTTTTCTGTGGTCTGGGGATGGACCCCAGCCAGGGCACCCTGCTGCTAGGCCAGCCCTCCACCACCTGTTCTAAACCCATTTCTCTATCTTTAGAGCCCAGGTGCTGTGTTTATTATTTTTTATATTACATATGCATGTATTTGGGGGGTACTTTCTCTTGCATGTAGGTGCCTTTGAGTGCCAAAGGTGTTGGGATGCTGGAGCTGGAGTTACAGGTGACTGGGGCCTACGCCGGTATGGGTGCTGGGAACTGAACCCAGACCCTCTGCAAAAGTAGCAAGTGCTCTGACCCACCTCCTATTTCTCTTCTTAGTCACACTTTAGCATTAAAAGTAGCTGTATCCTAGCCCTGAGGAAGTGGAGGCAGGAGTATCTGGCATTTAAGAACAGCCTGAGTGTCAGGTGTTTCTCTGTGTAGCTCTTGCTGTCCTGGACTCACTTTGTAGACCAGGCTGGCCTCGAACTCACAGAGATCTGCCTGCCTCTGCTCCCCTGAGTGCTGGAATTACAGGCGTGCACCACCACGTCCGGCTATCAAAACCCAAATTCTCCTTGCCCCTGGGGTTTCTCTGTGTAGCCTTGGCTGTCCTGGACTTCCCTGCTCCTCCGTGTCCTCCACGTCCCCGCAGCTTGCGCCTGCCATCTGGTGGCCACACTGGGTAGCATGCTTGTCTCCCTGGGCCTGGTGGCCGGAGTCTAAGTTTGCACCAAGCATGCAACCTTTTCCCTCCATAGCCCCAACAGCAGCTGTTAGGCCCGGCTCAGATCCCCAACCTGCTTATCAGACATGCAGCCCCGGCTGGCCCAGAGCGCTGATGGCCACATGCCCGGCTGCAAGATTCGACTGGCAGCACAATAGGGAAACAAACAAACAAACAAACAACAAACAAACACAGCCAACAAAAAACCCTTGATTTTAGATCTGGCCAATGGCCAGCAGCTGTAACTCAAAACTAAAGGTTGTTTGGCTAGAAATTAACTTGCTGGGTTTACACTGAGTGAACCAAATGCATGAAATTCATGATTCCAAAGAGGAGGCAGATTGTTAAAGGACTTGAGCCAATGAGTAAGAGTTGAATCGCCAAGAGGGACAGCCCGCCCAGACAAGATATCCTTGGTGTGTATGTAGCCTGATCTTACGTGCAGTAACTAACTTCTTTGGGTCTACATAAAGTAGTATTAAGGTCAGTAGTTCATATCTTTGCCTTAAAACCAAGTTTAAAAAGCAAGCCAGCAAGCCGGGTAGTGGTGGCACAAGCTTTTGATCCCAGCACTCGGGAGGCAGAGGCGGAGGAAGGCAGATCTCTAAGCACAAAGCCAGCCTGGTCCACAGCGTGAGTTCCAGGACAGCCAGGGCTACAGAAAAACCAAGCTCTGTCTCAAAAAACCTGAGAATAAGCCTGGCACGGTGAGCAAGTAAGCCCAGCAATCGGGAGGCAGAGGCAGCTGGATGGTCGCGAGTTCTAGGTCAGCCTGGTCTACATAGGGAGTCCAAGACAGCCAAGGCCACACAGAGAAACCCTGTCGGGAAAAAACAAACAAACAAAAAAGACCAAGAGTGAGTTGGCCACGGTGACACATGGTTATCATCTCAGCACGCGAGAAACAGAAGCAAGAGGATTTGCCACAAGCTCGAGGGCGAGAGTGTCTCAAGAAGAAAAAACACTAAGAGTTTAGATCACCTGAGTGAAAACACCTAGCAGAAACTACCCAGTGAAGATCTCTAGGCTCGCCTGCGGTGATCCCAGCCCTCGGGAGGCAGAGGGAAGGCAGATCTCTCAGTTCCAGGCCAGCCAGGGCTACACTGTGTCGAAAAACCAAACAACGAAACAAGACAAATCCCACCAACAGGTAGGGAGAAGCGTCGTTGCCTAAGCAGCGAAATGCGCATGCGCAGAGCGGCCAGCGGCTCCCGGCTCCGGCCAGGCTTCTACGCATGCGCAGGATTCAGTACCCGTTTCCCGACCCCCCTACCTTCCACCCTCCCGTCTCCCGCCCCGCCTTCGAAGAGGCTCGCGCGTGTTCTAGTCCGCGTGGCGCAGTCCCGCGCAGACCGGAGGAACCCTGGCTTTTACGCATGTGCGGGCCTTGAGGCTCCGCCCCCTTGACGCGGCTCTACCCTGAAACCGGCGGCTAGCTCCGCCCCAGCGCGGCAGACTTTGTACGCATGCGCCTATTAGCCCCGCCCAAAGCGCATAAGCCCTTCTTTAGGCATGGGGGAGCCCGGGGCCGTCCCGGTCCGCCTGGCTCAGGGAAGCTACTGCGCACGCGTAGGCGCCTCTGCGCACCTGTGCCGCTAGGTGGCGCCCAATGCCGCGCTAGGCAGGAGCCATCTTAAGAGTCTCGCTAAGGATCACGGGATTCAGGGGCGGGGCTGGCAGGGCAAAATGACGGCGCCCATGGAAGTGGCTGTGTGTACGGACTCCTCGGCGCAGCTATGGAGCTGCGTGGTGTGGGAGCTTCATTCGGGCGCCAATCTGCTCACCTATCGCGGCGGCCAAGCGGGGCCGCGGGGGCTGGCTCTGCTCAATGGCGAGTACCTGCTGGCGGCGCAGCAGGGCAAGAACTACATCTGCGCCTGGGAGCTGCAGCGGAAGGTGCGTGGCCTCAGCATCCTCGGATGCGAGGGGGCAGCCCAAAGGACTCGGGCGCGCCGAGATCTGGGCCGCCGCGATCCCGAGGTGGCTGTGTGATCCGGGCGTACTCGCGGGCCTGGCGCTTTCCCCCCAGGCGGTAGACGCAAAGGTGCCCTGAGATTTCTGCCAGCACGCTCAGATGAAGATCTGTGGCCAATCAGCCTTTGCACACTTGTAGACTCAGGAGCGCCAATTTGGATGCAGATGGGGAAACAGGGTCCGTTAAAAGTCGTGCTTTTGGACGTCACGAGAGATGAGAGATCTTGGGGAGCCACAGGAAGAGATAGACTGGTGGCCCATGCTCTTGTTACCCTACTAAAGGGTCGCGGATTTTCACCATCAGGACTGGCTGAGGACTGGGGTTTCTTGGTTCTTACGTTTCTGGAACCGAGAGCTTCCTTCCAGTCGGGTAGGACGCCTTCTGCTGAGCCCCGTCCTCGCCCTTCAGTGGGGCGTTCTAGGCAGGGTTCTAGCCCTGAGCTGTACCCCTGGCCTCTCACTAGGGTGGACTATCTACCCAACCTTTTTTCTCTTGTTTTCCACACTTAACCAGCGCTTTTCCTTTGCCTCCGTCCTCATACGCATATGGCTTGCCTTGTTTTCTGTGTCCCTAGGACCAGCTCCAACAGAAAATCATGTGTCCTGGGCCCGTCACCTGTCTGACCACAGCACCCAACGGCCTGTATGTCCTGGCAGGAATTTCAGAGAGCATCTACCTGTGGGAGGTGAGAATCCATTTGTCACACGTGTGTGTTACTTGGGAATGCAAGAGAGTAAAATGAGTTGGTGTCCAGGCTCAGGGAGGCAATGACTTCCGAGACCCAAAATGGGACCACCTCTGTAGGGTCCTAATTCATCGTGACTGGGCAGCACAGTGCACAGCCTGCTATCCCCACCTTCACAGGGAACCGGGAAAGAAACTTAGAAAGGGGCCGTGTTCTAGCTTGCTTTCTTTTGACAAAACACTGACCAAGGGGCTGGAGAGACTGGAGTTCCAATTCCCAGCAACCACATGGTGGCTCACAACCATCTATAATATGGACTGATTCCCTCTTCTGGCAGATGTAAATGCAGATAGGACACTCATATACATAAAGTAAAGAAATCTTTAAAAAGAAAAGAAAAACGCTGACCAAAAGCAACAGGGGAGGAAAGTGTCTATTTGATTTACACTGTAGCTTATATTGAGGGAAGTCAGGGCAGGAAGCAGGAACTCAAGAATGTATCAGTTGGGGCTGGAGACATGGCTCAGAGGTTAAGAGCACTGCTTGCTCTTCCTGAGTTCAATTCCCAGTAACCACATGGTGGCTCACAACCATCTATAATGAAATCTGGTGCCCTCTTCTGGCGTTCAGGTGCACATGCAGGCAGAACATTGTGTATATAATAAAGAATGTATCAGTTAACATCCTCAGTCAACAGCAAAGAGAAATGTTCCATTGGTTAAGAATACTTGTTCTCAAAAAAAAAAAAAAAAAAAAGAATACTTGTTCTCTTGCAGAGGAACTGGGTTCAGTTCCAAGGATGGTTCAATTCCATTATGTGGATGATGGCTGACAACCACCATCTATAACTTTAGTTCTAGGGAATTGGACACCTCTTTTGACCTTGATGGGCACCAGGCATGCACCGTGTGCATGCCTACGTGTGTACGTGTGTGTACAGGTAAAACACTTATAAGAAAGAAACCTCAGTCATGCCTGTAATCCCAGTACTCTGAGAGGCAGAGACAGGTGGATCTCTATGAGTTCTAGGCCAGCCTGGTCTACAAAGTGAGTCCAGGACAGCCAGGGCTACACAGAGAAATCCTGTCTCAACATAAAATAAAATAACTAAACCTGAAAAATACTGAACTTTTAAAACTGTCGATTGAACTGGAGAGATGGCTCTGCAGTTAAGAGCACTGCCTGAGCTCAAGGAGGACCCAGGTTCAGTCCCCAGCACACACATGATGGTTCACAACTGTCTGTAGCTCTGGGGAATTCAGCGCCCTCATCTGGCCTCTGACATACATATAAATTTAAAACTAAAATCACAAGACACCAGTGAGAGCTAGCCCCCATTGTCTCACAGTCAGGGACAAGAGGTACCGGTGTCCCTACCCTCACCCTGCTCCCCACAAAGGTCAGTCTTCAGCCTTTTGTTGGCACAAGCTACCTAGCTCTTTGTTGGGAGTAGTTAATAACCATGGCGATGACTGAGTCTGGAGGAGTCCGAGGTCTAGGCTGTGTCCTGACCTGGTCTCCGTGGAGGGTGCCAGCTACACAGAGCTGAGGTTAGCCGTTTCTGCTCCTCCTGGCTTCATCTTTCTCTAAACCATCCTAGGACCTCGTTCTGAGATTGTCTTGGGCACAGAGGAAAACCAAGGCTGGGGTTTCATGAGCCCCACAGAAGGCATCCAACTGAGTTGTGCTTCTGTGTGCCAAGAGTAAGCTGGGGCCTTGCTTTCTTAGGTGTCAGGCGCTTGATGTGTGCACCTGTACGCGCGTTGTATGCGATTGCATATGTAAGCAGCCACAGAACTTCAGTTGTTGATCCTTGGCCCCCTGTAGAGGAATTTTACAGAACATTGCTGTTCTGGCAAGAGATCGGTCCGAAGGCCTTCTAGGTCTGTGTAATCTGACTGGAATACAAACACACCTTTAATCCAGGAGACAGAGGCAAGCAGATCTGAGTTCGAGGCCAACCTGGTATGGAGCGAGTATCAGATAAACAAAAGCTTAGGTCTAGGTGTGGTGATTCAGGTCTCTAATTCCAAACAATGAAGGTAAAGATAGTTTGTAGAAGAAAGCACCCATGTTTGAAAGTGATGTCTAATTGAGTGGCATAAATAGAGACAAATCAGAGAAAGATTTGACAGAATAGAATACTCTCACGAGAAGAGAGGAAAGGGAGCTGCGCAGAGACTGAGGATAGGAGGCAGCTTTACCGGGATGGTAATAGAGAGACAGGTTGCAGAGAGAACTTAGATGAAGACCTGAGGAGCCAGAAGATTAGAAAAGATTGCTAGAGTTAGTCTGAGGCCAAGCAGAGCAGTTTCAGGACCGAGAGAAAAGCCAGATTGAATATGTCAGCTGGGAGAGGAGTTTGAGCCAGAACAGCTGAGTTGAACCAGCCAGCCCAGAGCTCAGTAAGAACAAGAAAGGGTGAGCTTATTCAGCAGTAAGTCTCAGAGGCTGAAAACATTCTAGGCCTAGGTTAGCAGACAGAGGCAATAATCTTCCAAGACAACAACTGAAGCAGGCAAATAAAAGTTCCTTTTCACCCTCCATCTTGTGTG
This sequence comes from Psammomys obesus, assembly GCF_907164565.1. NCBI lineage: Eukaryota > Metazoa > Chordata > Mammalia > Rodentia > Muridae > Psammomys > Psammomys obesus. The sequence goes on from NW_026590511.1 coordinate 538,202, forward strand.
GGACACTATCTCACTGTCCCTGTGTTCGTGACTTCTCGTAGTGCTGTGGATACTATAGCATCTGGCTGTACATGGGTTCTGGAGATGGGGCCCGGGGTCTTGAGTGGCAGGTCCTTTACCCAGCAGCCATCTCCATAGTCTTTGATTTTGAGACAGAGTCTCAGGTACGACAGGCTGGCCTCGAATTCATTCTGTACTCTTGAATTCAAAATCCTCCTGCCACTACTTCCCCAGTGCCGGGATGGCAGCGCCTGGCTTCTGTGGTGCTGGTGGCGGAGCCCAGAACTCTGTGCACACCACTCTCCCTCTCAACTGTTGTCTCAGCCTGTTAAAGCAGTTTTTAAACGTTTTGATTCTTTTTCAGACCACGTTTCTCTGTGCAGCCTTGGCTGTCCTTCAACTAACTCTGTATACCAGGCTGGCCTTGAATTCAAATCCACCTGTCTCTGTCTCCCAAGTGCCGGGATTAAAGATGTGTGCCACCACCGCCTGGCCTCTCTAAAAGCAGTTAAAGCAGTGTGTGAGTTGAGTGTGTGTGTGTGTGTGTGTGTGTGTGTGTGTGTGTGTGTGTGTGTCTGGTGTGTGTGTGTGTGTGTGTGTGTCTGGTGCCCTTTGCAGACACGTAGGATGCCCTGAAGTTAGAGGTGGTTGTGAGCCTGCTTGTGGGTTCTGGGAATCGAACCAAGGTCATCTGGAAACAAAACCATTGCTTTAACCACTGAGCTATCTCTCAGCCCCAGCATGTTTTCCTTTGCAACCAGGACCACCTCTGCCCATGGCTGGTGCCACCCACATGTGGAGGGCCCAGGTCAATCAGTAATCAAGGCGATGCCCCACAGACTGGCCCACAGGCCAGCCCTATGGAGGCAGTTTCTTCACCGAGGTTCTGTCTTCCCAGGTGTTTGTTTGTTTGCACCCCAACTCCTAGCTTGGAACTTCCTCTTCCTAGGGGTCTGGTTCCTGCCACACCCAGTGTCTTTAAGAATTTCTGAGCTGTGGCCACCAGGGGCACTGCACAGCCCCACAGGTTCTGGGGCTCAAGGCTGCTGTGGGAATTTCTCCTTTCTCTGGGGTAAGGGGTTCACAGGGACCCCCGAAGTCTCAGCACCTGTGTGGCACCCAGGAGCCTGTTGGGCCTAAGGTTCTGCTGACAGTGGTGGCCCACGGTCTCCTTGAGGTGTTGGTGTGCAGGTGGCCGTGTTCTCCTACCCCACCCCAAGTTAGCCCAGACACCCAACCGAAACTCAGTACCCTGGAGTGCCAATTCTAGAATTTCGGTCAGAAATATAAGAACGTGCTTTTGTGTGGGGGTGTGGGGCTGCTTCAGAGTGTTCGCAGAAGCTGACTATGATTTGCCTCATGCTCTAGCAGAGGCATGGTTTTACCAGCTACAGATAGATTCTGTGATTGTGTGACTTTTGGAATTCTGGAACTTTCCAGAGGTTACATAGGCCCCGAGAGATGGCCGTCAGTGGTTGTTAGTCGTTTATAGAGGTTGGTTGCAGTTTGTTAGTAGCCAAGATCAAAAAAGAAACAAGGGAAAAAAATAGATTCAGGGATTTTCCTATTTCTTCTCTCCCCTCCATCCTCCTTTTTCTCCTACCTAGTCTTAGGGTGTGAAACGGGGCTGGGGAATAAAGGATGAGAAAAAGAAGAATCCACAGAGTAGCAGAGACCGGCTACAGCACCCCTGAGCCTGGAGCCCGGTGCCTCGCCGCCTGGGGTCAGGGCTGTGCCCAGCCCCTTCCCAGCGAGGGCCTGAGTGTCCATCCTGCTTTCCCTGGTCCCCTCCCTGCTGTATGTGGGAAGGTATGGCTGCAGGCACTCCAGCTGCAGCCTCCCTCACCCCTCACCCTGCAGAGACCCTGTTGCTTGCTGCTTCCTTCAGTTTTCTGAGCGGCTCTCATGTAGCTGAGGCTCCAGCTCAGGCAGCTGTGCCTCAGCCTTCCAGGCGGTTGAGGGCCCCTCCACCGTTGCCCCTCTGTTCCGTTGTGCCAGGCCAGCAGGTGCAGGTCACAGTACCATCAGACACTGGGGGCAGAGCCGGGTCTGGCCAGGTGCACAGTGAGGAGTGCCTTCAGCCTCACCATGGTTCCGTCTACCAATGGGCAGGGTTCCTGTGGGGTGGCACAACCTCTGTCCTCCCTCAACCTGGCCTCTCACAGGTCTCTACTGGGAACCTTCTGGTCATCCTCAGCCGTCACTACCAGGATGTGTCGTGCCTGCAGTTCACGGGTGACAGCAGCCACTTTGTCTCTGGGGGCAAGGACTGCCTGGTGCTGGCTTGGAGCCTCTGCAGGTAGGGCACATGCCAGAAATGGACCCAGAAAAGGCTGTGCAGGCCTCAGGGCACGAAGGGGCCAGGCTGGTGACTGTTAGACTGCCCCATGCTTGAGGGCTGGGGAGGCAGGCCGGGGACATTCCCCACGGCCTCACTGCCACCCTGTGCCCAGTGTGCTTCAGGCAGACCCGTCCAGAATCCTCGCCCCAAGGCATGTGTGGTCCCAACACACCCTCCCGATCACAGACCTGCACTGCGGCTTTGGAGGCCCCATGGCCCGGGTGGCCACCGCTTCACTGGACCAGACCGTAAAGGTAGCGTCTCCAACCTGGACCCGGGCATTCCTGGCAGCCGCTGGCCCTCAGCTAGAGAGAGGGAGACTGGCCTCTCCCTTGCCCTGGCTGTCTGGGCTCCAGACATCCCATAATCCCTGTGCCCGACCAAGGACATACAGAGATGGACCGTCCAGCCTGTCTGCTGGAAATTCCCACTCGGCCGCGCTGCAGTGGCCAGCTGCCCTTGAGTGTTCAGGGCTGTTTGTCACTGGCACAGTGTGACAGACGGAACCCGGGCCGGTGCTCTGCTGCCCGGCCCCCAGCCCTCTTTTAAATTCTGTTTTGTGACTGTTGCTGCGCAGCTTGCTCGAACTGGCCTGGAACTCGCAGGCCCCCTTGCCTCCTCCCGGTAGTGTGGAGATTGAGGAAGTGGTCGCCCAGCCTGGCCTTGGGAACCTCCTCCCTGGCTGGGGCTTTGCGTCTTCGCTGGCCCTGCAGCAGCTGGGGCGCCCTCGCTTCTGTGCTGCGTTCAGAGGCTGCTGGCCTCATGGGCAGGGTGGGCTCAGGGCCCTCAGCCTCCCTGGCTCCCCGGCTTGGCTGCATGCCCAATGCCTCCCACCCCCGCAGCTCTGGGCCATATCCTCGGGAGACATGCTGCTGTCCGTCTTGTTTGATGTGAGCATCACTTCCGTGACCATGGACCTGGCCGAGCACCACATGTTCTGTGGAGGTGGCGACGGCTCCATCTTCCAGGTGGACCTGTGTAGCTGGGTAAGTGGCCACTGGGGCCGAGGGACCACACTGAGGCTCTGCCCGACATCCCAGAAACTCACAGCCCGTCTCCACCCACAGCCCGGACTGAGGGAGCACAGCTTCCAGCCCGAGCAGAACACAGGGAAGGTCTTCAAAGGACACAGGTAGTCCCTTGAGCCAGGTGCGGTCAGCACAGCCCCACGCCTGGCACGGCACCCAGCCCGTCCTCCCTCCTTTCCCAGGAACCAGGTGGCGTGCCTGTCGGTGTCCACCGATGGCAGCGTTCTTCTCTCAGGCTCCCACGACGAGTCGGTGCGCCTGTGGGACGTGAAGAGCAAGCAGTGTCTGCGCACTGTCACCCTCAAAGGTGCGCATGGTGCCAGGCGCGGCCACGCCGGGTACAGGGCCCCGTACCGGCGCCTGGGCCCTAAGGTCTCGTTGTGACCCTCAGGCCCAGTGACCAATGCAGCCATCATGCTAGCCCCACCCAGCATGCTGAACCCCGAATTCCGGCCCAGCCTGCCCCTCCCCCACTTCAACAAGCACCTGCTGGGTGCCGAGCACGGCGATGAGGCCCAGGCTGGGGCCCTGCGCCTGCAGCTAGGACTCCACCTCCAGGTAGGACCCGCAGGGCCCGCACATGCTGCCCCTCGGCCACTGTGCCCCGGATCCCTTGGTGCTGTGCCTGTCCTGTTCCAGCAGCCTCGGACCCTCGCTCCCCGGCCATTGGCACCCACTGCTGCTCCACACTTGGCGCCTGTGCCCACCGTTGATCCCTGTCTGAAGGCACCCCTGTGCCAGCCCCGCTCTAGATGACGTGTCACGTTGCTGTGACCGGGTAGCAAGGTCACTCGGTTCTTTGAAGAACAGATGGGCGGCAGGAGTGGCCCACAGGCAGGATAGAGAGTTGAGGCGGCCCGAGGTCAGGAGACACTGGAACCTAACCAGCACCCCACCAGGAAGGGCCTTCTCCCCAGTGTCCTCTGGGGCACCCAGGCAGCACCCTCACGCCGGCTGTCCTCAGTGGCTCCATCTGAGCCGGGGCTGGGCCCCGTCAGGTCCTCTCACAGAAGGTGACAGACAGTCTGAGGACCTAGTGTCCAAGCTCAGCAGACATTCCCTGCCCCTGCGGTCCCACTGTGTGTCTTCCTGGATCTGGGCACTGGCCCCGTCTACCCTCTGCTCTGCAGCCTTATCGTGGCTGTCACAGGCTCCCACCTCTTGGCCCTCCGCCCTGGACTGTGGGCCTGTGGTGGAGGAGGCTCCGCTGAGGGCAGGACACAATGGGGTGACCGCCCTGCTTTGCAGGGGACTGAACAGAGCTACCTGGAGCGCCTGGAGCAGCTGCAGGGAGTGCTGTCCCGCTATCTGGAGAAGGTGGGCGGGTTCTGCGGTGGGCGGGTCCTGGGCGGGTCCTGGGCGGGTGGGTGGGCGGGCAGAAACAGCCCCACCTACTCGCACCTCTCCACACAGAACATGCTAGGCAACCAGATGATGCCAGCGCGGGTGCTGGAGCTGGAGGAGGAGGTGCGCAGCCTGCGCAAGATCAACCGGGACCTCTTCGACTTCTCCACGCGCATCATCACGCGGTCCACCAAGTGAGCTGTGTCGGCCGCTGCCGCACAGACACGGCCACATGAGCCTGTGATCAGGTGTTTTAACAAAAGAATGGACAAAGAATCTCATGTCTTGGCTGTTCTGTCCCCTGGCTGGGTGTTGGTTGGGAGACCAGGGAACATGTATACTAAGCCAGAGGACCCCGGGGGGGGGGGGAGGTGGTGGTGATTGAGGGCCTGACGAGTCCCCTCTCCCTGCAACCATCATGGGCATCCAAAGCTCAGTTTCCACATACCATCCTGGGGCTGCTGCCAGCCGGAGCCTGGAGTCCAGCCCAAATACCAACAGAACCTTCCAGAAAGCTGCCTTCAACTGACAGCTGTGCCTAACGATCCAGAAAATCCGTGTGATTTAGCAGAGCTGTCGCCGCCGCCGCAGCTCGGGAGGGTGCCAATACTGACCTCACTGGAACCCGTAATGCCCTCAGGACATCCACTTCCGGGCACCACCTGGTGGCAAGATGTGCCCGTCCCCTGAGGAACCGCAGCCTCATGTGACACCTCTGGGTCCTCAGCCCAGCACTTATCCTCAGTTTCCCCACTGAGCTGGCTCGTTGCATTCTTGACCAGACAGCCTGATCCCTTCCTCCATCCCTTGGCTTGTTCCAGCGGCTCCTGCTTCCTGCGGGTGGTTTGGGGAAGAGGCATGCACATTTGGACTTTACAGCCATGGGTCCCTTCAGACCCTTCAGATGGGTGAGGACCCATGGGTCTCCTCTGTGGGGTGTCCATTATGCTCCTGATAATGCCTCAGCTTCTGGTGGGGGATGGTGGCAGATGTGGGGTGGCCCCCTGCATTGGCATTCAGTGTTGGGTCCTTGTTCACCTGTGGCTGAGCTGAAAGACAGCTTCTGGATCCCTATACCATCCAAGCCAGGATCTCACTAGCTCAGGCTGGCCTGGAACTCAGGGTTCCCTGCCTTGGCGTCCATGCCAGGCCTTGGGTGTACTCCCTTACCTGTGCTGCCCTGGCCTCCCCCTGCTGACTGGCTGCAGCCGTGATTATCAGGTTGGGTTAGTGCCAAGCTGCGGGGAACTCCATGTCCTCAGGCTTAGGAGCAGGGGAGCATCCTGGACCAAGACCCATAGATACCCTCAGCTGGCAGGAGTGTGGCAGGGTGGAGGCAGAGACCACACCCCCAGTGCCCGTGGGAGGGAGAGGGGCGCAGCACAGGCTAGCCCCGAAGTGGGGAGCGACCTTGGGGACACCTGCAGGATTCCATGACAGGAAGTGTCCAGAGCAGGTTTCAGGAGGTCAGACACACCCCCACCTCCAAAACCAAGCCTCAAATGCAGGTTTCTCATGGTTCGGCTCTAGTGGAAGGTCCCACTCTGCCCTTCTGTTAGTGACCGTGACCTGGACAAGCCTGCAGTCCAGCTGTCTCGTGGTCAGCGGGCAGGCTGGAACGGACACCCAGGAGTGCCCACAAAAGGCAGATTTCAGAGGGGCTTAGCCCCATTCAAGGGGAAGATGGCTAGTGGCATCTCAGCCTCAGGGAGAGTGCCCTCAGGAGCTCTGAAGTGGCATGGTAACTGTGGCAACCAGGGGCAGGCTGGCCCAGGCGGGAACCCTGAAGGACCCCTAGCCTGATGTACCTTAGAGCTCTGGCCAGGAGCCTAGACAGTCTGCCACCTCAGCCAAGCTGGCTCAGAGGGAAGTCGGTCTTGGTGGCGTTTTTATTTGCTTGATGGATGGTTTTTCTTTAATGCTGGCTCTGCAAGGAGAATGAGGTTTTGGAGGGACAGCTGCGGCGGGCAGCGTGGATTCATTCATCAGGGCGAGTGTTCTCTGCAGGAGGCTGCCGTGCAGGATCTTGGGGGAATGCCCTACCTGCCCCCTGCCTGTAAGAACAGTGTTCCCAGCAGGGAGCCTCCTGGCTGCTGGAAGCCTTTGACCCCTGAGCCTTCGGGCCACACTCTGGACGACAACTGAGTCAGTTGAATTAGGGGACCTGGACAGCTGGGAGCTGCAGAAGGTTCTGGAGTGGTGGAAGTAGGGAATGTGAGCAATCTCTCGGACAATTGTAGAGTGCCTACTGTATGCAAGCCCTGAGGCACAAGAGTAACTGAACTGGTCTACCCTGGCCATCTCTGAATTCAGGTACTCAGTCCACAGGAAGATGAGCATGTGGGAAGGATAGGATGTGTGTTCTGGGTGGCAATGGTTCCCACAGCAACTGGGCACTGGGGTTTGAAGAAGAAAGAAAGAGTTGTGGAGGCCAGAAAGATTGCTCCGAGCTTAGTTCAGACTGCTTCCGTAGAGAACACAATTTTGGTTCCAAGCTGAGCAGCTTATATCCAGCTCCAATGGTCCCTGAGAGCACTGTTCTCACACTCACGGACACACACAAAACAAACAATTTAAGCCCAGCACTCTGGAGCCAGAGGCAGGTAGGTCTCTGCGAGTTCAAGGTCAGCCTGGTCTAATAAATAAGTTCCAGACCAGTCAGGGCTAGGTAATGAAATCCTGTCTACAAAGAATACTATTACTGCTGCTAATAATAACAAAAATATTTATCTACTTATTGGTTTTTCGAGGCAGGGTTTCTCCGTGTAGCCCTGGCTGTCCTGGAACTGGCTCTGTAGACCAGGCTGGCCTCCAACTCGGAGACCCACCTGCCTCTGCCTCCTTCCCCGAGTGCTAGGATCAAAGGCATATGCCACCACCGCCTGTCACTAACAAATATTTTAAAAGAGAATGAAAGCCAAGGAGATGGCTCAGTGGATAAAGACACTTGCTGCCAAGTCCGATGACCCCATTTTGATCCTCAAGGCCCACAGGGTGGAGAACAGATCCCCAAAAGCCGTCCTCAGGAGGGCTGTGGAACTCACCTTCCCCGACAAACACAAGACAGAAATACATGTGCTGGTTGGTTGGTTTGTTTTTTAAGTTTGTGATTCAAGATTGTTGCCAGGTCTGGACGAGAGATCAGCCTTACAGATTTCCGGCAGCCTCAGTTTCTCCCTGGCTGGCTAGAGGCTGCTCTGGGCGCTCCCGCCTGGCCTGGGCGGTGGAAGCATCACCCAACCCTGCCCAGCGGACCCAGGCAGCGGCCCAGCTCCTCCTTCCGTGGACGCCGGCGCCCGGGACCCACAGAGGGACTGGAGCGGGGCTGGCCTGGGTGTCCCCTCCTTCCCCCGAGATGGAGCGTGTGTGGACGCTGTGGCTCGGGCTGGCGCTGGGGTTCCCGGTGGTGAGCGCTCACCCTCAGCCCTGCGGGGTCCCCGCGCGCGCCGGGGGCTCCGTGCGCCTGGCCGCGCTCCTGCCCCGCGCGCCCGCCGCCCGCGCCCGCGTCCTGGCCGCTCTGGCCAGCCCTGCTCCTCGGCTGCCGAACAACCTGAGTCTGGAACTGGTGACGGTCGCGTCCCCCGAGCGGGACCCCGCGTCGCTGGCCCGGGGTCTGTGTCAGGTCCTGGCACCGCCCGGCGTGGTGGCCTCGATAGCCTTTCCCGAGGCACGGCCGGAGCTGCGGCTGCTGCAGTTCCTGGCGGCCGCCACCGAGACCCCGGTGCTGAGCGTCCTGCGGAGGGAGGCGCGCGCGCCCCTCGGAGCCCCGGTACGCGGGAGTGCGGGGTGGGGGAGGGCCTGGGGCGCGGGGAGGCGAGCCCCACACTTCTCCAACCCCGGGCCGGCGCTTTTCTCCCTGGGACGTGTGCCGCTCTCCTCTCCCCGGGCTTGGAGAGTGTGGGAAATCCTTTCAGGAGCTCAGCCAGCCTTTCCCTCCCTTCAGGCAACTCCCTTCCCACAGCTCTGTGGCGGCCTTGAGCCCTGGGGAGAGCAGGTCATCCCCACCTCCACATGTCCGTCCCCCGAGATGTCTTTTTGTTGTTGAGGAGGATGTTTCAAGACAGTTGCTCACTGTGTAGACCAGGCTAGCCCTGAGCACACAGAGATCTACCTGCCTCTGCCTTCCTAGTGCTGAAATTAAAGACATGTGTCATTACACCCTACTGGGTTGTTTCCTGATACGGGGGGGTCTCATGTATCTGCCGCTGGCCCTGGCCAACCCACCCTGGACCAAGGCAGGCCAGCAAAAGGGCCTCATCCAGAGATACCGACCTGCAGTCTGGCTCCCAGGTCCCTGGACACGGGTGACCTCATGTCCTCCTCTCAGGGACGCCCTAGCCCCTTAGGACTGTCAGTGACCCTGGTTCTCGGTAGGTCTGCTGGAAGCCTCCAGACCTAATCTGACAATGACCCCTGCCTGCTTCCTGGTCTGGGAACTGCGCCTGTGTGTGCTGCAGCCTTTGAGCCAGCCCTGACTCCTCTGGGCCTGGCCTGCTCCCCCCCCCCCCCCAGAGCTGTGGCACGCTCAGTACCGTGTCCCTGCCAGGCAGCACCCTATGGGGCTTAGGTGTCTTGGGCTGCTTTGTATTCCAAACACACAACACAACCTCCAGAGAACTTTCTGAATGTGCTGGGCACCAAAGGACTCCTGGGGAGGTGCGGTGGGACTAGGTCAAGACTGAAGGAGAGAGGGGGAGGGAAAGAGAGAGAGAGAGAGCAACGTGAAAGAACCAAAGGAGCTGGGGTTTGAAGAATGTCTAGGAGTTGATTTACCTGCAGAGACTTGGTAGTGTCGCTGGTAAAATGCTACATGCAAATAAAAGAAGACAAGGGAGGGCTCAAGGCTCATTTGGTACAGCACAAGTCCATCCTGCCCAAGTCCTGGACCCCATCCGAGCGCATCCTAAACAGGAAGCAGCTGTGCATGCTGGCCACCCCAGCACTCTGGAGGTAGAGGCAAGAGTATCACGAATTCAAGGCTGTCCAGCCTGAGCTATGCAAATCTCTCAAAAAATAAAAAAAGAGGGTACTGGGGAGCTACAGAAGGGCTTAGAACTGGGGTAAGCTGAAGGGGGGGCAAGATAATGCCCAGCTCTCAAGAGGCTCCCTTGACGGGGTTGGTGGATGGGCTGTGGATGCAAAGATGGACAGCCCTGACCGGACCACCCCTCCCCAGACCCCGTTCCATCTGCAGCTGGACTGGGCCAGCCCCCTGGAGACCATCCTGGACGTGCTGGTGTCCCTGCTACAGGCACATGCCTGGGAAGACATCGCTCTCGTCCTCTGCCGTGTCCGGGACCCTGCTGGCCTCGTGACACTGTGGACTAGCCGTGCTGGCCAGCCCCCAAAGTTTGTGCTGGACCTGGCCCGGCTGGACGGTGGGAATGGCAGCCTTCAGGCTGGCCTGGCCCTGCTGGGGCCTCCAGAGGGAAGGGAAGGCCCGGTGCCTGCGGCCGTCCTCCTCGGTTGCAGCGCTGCCCACGCTCGGGAGGTCCTAGAGGCCGCACCGCCAGGTACCCAGTGGCTGCTCGGCACACCACTCTCTGCGGAGGCACTGCCCACAGCTGGCCTGCCCCCTGGCGTGCTGGCGCTGGGAGAAACCGAGCGACCCTCCCTGGAAGCTGCCGTTCACGACACGGTGGAGCTGGTGGCTCGGGCACTCAGCCGCATGGCCCTTGTGCACCCAGAGCGCGCCCTGCTTCCAGATGGGGTCAACTGTGAGGCCCTGAAAACCGTGGGGTCCAAGTCGCCAGGGCGCACCTTGGCTGGGTGAGTGGGGCCCAGCCTGGGGGGAGGCCTCCAGACCCACAGCCTCACATTGTCCCCTGTGTGTCCGGGAATCCGAGGGCTGGGTGCCCCCGGAGGAACCTAGAAGACTGGATGGCTCTCCCCTCATCCCCAAGCCTAGCTCTCCCACGGGTTCCAGGCAGGTGCTTGCTGGGCGAGGGGCAGGTCTCTCAGAGTCAAGACAGTTCTGTTTTTGCTGTTGGTTTTTGAAGCAGAGTTTCTCTGTGTAGCCCCAGCTGTCCTCACTTTGAGGACCAGGCTGGCTTCGAAATCAGCGATCCTCCTGCCTCTGCCTCCCTGAGTGCTGGGATTAAAGGGGTGCGTCTCCTCGCTGGCTGACAGTTCTTGTCTGTATTCCACAGGTTCCTGAGCAACACGTCCTTCCAGGGCCACACCGGGGCTGTGCGGGTGGCAGGATCTTCTCAGGTGCTCGTGTCTCGGCATTTCAGGGTGTGGAGCCTGCGCCGGGACCCGCTGGGGGCCCCAGCCTGGGCAACGGTGGGCAGCTGGCGGGATGGACAGCTGGACTTCCAGCCGGGGGCGGCGGCCGGCCGAGTGCCGTCTCCGCCTGGTCCCCAAGCGCGGCCGAAGCTGCGGGTGGTGACCCTGGTGGAGCACCCGTTTGTATTCACCAGGGAATCCGACGAGGACGGGCAGTGCCCGGCTGGGCAGCTGTGCCTAGACCCGGGCACCAACCACTCGGCCAGGCTGGACGCGCTGTTCGCGGCGCTGGCCAACGGCTCGGCGCCCCGCCCGCTGCGGAGGTGCTGCTACGGCTACTGCATCGACCTGCTGGAGCGGCTGGCCGAGGACCTGGCCTTCGACTTCGAGCTGTATATTGTGGGCGACGGCAAGTATGGGGCCCTGCGTGACGGGCGCTGGACCGGCCTGGTGGGCGACCTGCTGGCCGGCCGGGCGCACATGGCGGTGACCAGCTTCAGCATCAACTCGGCTCGCTCGCGGGTGGTGGATTTCACCAGCCCCTTCTTCTCCACCAGCCTGGGCATCATGGTCCGCGCGCGGGACACGGCCTCGCCCATCGGGGCCTTCATGTGGCCCCTGCACTGGTCCATGTGGGTGGGCGTCTTCGCCGCCCTGCACCTCACGGCGCTCTTCCTCACCCTGTACGAGTGGCGGAGCCCCTACGGGCTCACGCCGCGCGGCCGCAACCGCGGCACGGTCTTCTCCTACTCCTCCGCGCTCAACCTGTGCTACGCCATCCTCTTCGGGCGCACGGTCTCCAGCAAGACCCCCAAGTGCCCCACCGGGCGCTTCCTCATGAACCTCTGGGCCATCTTCTGTCTCCTGGTGCTGTCCAGCTACACGGCCAACCTGGCGGCCGTCATGGTGGGCGACAAGACCTTCGAGGAGCTGTCTGGGATCCACGACCCCAAGGTGGGGGCTGGGAGAGCTCAGGCGCAGGGCCATGGGGGGGGGGGGGGGGGGGCGGGGGGCGGGGGGGGGGGGGGGGGGCGCTGGCTCAGGGCCGCGGGCGGGGTGGGGTGCGCTGGCTCAGGCTAGGGTGGCGTCCTGCGCGCTCCCTTCTCCAAAGGCTCCTACGCTAAAGCGTGGTGCTGGGAGCAGAAACCGGGCCTAGGCATGCTGGGCGCCCCGAGCGCCTCACGGGGGAAGCCGCGGCCCAGCCTCAGTCCTGACCTCGCCTCCATTTCTGAGGAACTCCCTCGGCAGTCAAGGCTGCCACCCCACTGTGTGGTAAGGCCGGGGTCTGCCGGCCCTGCCTCCCTGGTGCTGGGGTGACCGCGCACCGCCACAGCCCTGCCTCCCGCTGCAGGGGCGACAGGCGCGCGTCTGGGCTCCCCAACTATCAGCTTTCAGGACTGCGGAGCACCAGCCCCTTAGGAGGTGTCCCGCTGGCCCGCAGGCTGGGTGCTGCCCGCTGCTCTGGCCCCTGGGCGGTTGCCCGGGAGGCGGGCTGCGGGCGCGAGCGGGCGCCGCGGCGTCGGTGCGCGGTCCCCGCCGCTGAGCGCCGCCTCCCCGCAGCTGCACCACCCCTCCCAAGGCTTCCGCTTCGGCACGGTGTGGGAGAGCAGCGCCGAGGCCTACATCAAGGCCAGCTTCCCCGAGATGCACGCGCACATGCGGCGCCACAGCGCGCCCACCACGCCGCACGGGGTGGCCATGCTCACGTGAGTGCGCGCGGCGGCGGTGGGGGGGGCCCGGGCGCTCCGGCCCCGCTGACCGCCCGCCCGCCCGGCCCCGCAGGAGCGAGCCGCCCAAGCTCAACGCCTTCATCATGGACAAGTCGCTGCTGGACTATGAGGTGTCCATCGACGCGGACTGCCGGCTGCTCACCGTGGGCAAGCCGTTCGCCATCGAGGGTGCGCGCGCGCGGTGGGGTCTGGGGGGAGCGTGGGGGTCCCCGCGGGTGAGGGGGCGAGTGCGCGGGGCGGGGGGGCCCCGCCAGTGCAGCGGGCCGCTCGCCCTCCGCAGGCTACGGCATAGGGCTGCCCCAGAACTCGCCGCTCACCTCCAACCTGTCCGAGTTCATTAGCCGGTACAAGTCCTCAGGCTTCATCGACCTGCTCCACGACAAGTGGTACAAGATGGTGCCGTGCGGGAAGCGGGCGTTCGCCGTGACGGAGGTGAGCGGGGGCGGGCGCGGGCGGCAGGGGCGCGACCACCCCGGGCACGGCCTGACGCCGCTACTTCGCAGACGCTGCAGATGGGCGTAGACCACTTCTCGGGGCTCTTCGTGCTGCTGTGCCTCGGGCTGGGCAGCGCGCTCCTCAGCTCGCTGGGCGAGCACGTCTTCTTCCGCCTGGTGCTGCCGCGCATCCGCCGGGGCCACAGGCTGCAGTACTGGCTGCACACGAGCCAGGTGAGGCGGCGGGCTGCGGCGGGGGGCGGGCGGGCGCCCCCGAGCACCGCGAGACACATGTCTGCGCCCCCAGAAGATCCACCGGGCCCTCAACACCGAGCCGCTCGCGGGGCCGCAGGAGGGAGCGGAGGAGCGCAGGTGAGCAGCGGCCGGGGGCGGGGGGCTGGCAAGGGGCCGGGAGGGGGCTGGTAAGGGGCCGGCACTCACTGCCCCTCTGTCCCAGCGGCCCGGAGGAGCAGCCCCGAGCGGCCGAGGGCGCAGCGCGCTGGCGGAGGGCGCGGCGGGCGCTGGAGCGGGAGCGGCGCGTGCGCTTCGGGCCGCAGCCGGGCGAGGCGGGCCCCCCGCTCTGCCCCAACGGGCCGGGGCCGCAGGCCGAGCTGCGGGAGCTGGAGCGGCGCATCGAGGCGGCGCGGGAGAGGCTGCGCGACGCGCTGCTGCGGCGCGGGGAGCTGCGGGCCCGGCTGGGCGACGGGGCGCGCCTCCGGCCGCTGCGCTTGCTGCGGGCGCCGCCCGCGGGGAGCTGAGAGCCACAGGCCGCGCTGTCCACGACAGTTTATTCTATATACAAACACGACTCTGTACACTGCAATTAAATAGCGTGGACCGTGCGCCCCGCGTCCTGAGCCAGCTGCGTCCGGGCGCGGCGCTCGGCCCCGTGCGGGCGCCGTGTGAAGGCACTGGGGAGCACCAGGCGGCCGGGCCTCGCCCGCCGCCCGCCCCGGCCGCCTCCAGAACCTCGGCCGCCGGCCCCCTCCCTGCAGACCACAGCTCGCCCCGGCCCCGCCGCGGTTCCGCCGGGAGCCAGGCTCGACGTGGCTCAGGACCCCGCGGGCGCGGGCGCGTCCTCGGGAGGGGGCCCGGGGTCGGGGCGCGCGCTGTCGGGGGCGCCGGGGGCCGCCGGCCGCCGCTCCAGCAGGGAGGCGCTCAGCCCCGACAGGAAGGACGCGTCCGAGATGATGGCGGCCGTCTCGGCCACCCAGCCCAGGTCGCTGCCGGACACCGCGGCGGCCGCGCCCAGCGAGCCGGGCCCGGGGGTCCCGCCGGCGGGCGCGGAGCCGGGGCCCAGCGCGAGGGGCGGGCCGGGCTCGGGGGCCGTGGGGGAGCCGGAGTTGTTGTTCAGGTCGTCGGGCAGCGCCGTGGGGGTCCCGGGGCCCAGCGGCGGCGGCTGCAGCAGCATCTCCTGGATGCGGATCTGCTGCAGGATGGCGGGCAGCTCGTAGTGGTGGAAGAAATAGATCATGGAATGCTGTGGGCGGCAGGGGCGGAGGGCCCCCGGTCAGGCCCGAGACAGCAGCCAGGCCGGCCCTCCCCCCCCCCACCGCTCCCCCGGGGACAGCGGGTCGGGGGGGTCAGGGCGGCCTCACCTGGATGAAGAGCCACGAGGTGACCAGGGCCAGGCTGCTGTACTGCCCGTTGAAGCGGTAGTGGTAGGCGTAGAAGGCGAAGTGGTACAGGTAGAAGAACCTGCGCGGAGAAGCCACCCTGCCACACGGCCCGCCCCGGCCCACCCGGGCGTGGACCCCGCCCCTCGCCTGGCCCCGCCTCTCCTCATCCCCGCCCCTCGCCGACCCCGCCCTCGCCCGGCCACGCTCCCCGCCCCTCCTCCCCACCTCAGCCAGTGCCTCTTGCTGGTGTTGGTGTGGCAGCAGATGGCGTCGTACTGGTCGGCCAGCCACACGATGAGGATGATGTAGAAGGCCGTGGTGGTGTCATTGAAGAACTCGGACATGATGGCTTCCATCCCTGCGGGGACACGCGGGGTTGGCGCGGGCGGGACGGGGCGGGGGCGGGGGCGCAGTGGGGGTCCTCACCGACGAGGGCCAGGATGACGGTCAGCAGGGGCGCTGCGGGGAAGGCGATGGCCATGTTCATCTCCAGCATCTGCAGCAGGTCCACTGCGGGCACAGGGCGGCCGCCCGTGAGGGCCTGGGGAGAGCCCACCCCACCCCCGGCCGGCCGGGACTCACCGATGAAGACGAAGATCTGGTGGTGCGAGTAGCGCAGCAACATGGACACGCTGAGGGTCTGCGGGCGGACGGGGCAGGTCAGGGCGGGGCCCGGGAGCCGCCCGAAGGCCCCGCCCGGGCCGGCCACTCCCCTTCACTCACGAAGATGACCATGATGACGAAGGCCGCCAGGTAGGAGGTGCGCGCCATCCACATGCTGACAAAGCGGTAGTGCTCCCCGGACACCACGTTCCGCAGGAAGCCTGCGGGAGGGAGCCATGAGCGCCCAGGTTCCCCCCTCCCCTTCCCCCCCCTCCCCTCCCCGGGCCGCACCCTTGTTCTCCTCATTCTCCGCCAGGCCCTTCACGCTGGACATGAGGATGTCGTCGTAGCCCAGGAACTCATCCAGCAGCAGGCGGCTGAAGCGGTCCCCGAAGCACTGGTCCCGCGTGGGGTCTGACAACGGAGGGCAGTCAATATGGGTCACTCTAGTGAGAGCTGTGTAACCTCGGCCTCTTTAAAACCCGCAAAAATGTTACGGAAAGACGCTCCCATTTTAATCTCAGGTGCGGGGATCTGAGGCTGCTTCACAGCAGCGGCTGTGGTTTGCCTCTTGGTTGAGCGAGGCGTGGTTTCTGAGGAATAAATGCCAGAACCCCTGGGTGCAGTTTGTCAAGTAGTATTGTGGGGGGAAATGGAATAAGAAATTAGATATCCTGACTGACAGTGACAGTCAAACTCACCCTAAGGAACTTGACGCCCCTAATCAGCAGGAAGTAGTTTAATGATAATCCACCCCTCTCTCTCCTATTGAGTGTGAGGGGGTGATGGGTACAAGAGAAAAATGGAAGCCAGAGTAGTAAAGTACCTGACTGCCGGGCACGGGGCCAGGAAGCCTATGCAGCCGGCCTGTTCTTAGCCCCAGACCACCAGGGTGCCCGGGCTGCCTCACCTAGGGTGACCACCATGACCGGAATGCTCAGGCGCTGGCGCGTGGCCTGTGACAGCCTCAGGAAGCCGTATTCCAGCGAGTACTCCACGATGTACTCATCCTGTGGCCACACTGCAGACAGGGGCAGAGTGGTCAGCTGGTCCCCCCCTCGGCATGGCCTCGCCCCCCCTCCCTACCTGGGCGGCACACCTTTTGTTGGTGTCTCCGGGAAAGGGAAGTCCTGGCTGTCGTTCAGGGCATCGGCGCCACCTGGTGGCTCGAACACTTTGGGCTCAATGTCCAGCTCGAACTGCAGGCAGAGAAGCAAGCTGTCAGTGAGACCCAGGGGGCGTGTGACCCCAGCCTGGGTGCCCAGCACCCGCTCACCTTGATGGAGCTGTTGGTGAACATCTCCACGGTCAGTTCCTCCTCCAGCTCCAGGCCCCCTGGCTCCAGCTCCAGGCCACTTAGGCCCCCATCACAGAACTGCAGGATCACGGGTGCCCGGCTGGAGTTGTGGCGCACCTCTACCCGCAGGACGCCCTCACGCGGCCACCGATCTCGAACATGCTCCAAGCAATTGATGGGTGACCGGGAGAAGACAATGTGTATGTAGGCCAGCACAAAAAGCACAAACAGGGCCTGGGGGCGGGGTGGGGGCAGTCAGCAGGGTGGAGGGACTCTCCCTTCCCAGCCAGGGGAGGGTCTGGCTGCCTGCGCCTCCTTGGGAGGTAGCCGGCCTAGGGTCCTCTCTGCAAGGGTTCCCTGTACCGCTGCCCTCCTGCAGTCTCAGGCCCACCAGGTGCTTCAACTCAAGGCTGCCTTTGGGGACCCCGGCCTCACTGCAGCTCACTGACGGAGCCCCTGACCTCACCGGCTAAGAATAGCTACTGTCCCCAGCGAGGCACCCTCTGCCCTGCTCCTGGGACTGGCAGGAGTCACAAGGACACAGCTGACCTGCCCTGGTGGGGCCCAGGCACCTCGGCAGGACCAGGCTACCCTGCCTGGAAAAGCCAATGGCTGCTTGTGCTGGTGACCCTGCACCCCGGAGCCCCTGGGCGTGCTGGGAACATGGGTGGTTCACCCCTGGGGTAGCCCCTGGCATGGAAAGAGTGGAGGGCAAGAGCTCCACTCAACACCCTGTGGGGTTCAGGGTGCCCTGCTGGGACTGACCCCGCTACAGATGTTCAAGTACGTTTAAGAAAGGAAAAAAAAAATACACGGGCCGTCAAGACGGCTCACTGGGTAAAGGGGCTTGCCACTAAGCCTGACAACCTGGGTTTGATCCCCAGGATGGACACATAAGCTGGAAGAAGCAATCTGACAGCAGAAGCTGTCCTCTGACCTTTCCACACACACACAGCGGGGCGTGTACTCCCATATATATACACATTCACACACAGAATAAACAAAATGCTTTTTTTCCCCTTTGAGACAGGGTTTCTCTGTGAAGCTTTGGCTGTCCTGGACTCACACTGTAGACCAGGCTGGCCTCGAACTCAGAGATCCACCTGGTTTTGCCTCCCTGAATGCTGGGATTAAAGGCGTGCGTCATTACAGGTTATTTAATATTACTTATTAACCTCAAATACCCCTACTCTGGAGGAGAGTGGCTCAAGGGGTCCCAGCCCCTGAGAACTCCTCCTCCCTTTCCCTACTCAGTGTGGGGGTGAGTTCGGTCCTTAACTCAGTAGTTCTCAACCCGTGGGTCCCAACCCCTTTCATGTGAGGGGGTCACCTGAGACCACGGGAAGACACAGAAATTTCCATTACAATTCATGACATGATGGTAGCGAAATCAGCTACAAGGTAGCAACAAAAATGTTGTGGTTGGGGTCACCACAACATGAGACACTGTAGCAAAGGGTCACAGCCAAGGCAGAGAACCGCTGTCAGGTCGGGGCCAGGGGTGTGCTCAGCACCTGCTGCAAACCTCAGGGTGGCTCATGGGAAGACACGGATTTTACCTTACAATTCATGACAGTAGCGAAATTACAGTTACAAAGTAGCAACAAAACTGTTGTGGTTGGGGTCACCACAACAGGAGGGACTGTAGCAAATGGTCACAGCCTCAGGAGGGCTGAGAACGGCTGCTCTAACCCATGTCGGTGCGGGCCAGGGCTGCTGCTGTCACCTGCTGCAAACCCAGGATGTCTCACGTGGGCTGAGGGGGACCCCGGCACTCTATGGAGCGGTCTAGCCCACTTCCTCTCTGGCCCCACACACCGTAGCTCCCCACCACATACTTGCTGGCCAGCACAGGTCCTGGCAGTCTGCAGGCCCATGATAACCAGGACCCTGGTGCTGACAAGGTGCTGGCTGCCCAACAGGGGGTAGAGGGAAGGGATCATCAGGGCCAGGATGATGCCCTGCAGACCTAAAGTGTGCTTTCAACAAGGGATGACGAGACTGGACTCCCAGACCAGGCTCCTGAGGGAGCAGCCGCAGCAGGCACAACAGCACCCTCCCCACCCCACTCCACAGCCTGCTGCCCAGGTGACCTCTGCTGTCTGGTGACACAGCTTGCTCACGACTAGTGACCGGGGAGGATGCAGAGCAGGCTTGGAAGGCCTGAGACCAGGCCAGTCTGGAGCTAGACATACCTGAAGCCAACACCCACCCCTGTGAGCTGGGAGGCTCCCCCTGGGCAAGAAATGGATTTCTGTTATCAGGTGTAGTGAAGGCTGACCACCCCAGGCTAAGACCGGAGCAGCCACTCCTGCCAGTCAAGGCCAAGAGCAGGGAGGAGGGCTGTGTCCCCAGGCTCTCCCTCTACCCATTGGGCATCTAGAATCAGAGGGAGGTGGTCACTGGACAAGAGGACGTACCCTAGGTCCTGTCCCCAGTATGGCTGCTTTGGCTGGTCCACAAGTCCCCAGATGTTACCCAGCATCCCGCTCAAGCCCTAGGGCACTGCTCTCATCTGCCCACTAGCTGGCACAGACTCAGGGCTTGGTCACTCTGGCCTGGTGGGGGCTGCTTGAAATCAACACCTGCAGACACCTCAATGCCACGACCTCGGGTTCTCAGGTCACCCTGTACCCGGCAGGGGTGTCTCACTGTCACCTGAGCGATTGGAAGACATGCCTGCAGTGGCTGCAGATACTACCCTCAGCCAGATCCCCACCCACCCGAGAGTGCCACACAGCACCCTCTGTGGGAAGCTCTCCACTCAGCGCAGGGACCTAGCTGGTGCCACCATTCCTCCTTGCTCTCTGACACCCGCCCCCATCTTGGGGTCTAAAGAACCAGGTTGTGACAACCCTCTACCACGTGGTCGCCCACTTGCTGGTTTCTTAGTCCAGGCACCTGGGGACTCACACTCTAGGTCTATCTAGTTTCAATCCTTGAGGCTGCGAAGCCCGCAGAGGGGACACCAAATCCAGCAGTTCTTCCCCAGGCTTCTGTAGGAGCGGACACGCAGGAGGGGGTGGGGACAGGGTGCACGGTGCTCCAGTCATAGCAGGGCTTGGCTGTCAGGCACAGCCCCTCTAGGAAGGTTGGGCGGAAGCTGTGCAGGCAGGATGAGCAGGAAACACAGCATAAAGGCTCCCCAAAACCTCAGCAGCCCCAGAACCCAGCTGCTGTATGGCCTGTTTGTCCCGATTAAGAAAGGGCACTGGGGTCAACTGTCATCCAGCACATCCCTGTGTTTGATCAGACATCTGGCTCCCACAGCCGAGGGCGGCCACTCGAGACTCTAAGGGTGTGGAAGGCAGAAGGAGCACTGGCTCCTCTGCAGACCACAGACTGGAGACTGAGAGGACCCCCACATCTGTCATGCGCTCATGCCTGAGATACCTCTACGAAACCCTTAAAACCGTCAGCTTTGGGACAGTCCGAGGAGCCAGTCCCAATTCACCCACGCCATGGGAAAAGGCAATGTCTCCAACATCAGCACACCTGCTACCCTGCCACACCCCAACACCAGATGGCAGCCAGCTCCTGAGAGAGCTGTCATGGGCAAGAATCCCAGCGAGAGACAGTCTGGTGCCCATTCCTCTGGAGCAGCCTTTGTGACTGAGAACCCAGCGCCTCCCAGGAGCACAACAGCCAGGGCAGGTGCTGGCTATGGGAGCTTCTCAAAGACTTATGCAGGCATGAGGACCCTGGCCAACCTGGGCACTGGCTATGACTTTGTGGCTAACCCTAGTGAGGTGACCTTACCAAAGAGCCACAAAAGGCCTGGCAAGAGTCTGAGAACCATGAAGTGACAGAGATGGGCTTAGAGAACTGTCTGCAGGTGAGGCTCAGGGTACGGTGGTGTAGGAGTGACTAGGAGGGACTCTCCTCAGATGAGAACCAGGGTGGGTTGGGAATGACAGGTGGGGGTGGGCCTCTGCTACAGGAGACTGTCTACATTGGAGCCTCAGGATGGGATGGAAGCGACCATAGTGTTTGCAGTGGAGGTGCGGGGTAAAATGGGAGTGACAGGTAGGAGGGTGGACCTGGAGTCCAAGATACTGTCCCAGGAGGATCCTGGGCTCTGGTCTTCGGTGGAGAATTACGGGGCCTAGGCTCCCAGGCTGCAGAGTCAGAGGTCAAAGGACAGGAGGCGGGGCCTGAGAGTTGAGGAAGTGGGGACCAGAGGGTGCCATCTGTGAGATTGGCATCAGGGTACGCGGGCGTCAGGGACCAAGTGGTGAAGCTGTGGGAGTGGGTAGGAGGATGACAGCTGGGGTCAGAGGTCAGGGGTCAGAGGTCACCTTGAGCAGAACGAAGAACTCAAAAAGGCGGCGGAAGGCGGGTGGGAAAAGGCGCGAGTAGGTGACGGCCATCTTGAAGAACAGCGCGTGGAAGAGCCGGTCGCGCACGTTGATGAGCGGGTTAGGGTTGAGGTTGGGGCCGCGCGGGCCGCGCACGGGCGCCGCGCCGCCGCCGCCGCCCCCGTTG
>NW_026590511.1:559710-595519 GCF_907164565.1 Psammomys obesus
GGGCCCCGGCCCCGGGGCCGCCGCGTGCTCCGACATCACCGCCCCGTGTCACCCCGGCGGCCGCCGGCTGCCCCCGCCGCGTCCGGGCCGCCGGATACCCCCCGCCGGCCCCGGCCGCCGCCGCCTGCGCCTCCGCTAGCGTCCGTCCGGCCAGCGACGCCGGCGAGAGCGCCGGGCCAGAGCGCCGCCCGTGCGCGGGGCACGCTGGGATCGCCATGGCCGCCCCAGGAGGCCGGGTTTTTGGGTCTGAGGCTGGGACCACAAGAGGTGGGCGGAGCCTGACCGCTAATCACAAACTTCGCTCGGAGTCACGTGGAGTCCAATTTATTTTCCTAGCGGTCCTTGCCCGGCTCATTTGCATAGGGCCCCCCACCTACTGAGGCACGACGGGGGGGGTGGAGTCGCGTGTCGCGTAAAGTCCCTTTAATTTGCGTAGGGCTGAGGGGCGTGGTCTCAGCACCAGGCTATTTTGCATTAAAGTTTCTCTCAGCCGCGGCAGCCCGGACTCGGGGGCTGGGCTACGTTGGCCGACATTTGC
The DNA here is from genome assembly GCF_907164565.1 of Psammomys obesus. Lineage (NCBI taxonomy): Eukaryota > Metazoa > Chordata > Mammalia > Rodentia > Muridae > Psammomys > Psammomys obesus. Next base: position 560,249 of record NW_026590511.1, read on the forward strand.
ATAGGGCTTCCTATTAGCGGAGGATGAAAGGGGGCAGAGACTCATGCCCGTAAGTCTATTTGCATAGGGCTTCCCAATGGCCACAGCCTCGCCGAGGGGCGGGGCCGAGGCGGATATTAGCATAGGGCTCCCGGAAGCCCCCCCTGCGCTGGGGGGCGGAGTTCCACGGGCGTAGCTTATTAGCATAGAGTTTCACCTGAGCTCCGACAGCGCGGGAGTCCGCGCTGAGGGGCGGAGCCTCGTGGCGCCTGTGCATTTGCATATAGCTTCCCAGAAGGCTACGCTGGGCGCGCGCTCCTCTCAGACGGCTCTATTAATTAATCTGTGAGCGCTTACATGCACAAATAACTACAGGCACCGCCTCTCCCAAGCGTGATCTTTTCTTTTCTGGCGTCCGACGACGTTATTCCGACTACACAAAGCGGCCCCCAACTCCTCTACGCGAAAAGTGGTTCGGTTCTGTCACTTTAAATACTCGCGGAGGGCAGGGAGCGTTTGTGCTCGCTTCGGCAGCACATATACTAAAATTGGAACGATACAGAGAAGATTAGCATGGCCCCTGCGCAAGGATGACACGCAAATTCGTGAAGCGTTCCATATTTTGCGTCCTCAGCCGGGCTCTCTGGGTGGAGCAGGCTGGCCCGGTCTGTCTGCCTGCCCGGGGAGAGAGGACTTTGAATTGTTTACACACCGCCTGCACGCACGCCTGCCCGCCAGGAGGGGGCGCCGGCTCCCACGACCGGCGGTCGCGAGCCGCCGTGAGGGCGCCGGGACCTGAACTCGCGGCCTCCGCAGGGGCAGCCGAGTCTCCCGCCCCCCGGGACCGGCGTCGTGGGGTCTAGGCTGTCTGGGGCCGTCCGCACCGAGCCCTGCGGACAGGGTCGGAAGGAGGCAGTTCGTCGTTGTTGGATTATTTGTATTTTCCCACCGCTTCGAAGTTGGCAAGCTGAGCCCCGGGGCAGCGGGAGCGGGCGTCGGGCCCCCTCGGGGGTGCTGGGAGCCGGACGCTGTGGCCCGGCGGGCGGGCGGGCGGGGGTCCCCGGCGGCGGCCGCGGGGGCTCGGCCGCAGGAATCCGGCGCCTCCGCGCCTTATAAGGACATTGGCGCGGGCAGCCAATCGGCGGCGGGGGCGGCGCTCGGCCTGGCCCGGGCCGTCGCCCCCGCCGGCCCCACAGCCGGTGCCTCCGTCCGCCCGTCCGCTCCGGGCTCCCGCGCCATGAGCTCCACGCAGTTCAACAAGGGCCCTTCCTACGGGCTCTCGGCCGAGGTCAAGAACCGGGTGAGTGCGCGCGGGGCCGGCCGGCCTCGAACGCGCGGACCGCCGCCGAAGCCGGGCCAGCGTGGCTCGGCTCCGCCCTGACGGCCGGGGGGCCCGGGCGTGCTCCGGGGAGCGGCGGGGCCCGGGGGGGCCGCCTGCGTCCTCCGCATCCCGGGGGCGTCTCCTCCAGCCTGGTCCCTGGGCCTCGCGCACCCCTTGGGGGGTCACCCCGCGCCCTGAGCTCGGACGTAGGCGAAGGCCTTGCGTAGAGTAAGCGAGCGAGCGGGCGAGCTGGGGTCCGGGGGACCCCGGCGGCCCCCCCCCTTACCTGCCCAAACTTCCCTTTTCCCCCGAGCCGCTGGGGTTGGGGACAGGAGGGGCGGGGCCGGCGGCTTCCTTCACAGGGTGTGGCCCCCTGGCAGGACTTGCTGCGAGGTTTAAGGAGGATGGACATTTCTGGAGGGCCACACAGCCCTCCACAGCCTGACCCCAGACTCAGGGGAGCTCGGGCCTGACGCTCGGAAACCTTCTGGATGGATCCGCCACCACACACACCCACCTGGCACCTGGGAATGCAGACCTCAGAGTCAGCAGAGCCGGGCAACCTGCCTGGGCACGCTGAGCTGCCAGCCCAGCCCACCTCCCACTGGCACCTGCCAGGTCCCCGCCAGTGGCCCGAGAGGCAGAGATGCTTCGCTGCACACTTAGGAGTCACCAGCATTGCCCTCCTGAGCCGCTGTCTGAGTTCCCACCCGCCGGCCTGACTGCCTTGCCCTGTGCCTGCAGGGCCGGCCGGCCAGCTCCCTGGAACAGAGAAAATGAGACAGAGATAGATCTCAGGAAAGCCCCAAGGATGGGGCGGTTAGGAGCTGAGGGTGTGGCTGGGGGACAGGTCCGTGTGAGCGACACAGGGGACCAGGGCTCAGGTTCCCTCAGAGGAGCTGGGAAACGCAGAATGGCCTCGACCAGCCTGCAGGGGTCACAGAGGCTTGCATCTTTCGCTGGGAGGGGAGACCCAGAGACCCTTCTGCCCGACTTGCGTGCCTCAGTTTACCCCCGGCTGACCCATATCCGGTGGGGGTTTGTTCAGTCCCGTTGAGGAGCCTGACCACTGGGGAACAGCTGGTCCTGATTTAGACCCGGGAGGCCACCACATTCCTGGTAGTTTGTGGCCGGGCGGGCAGGAATGCGCTGAAGGGCAGTGGGGGAGGGAGGTGGCCGCAGAAGGCAGGACTGGGGCCGGTCCTCCTCCTTGGTCCTCAGAACCGCTAGGGACGTAGCCCAGCTGGACCAGGCACTCCTGCCCCCCCGCCCCGTCCCATTTCTGCAGGACAGGGTGGTTCCTGGGTGTGGGAGCAGCTGGCCATGGTGGCCTCCTCCTTTGTCCACCCTGCACCCAGCTAATCCCACTTCAAAGGGTTTAAAAAGACAGGAATGGGGAAGAGGGCTCCAGCCAGCCGACCCTTAGACACAAATCCCAGATGGACCCAGGCGAGGTAGGGAAACCCGGCTGGAGGTGGTGGTGCGTGCCTTTGATCCCAAGCGCTCGGGGTTAGGGTATAAGTTAAAAAGAAGTAATCTAAAAACCGTAATAAATGCAGGAGGCATAATAAAAAAATAATAATAAAAAGCCGGGTGTGGTGGCGCACGGCACAGCCTGTGATCCCAGCACTCAGCAGGCAGAAGCAGGTGGAGCTCTGGGTTCGAAGCCAGCCTGGTCTATAGAGTGAGTTCCAGGACAGCCAGGGCTACACAGAGAAACCCTGTCTCAGGGGGGAGGGGTTGGGGACTGAGGCTTGGAGAGCTGAGTCGACTGTGGTTCTCCGTGTGGCAGGGGCAGCTCTCCTGGGTCCTCCTAGTCCCCCGGGAAGGACGGAGAAGGACCTGTTCTCCCTATGAGAGGGTCTGCCACAGGAGTGCCTCGGGCTCCCAGTGTGGCCTGGGATGCTGCCTGCCACGGGGCGGGCAGGTATGAGCCCGTGGGAAGTTAGTGAGTCGGGAGCATCTGGGGCTTTAACCCAGTCAGGTGAGGACAGGCCTCCAGGAGAGGCCCACCAGCTGGAATATTGCTCGGCCATGAAAAGGAACAAGCCTCCAGCACTACAGTGTGCGTGGAGAACCTTCCGGGCGGTGTCCTCAGAGAGGAGAGAAGCCCTCCGCTTACAGGAAGTGCCCAGAGCAAGGGGAGGGGTGGAGGAATGGGGCGAGCGCATCAGTGGGTAGAGAGGGCTGACCCCGCATGCTCATCACAGTGTGTGGCCTCTGCGCTGGGGAGGAGGAGGAGGCAGAAGGTCAGGGTGCTCTTCAGCCGCACAGTGATTGGAGGCCAGGCTGAGCCAGTCTCTGTGCTTCCTCTGCCGTCCCTTGCCTCAAGCCTCAGAAAGCTGCAGGGCCTTCAACACCCAGTCTCAGTACTGTGCTCTCTGCTCCTCCAGCTCCTGTCCAAATATGACCCCCAGAAGGAAGCCGAGCTCCGAAGCTGGATAGAGGGACTCACAGGCCTCTCCATTGGCCCCGACTTCCAGAAGGGTCTGAAAGATGGGGTCATCCTCTGCACGTGAGTGTTGACAAGCACTCGGACGTCAGCCTGAGCTCTCCACGCTGTAGAGTTGTTGTGGGTCTCTGCTTTTTGTTTTTCTTTTTCTTGCCTTTTGTTTTTCGTTCTCTTGGCTTATTGTGTTGTCTTGATATTTTATTTTAGGGTTTATTTTTTAAATAAGATTTATTATTTATACAGTATTCAGCCTGCACGTGTGCCTGTGTACCAGATCACACTGTAGATGGTTGTGAGCCACCATGTGGTTGCTGGGAATTGAACTCAGGACCTTTGGAAGAACAGCCAGTGCTCTTAAGCTCGGAGCCAGTTTATTTTTATTTATGTTTTTGCATGTGTGCCCGTGTTTATGGGCACATGAGTGCATTTCCTGCAGAGGCCAGAAGAGGAGGCTCTGATCCCCTGAAGCTGGCCATGAGCCACCTGAGGTGGATGCTGGGAAATGAACCCAGGGGCCTGGAACATGCACCCTTAAGTTCTGAGCCCTCTGCTCAGCCCCTCATTGCCCTTTCTCGCCCCGTGTCTCTCTGTCCCTGTCTGGTGTTTCTTTACAGTATTGTATTCTCTGTATGCCCTGGCTGTGAGCATTCTCTTTCCTTCTGGAAATTTCTCCATGTCATTTGGACACAGTTTTTTCATGTGCACATGAAAAAAATATAATCAAAATTCTCCAGTTTTCTTAAAACTCCATGGTTCAAGATTACATTCTTAGCATCCATTTTCAGCAGATTTGTTTGGCGGGTGAGGGAAACTGAGGCTGGGAAGTGGCAGTGAGGTTGCCCAGGACACCAATGGGCTCATGGGTCATCTCTTCCCAGACTCATGAACAAGCTGCAGCCGGGCTCTGTCCCCAAGATCAACCGTTCTATGCAGAACTGGCACCAGGTGAGTAGCTGACAGGCGGAGGGTGGGAACAGCCCGCCCAGCCCCTGTGGGGTCTGTGCCCCCCCCCTCACCACCCTGCCCCTGCCGCCCCCAGCTGGAAAACCTCTCCAACTTCATCAAGGCCATGGTCAGCTACGGCATGAACCCTGTGGACCTGTTTGAGGCCAACGACCTGTTTGAGAGTGGGAATATGACGCAGGTGCAGGTGTCTTTGCTTGCCCTGGCGGGAAAGGTAAGTTCCAGCCGGGCCGCCTAGCATCACACAGTCCAGAGGCTGGTGTCGGCGCACAGCGAACCAGACACACCCAAGTCGCTCCGGTCGGGCTATGGTGCTGCATGCCTTTAATCCCAGCACTCAGGAGGCAGAGGCAGGCGGATCTCTGTGAATTCGAGGCCAGCCTGGTCTACCGAGCGAGTTCCAGGTCAGCCAAGGCTACACAGAGAAACCCTGTCTTGAAAAACAAAACAAAACTAAACAAGCATCAGTGCACCTGATGCAAGAGGAGAATTTGGTGTGGAGAATCTGCTGGGGAGGCTGGGGGACCAGCACTTAAGGCTGAAGGGCACAGCAAGGCTGCTGCGTGTGAAGAGGTGTGGGCTGCTCAGGAAGTAGGGAAGACAACAGAAGTCTCTTCTGTGGACCTGGACTGAGGGCCTCCGCTCCCCTCATCCTTGACCTAGGCCAAGACCAAAGGACTGCAGAGTGGTGTGGACATCGGGGTCAAGTACTCGGAGAAACAGGAGAGGAATTTCGATGATGCCACCATGAAGGCCGGCCAGTGCGTCATCGGGCTGCAGGTCGGTGCCACAGCAGCCTGGACCCTGATCCCTTGATCTCCAGGGAGGCTCCGGAGCTTGGGGGGCACACCCTAATCCCCCCCACTGCTTACCCCAGATGGGCACCAACAAATGTGCCAGCCAGTCCGGCATGACGGCCTACGGTACCAGGCGACATCTCTATGACCCCAAGAACCACATCTTACCACCCATGGACCACTGCACCATCAGCCTCCAGATGGGCACCAATAAGTGTGCCAGCCAGGTGGGTCCTGCCCCAGACACCCAGGCTGTGGCCCTAACTGTGCGTGCTTGTATAAGTGGCAGCCCTGCTGTATACCTCAGTTTCCCCCAAATGTCCACCCCCCCCCCCGATAGTCTCACTTTTTTATTAAGTTGTGGGTATGTCCATGAGGTTTTGGGGAAGTCTCTGTTCCTGGTGAAAGGGCTTCCTAGCTGGCATTGATGCTTAGAAATGGACAATATAAATCTATTTTATTTTTGTGCAGAGGACTCCTGACTATGTAGCTCAGGGTATCTTTGAGCTAGCAGCAGGCCTCCCGCCTCAGCCTGCCGAGTGCCAGGGTATCTGGAGCCCCAGCAAGGCTCAGTGTCTACAGCGTTCTCCTAGCGTGGGTGGAGACCCTGCCTTCTGTCCTTGGCATTCACACATGCCATCCTCAGGAAGTGGGGGCAGGAGGATCAGGAGTTCAGTCGCCCTCGACTACACAGAGAGTTTGAGGCTAGCCTGTGCTACACGAGACCCCAGACTCAAAAGAAACAAAACAAGGTTTTCACTGAAGCTTTGGAAGCCCTTTTGGGAATCGTAGGGGGCATACTGAGCGAATTCAGGGTTTTTACCTCTCCGCGCTGATGCCCGTCTTCCGTCTCCAGGTGGGCATGACGGCTCCGGGGACCAGGAGGCACATCTACGACACCAAGCTGGGCACCGACAAGTGTGACAACTCTTCCATGTCCCTGCAGATGGGCTACACGCAGGGCGCCACCCAGAGCGGCCAGGTCTTCGGGCTGGGGCGCCAGATCTATGACCCCAAGTACTGCCCGCAGGGCCCAGCAGCCGACGGGGCTCCAGCCGCTGGTGACAGCAGGGCTGAGGCCCCCGAGTACCTGGCCTACTGCCCGGAGGAGGCCGGCTACTGAGCACCCAGGGGCCAGCTCCTTGCCTCAGCATCCTGCGTGGGGTTTGGGGCTTTTGTTGTTGTCTGTTTGTTTCTGTGTTCTCATTGTGTTGTTTTGTTTTTTTTGAAACTGGGCCTTACTTTGTAACCCTCTCTGGCCTGGAACTCGCTGCAATCCTCCTGCCTCAGCTTCCCGAGGGCTGGGATGACAGGCTCCCCCCCACCTGCACCCGTCGTGCCTTGCTTCTTTCCCAGGATTGATTCAGCAGGCAGGGAACATGGGGGTCCTTGCTGGGGTAGCCAGCGGGCTGTGGGAGAGGGTGGCCCCAAAGAGTTTCCTGTTTCTTCATCTCTTCCGCATGAGCTTGTGGTTTGCGGGGCCGTGGAAACTGCAGGTAGTGTCAAAATAAAACAAGGGGTTTTGTGTTTTGTTTGTCCCCATGCGGGGTGGGGGTGGGGGGGCATGGGTGCGCACCCGGCCTTACCATACTGCAGGCGTTCTGAGGGGCTGCATTTGCTTTCCTAAGACCCTCAGACCCCACCCCCCCCAGTGCCCAGTGAGGAAACAGGCCTGGAACTGAGGCAGGCCAGACCCAACCACACCTGCAGCCCTTCCTGCTTCCAGCTCTCGCTGCTGCGCCTGCCCGCCCCCGTCCGCCTCCAAAAGTGCTGCACTTGACCCACAGGGGCCCCTGAGCTGCCAGATAATGTGAAATTCTGTGTGGACCAAAACCAATAAAAACCTCCGTTTCTAACAGGAAAGGGTGTTCCTGACGGTGGGGGAGGAGGGGGGCTGTTTAGAAGCAGGGGGAAGCTCTGCACAAGTCAGGGGGCAGGAGGGGCAACTGAGGCCCGGCTGGATGCGTGACCCGAGGTCAGGACTAGGGTGGAGGAAGAGGCTGAGTCTCCCTCACCAGCTTTCTTTAAATTCCTATACATCCCGACTCTAAAGCCCTCTTTCCAACTTTCACCCTTCCCGGGGCCTTCAGAGGTATGAATCTGCACGCCCCTTCCTCTGTGCTCACTGCAGTTTTGTGAAATAAATCAGACTTTTTCTTTTCTTTTCCCGAGAGTTGGAAACATCCGGGAAGTCTGCTCAAAATTCGGGCAACTATTGATTCTAAGCTTAGAATATTGGGCCACCATCCGACTCTGAAATCACCTAGACCCGAGGATACTGTTAAAGTGAACGGATAAACGGACGCCGTGGGACCTCCATTTTGGGGATGGGACGGGTGGTAGAAGTCTGCCTGGCGCCTGGAAATGGGCATAAGGCCCTAGCTAGGTCCGCCCTGCCCACCTAAGGAGGCCCCACATGAAGGACGGCAAGAACAGACTCCAGGAGTCCATGGGGGGAGGAGACGGGAATGTCCTGCAGTGCGACCTGAGGTGTAAACTCACGGGGTGGGGATCTCCCGTTATCCCCCACGAGTTGTGACGTCCCGGCGAGCCAACGTGATGCAGCAAGAAACCGCGCGGTCCCTTTAAGGAACCCGGCTCGGCGCGCCGGGCTGTGGTCCCGCCTCCTCCAATAGCAAAGTCTCGCGAGTGGCAGGTGCACTATCCAATAGTAGCGTCAGGGGCGGGGCCGGGCGGCCCGGCACTGGGTTGCGAAGGGCGTCGTCCGCGGTTGACCCGGGCTCCTCTTAAAGGGCCCGCGTTCTCCCGCCGCTGCCGGGCGGAGCGAAGGTGGATGGAGTTGGGGGGCCTCGGAATGGTGAGGAGGACCCCGAGAGGGTGGAAGGTGGAGCTTGGAAGACTGGGGGCGCCGCGGGGTGGGGGTGGGCGGAGTCACATTCCCCGATAGTTAGGGGTTTCGGGCAAGCCCCTGTTCTCCCTCCCCCTTCCTTCCCACTCCCGCGAGTGTGGGAAAAAAATGGATCACCACTTCTCCCTGCCCTGAGAAACCATCTGGTCGCCTCGGGGGGGCCCTCGCCACCCTACACCTGAAGCTCCCCACTTCCCAAATGAGACCGGGCCCCCTCCCTCCCCCCAAAATAAATTCCCCAATCCCACTGTGAAAAAGAAGGAAGGCTCCGAGTGCGCCAGTTCCCGTGTGGACGGAGAGACTTCGGCAACCTCCTGCGCTGTCAGCCTCATCTGAACCACGAGGGGGGCCACGGACAGCTCTGGGGGGAGAGGCGGGCTGGGTCAGGGACAGCCGACCCAAGAGGCCCGCCCCGGGTTTCCTTGGGAGCGTGAGTTTGCCCCTTTCTGGGCCTCAGTTTCCCTCTCTGTAGAAATGGGGGCCGGCGGGAGGACGGGAGACGAGGCTGCGGGTCTCGCCGCGGGTCACCGGGGGCTAACGGACCCGAGAGCCGGTCCCGGAAGAGGCCGGTGGTGCAGGCGGGGCCCCGGGGCTCCGAGCCAAGCTCCGCCCCCAGAAGGCCCGCGGGGTCTCGGGGACCCCCGGCCTGCAGCCTTCCGGGAGCGAGGCCCTCCCGGCCAATGAGCCGCGCGGACGGCTGCGCGCCGGGCTCCCATTGGTGGCTCCCGAGTGCGCGCCTTCAGGGCGCCTGAGCTTTGCGGGGCCTCCACCCGGGCCCGCCGCAGCCCACCTCTGCCCTGTCCTCTCCGCAGAGTCACCATGGCCCTCTGCACACAGCTGATGCTCCTCCTGTGGAAAAACTACACCTACCGACGGAGACAACCGGTAACGCCCGGGTGTGCAGGTGCGGGGCGGTGCCAGGCGTCCGGCACGCCCCCCCCCCCACCGTCTCTACACACTCTGCCCCCCCAGATTCAGCTTCTAGTGGAGCTGCTGTGGCCCCTTTTCCTCTTCTTCATCCTGGTAGCGGTCCGCCACTCCCACCCGCCACTGGAGCACCACGAATGTGAGAGCCACCGGGTGTGGTGGGAGGGGCGCGCCTGTCCTGCGCTGCCTGGAGCAGAGCCGCGGCGGGGGAGGGGGGGCGGGAGGCCTCGTCCTTCCCCGGCTGATCGCACAAGTGAGGGCGACTCCGAGCAGATTCCCCCCCCCCCCATCCCACAGGCCACTTTCCAAATAAGCCATTACCTTCGGCGGGCCCGATGCCCTGGCTGCAGGGCCTCGTCTGCAATGTAAACAACTCCTGCTTCCGACACCCGACGCCGGGCGAGTCGCCGGGGGTCCTGAGCAACTTTAAGGATTCCCTGTGAGTAAACCGGGCCGGTGGGGGTTGGCCGGCAAGGAAGGTTGGCACTCTTAAGGCCCCGCCTCCCTTCCCTCCTCTGCACCCAGGATCTCCAGGCTCCTCGCCGACGCCCGCACAGTGCTGGGGGGCCGCAGCACCCGGGACATGCTGGCTGCCCTGGGGAAACTGATGCCCCTGCTCAGGGTCGGAGGCGGAGGTTAGAGAGCCGGAAGAGGGAGCCCTTGGCTTGGCTGTGACTCGGGCAGGGGTCGGGGAGGGGCCACCCAGGCTGAGCTCCGCCCAACGTTAGCATCTTCGCCCCTCAGCCTGGCCACGGGAGAGTAATCAAACTTCGGTGACCACGAAGCTCCTGGAGAAGATCCTGCAGGGGGTGAGGAGGGGCTGGCGTGCGGCGGGCTCCGTGTGAGGCCTGGAATGAGCCCTTGGCCCTTTCAACACTCCCGTTCCCCGTTTGTGAAAGGGGGCGGGAGGGACTCGCTGGGGCCCCGTGGGTGGGGCGCTCACACACCAGGCAGAATGAAGCCGCGCGCTCCAGTCCAGCTCCTCTGGCCTCAGCACTCAGGAGGCGAATGAAGGAGGCTCAGGAGTCCAAGGTCAACCTTAGCCCGAGGACTACTGAGCAGCACCCCCACCCCGGCCTCCGCCACCCTTGCTGTCCTCTCCCCAGGCAGCCCCGGAACCCGTGCTGGGTCAAGCCGAGGATCCCATGAAGAAGTTCTTGGATGCTAGCAGAGATCTTACCCAGGAGGTGAGAGGCCCCAGCCAGCCTCCACCCTGGCCAGGAAGCAATAAGTAAACGGGGAATGGGAGGGGACCAACAGGAGCTCCTGACTGGGCCCCTGCCCTGGTTCAGACTCCAAGCTGGAAAAAGCTGTGTGTGGGGGCGCTTCCCTGTCATCCCTCCCGAGGTTAGGTGGGAGAACTGGGACGGTGAGGCTACCCTGGGCTACGGAGCGAGCCAATTTCTCAAGCGAACCAACAAAAACAAACCAAGACAACAAACAGAAGGGCTGGTTCTGTGGCTCAGTGGGCAGAGAGCTCGTGGCTAAGTTGGATCAATTGCCTAGCATGCCTAACTCCTCATAAACCAGGATGGTGACACACTCCTGTCCTTCGAATGCTTGGGAGGTAGAGGCAGGTCATCCTTGGCTACAGAGCAAGTAAGGCCAGCCAGCCACATGAAGCCCTGTTTAACAAACAAAAAGACCCAAAGCCAAGTTCGGTAGTGCACGCCTGTGATCCCAGCGGTTGAGAGCAGAGGCAGGCAGATCTCTGAGTTCAAGGCCAGCCTAGTCTACAAAGTGAGTCCAGGACAGCCAAGGCTACACAGAGAAACCATGTCTCGAAAAAACAAGACCAAACAAACACCCCCCCCCCAAAAAAACCCAAATAAACAAAGGGTGGTTTGCAGCCCTTGGTGACCTTTCCACAGCTCCTGACGCTGCCCAGCCTGACGGAGCTCCGGGCTTTGCTGCGGAGGTCCCGAGGGTTGGCTGGTTCTCTGGAGCTGCTTTCTGAGGCCCTCTGCGGTAGCAAGGGGCCCAGCAGACCTGGGGGCCTCTCCCTCAACTGGTACGACGTCAGCCAGCTCGATGAGTTCATGGGGCCAGAGGTGGCACCTGCCTTGCCCGACAGCAGCCTTAGTGAGTCACGACGGCTGAGCCGGGTTCCCCGTGGGGCTGGTGGGGGGCAGAGGGCGCAGCGGGGCCTCATGCTGTCCCCCTCCCCTCATCCCAGGCCCTGCCTGCTCTGAGCTCACGGGCATGCTGGGTGACCACCCTTTGTCTCGACTGCTTTGGAGGCGCCTGAAGCCGTTGATCCTCGGGAAAATTCTCTTTGCACCTGACACCAACTTCACCCGGGAGCTCATGGCTCAGGTGAGATTCGGGAGCCGGTGGGGGGACGGCGCTCTACACTGTACCCTTAGTCAGGAGGCCAATAACAACGAATAAGCCTTAGGTGAGGGGTTAGGGTAGAATTGCCTAGAATCCCCGCGAGAGGGGCTGGGGGGGGGGGTCAGGGGTGGAGGCTCCGCCTAGAATCCCCAGGGAAGGGCTGAGGGGCAGGGTCCTTGCCTAGGAGTCCCTGGTTAGGCATTTGGGCCGTGTAACTCAAGGTTAGAGCTAGGGTTAGGTTAGAAAAAATCCTCCAGCGAGAAACTCTGGGGCAGGTCTCGATGGTTAGGGGGGGTCACGTGGTATACACCGGGCTCTGGGCTCTATCTTTAGAACTCAAAATACCAAAAAGGTCCCCCTCCCCAAGATAGGGTTTTTATGTATAACAGAGCCCTGGCTGTCCTGGACTCGCTTTGTAGAACAGGACGGCCTCGAAAGGCTCCCGAGTGCTGGGACTACAGGCATGTGCCACCTCGCCCGGTCTCCTTAATATGTATGTGTGTAATATAGACATGGGAAAACAAGTTAAAGTGGAGGCCACACAAGCTTATGATTCCAGCACTAAGGACGTTGAGGCAGGGGCGTCCAGAGTTCCAGCATAAGCTACAGGGGGACGCCTTCAAGCCCGGTGTTTGGGGGGCAGAGGCAAGCGGATCTCTCTGAGTTCCAGGTCAGCCAGGGGTGCAGAGTGAGACTCGATGATGATAAAGAGAAAAGCGGTCGGGCCGGAGGTGCAGGCACCAGGACTCGGCCGGGGCCAGAGCGGATGCGGGAACACCACCTCGGCTGGCCTCGGCTCACCTCGGCTGACCTCGGCTGCCCACTCGTAGGTGAACCAGACCTTCGAGCGGTTGTCTCTGTTGAGGGACCTACACAAGGTCTGGGAAGCGCTGGGACCCCAGATCTTGAGCTTCATGAATGACAGTTCCAACGTGGCCTTACTTCAGGTGGGCTGGAGTGGAAGTGGCCACTTCCTGGCTGTGGTATGCAGATCAGAAAGGGTGGGTGGAGCCCTCCTCCTCCTCACTCATCGTTTACCCCTTTGCCAGAGACTGCTGGGAGTGGAGGACACAGGGCTGAGGCAGGAGACACCCCGAGGCCAGAAGCAGTTAGAGGCTGTCAGAGACTTTCTGGACCCCAGCAGGGGTGGCTACAGCTGGCAGGAGGCCCATTCGGACATAGGACGCCTGGCAGGAATACTGGGCAAAGTCATGGAGGTGAGGGGTTGTCCTAGAGGGTGGAGGGCGTCTTTCCCCGGTGGCCTGAAAGGGACCAGCAGCAAACCCTGACCTAGAGGATGGAGCAGAGAAGGCACCAGAGCTTCGTTTATGGCTGAAGAGGAGGGGGCCAGGGCTAAGGGATCCGTGTCCTCCCACAGTGTGTGTCCCTGAACAAGCTGGAGGCTGTGCCCTCAGAGGCGGCTCTGGTGTCCCGTGCCCTGGAGCTGCTGGGTGAGCACCGCCTCTGGGCGGGCATCGTCTTCCTGAGCCCGGAGGACCCTCTGGAGCCATCCGAGCTGTCATCTCCAGCCTTGGGTCCTGGCCACCTGAGATTCAAGATTCGGATGGACATCGATGATGTCATGAGGACCAATAAGATCAGGGACAAGTGAGGGGGGAGCTTCAGTGGTGGCACCCGGGTGCGGTGGGCGGGGTCAGGCCGGGACGATTGGAGGTGGTAGACGGCCAAGGCTCGGGGATAAGGTGGGAGGGAGCTAGCCAAATGCAGCAGGAGGCTAGCCTGGCACGAAGAGGGGCCAGCCAAGTGCGACGAGGGGCTGCCCAGGTGCGGAGATGGGAGCCGAGTGAGTGCATTGCTGGATCTGGAAAGGAGAGGGCTGAGCTCGGGGTGTGGTGGACAGGGCCCCCGAGGTGCTTCAGGTCCGCGTAGCCCACCTGATGAATCCGGTGTCTCCCAGGTTTTGGGACCCAGGTCCGTCAGCGGACCCCCTCATGGACCTCCGGTACGTGTGGGGCGGCTTCGTGTACCTGCAGGACCTGCTGGAGCAGGCGGCCGTGCGCGTGCTGAGCGGCAGGGACTCCCGCACGGGCCTCTATCTGCAGCAGATGCCATACCCCTGCTACGTGGACGATGTGTGAGGACACCCCCGCGTCCTGTCCGGGCGCCGCGGCTCGCAGGGAGCCTGCATGGGACCCGTAGGGGGCTCAGGGGCTCCCCTGAGAGAAACAAAGTGGCTTGTGCTGGGATGTGGGAGGGGACGCCGGCTGCGGAGCCGGAGACCCCAGCGTGAAGCCCGTGCCGCGTGCGCGCGCGCGCCCCGGGCAGGGGACCTCCAGCCGCACTGTCACCCACCCTAGGTTCCTGCGCGTGCTGAGCCGGTCTCTGCCGCTGTTTCTCACTCTGGCCTGGATCTATTCGGTGGCGCTCACCGTGAAGGCCGTGGTTCGCGAGAAGGAGACGCGGCTGCGAGAAACCATGCGAGCCATGGGGCTGAGCCGCGCGGTGCTCTGGCTCGGCTGGTTCCTCAGCTGCCTGGGGCCCTTCCTGGTCAGCGCGGCCCTGCTGGTGCTGGTGCTCAAGGTGACGGGTCCCCGACGATCCCCCCGGGGGCGTGGAGCTTGGGGCGCGCCTCCCTAGCCCCCATGTCCGAACGGGGTCCTGAAAGAGCTATGCTGGTCCCAGCTCGGGGACATCCTCCCTTACAGCCACCCGCTCGTGGTCTTCCTCTTCTTGGCGGCCTTCGCGGTGGCCACGGTGGCTCAGAGTTTTCTGCTCAGCGCCTTCTTCTCCAGGGCCAACCTGGCAGCAGCCTGTGGGGGCCTGATCTACTTCTCGCTCTACCTGCCCTACGTGCTGTGCGTCGCCTGGCGCGAGCTCCTGCCCCTGGGTGGCCGTGCAGCTGCGGTAAGGGACCTTCCGACAGGTGAGGGGACCGACAGGTGGAGCCAGCCCTCCGACCCACCCCTCTCTCCCCAGAGCCTGCTGTCCCCCGTGGCCTTTGGCTTCGGATGCGAAAGCCTGGCTCTGCTGGAGGAGCAGGGGGACGGGGCCCAGTGGCACAATGTGGGCACAGGCCCCTCGGAGGACGTCTTCAGCCTGGCGCAGGTGTCCGCCTTCCTTCTGCTTGACGCCGCTCTCTACGGCCTTGCCCTCTGGTACCTAGAGGCTGTATGCCCAGGTGGGCCATAGGGGAAGCGGCTCCGGGTGGGCAGCACACCGGAGGCGGAGCTGAAGCATGCCGGGCACCTGGAGAGATGCTGGGTGGTCTCTGGGATATCGGTCTCCTATTGGCCAGTGTTGGCGAGAGGGCGGGACCTTGTGGCCCCCTGCTGTCGGCTGTCCGGGAGCAGCCCGCCCCGGGCTGGGTGGAGCTTCCTGCTGCGGGGCTCTGTCGCGCTGGGTCGCGGGCCCAGCGCGCCAGCGCCCACGCGTCTCCGGGATATCGGGGTCCTGGAGGTACAGCTCCTAGCTGCTGCTGCCTCTGAGGAGCGGGCAAGGAGTAGGCAGGGCTTCCTAGCCACTCTTCCCGGATGCCCTGATTTCAGGCTCGCAGCCCGGAAGTTCTCACGTCTCATGGGTGTGATTAGTCTAACCTGAGTGTCGCTTTCCACCAGGCCAGTATGGGATCCCCGAACCATGGAATTTCCCCTTCCGGTGGAGCTACTGGTGTGGGCCTGAACCTCCGCAGAGTTCTGGCTTGGCCCCTGCCACGCAAGATCCCAACGGTGAGGCCCCACGGCTGTTAGTAACCCTTGATGGTTTTGACGCTCCTGTTTTCCCAAGAGAAGCACAGCCTGCAGCTCAATCCCCTGGACACTCCAGACCCCCAGGCCGCGGCTGCATCCGCTCGCGAGCCTCCCAGAGCCTGGGGCATGCCATCTCTGCTGGGTCCAGGCAGGGGCGCTATCTCTGAGCCACAACCCCGCCGGACGCTTTTTATTTTGAGACAGGTTCTCACCAAAGTTGCCCACCTTAAACTCATGAGCCACCTTCTTCACCTTGCAGAGCGGCCGAGTAGGCCGGTGTTCAGAACTACACCACTATGGCCATCCCCCTTAACCCTTAAAGGACCGTCATTCCCCTGGCCAGCTCTCAGTCCCCACCCCACCCGCCCACAGCTGACCCTGCCTTCCCTCTACAGTTCTGGTGGAGGAGCCCCCACCCGGCCTGAGCCCTGGTGTCTCCATTCGAGGCCTGAAGAAGCATTTTCGAGGCTGCCCACAGCCAGCTCTGCGAGGGCTCAGCATTGACTTCTACCAAGGCTACATCACAGCCTTTCTGGGCCATAACGGGGCTGGCAAGACAACCACGCTGTGAGCTGCCAGCAACTATGCTGTTTTTTCAGGCCTCAGTTTCCCCATCTATTCCATAGGCGCTGGGGTTGGAGGATTCCCAGGTGTACAGAGTTCCTGGGAGCCTGTCCCCCCTCCCTCTAAGAGGGGTACACAGCACCCTTCTCTCTGGGCACACATGTGCCCTATGAAGGGCCCTTTCTCAGATCCCCCTCACCCACAGGTCCATCTTGAGTGGTCTCTTCCCGCCCAGTGCTGGCTCAGCGTCCATCCTGGGCCATGACGTGCAAACCAACATGGCAGCCATCAGGCCCCACCTGGGCATCTGCCCACAGCACAATGTGCTGTTTGACATGTGAGTCCTGGTGGGCTTGGAGGGAGGTGGGAAAGGGGGCTGGCGCCACGTGAGACACCCACCAAGAGCGGAGCCGCTGCTCCTCACCCCTGGCCGTAGGCTGACCGTGAAGGAGCACGTGTGGTTCTATGGGCGCCTGAAAGGCGTGAGCGCAGCCGCCATCGGCCCCGAGCAGGAGCACCTGATCGAAGATGTGGGGCTCAGCCCCAAGGGGGACACACAGACACGCCACCTCTCCGGTGAGCCGGCCTAGAGAGGCCCCCTCCATGGGGCAGGGGAATATGGTAGGACATCCGGGACCCCGGGCAGGGCACTTGGCGGGAAGGGACACGGCCCTGCGCAGAGCTGGGTGGTCGCTCTCTCCACCCAGGCGGGATGCAGAGAAAACTGTCGGTGGCCATTGCCTTTGTGGGCGGCTCTCGCGTGGTCATCCTGGATGAGCCCACCGCCGGCGTGGACCCTGCCTCCCGCCGTGGCATTTGGGAGCTGCTGCTTAAATACAGAGAAGGTACTGTACATTCCGCAAGACGGAATGGAGTGGCCTGCGCTCCCCTCGGTTTCTGCTTGAGGGACCAAAAACCCTCCTAACGGAAGAGCTTTCTGACGATGCCGGGGATGGGGTTTGGAGTTTGCTGCGTTGGGTGTGACGATTCCTGGGTGCTGCTGCTGCTTGGATAAAGACCCGGTGAGCCCGAAGTTCACATGGGTTGGGCCCCTGTGTCCAGGGCGAACGCTGATCCTCTCCACTCACCACCTGGATGAGGCAGAGCTCCTGGGAGATCGAGTGGCCATGGTGGCAGGTGGCTCTCTGTGCTGCTATGGGTCCCCGCTTTTCTTGCGCCGACACTTGGGCTGCGGTTACTATCTGACGCTGGTGAAGAATTCTCAGTCCGTTGTCACCAGTGACTTGAAGGTAAGGGCTAGAGCCAGGCCCAGACTCTGTCCCCACCTCTGTCCTGATGAGACGAACCATTCTCTTTCTCTGAAGGCAGACAGCGGAGACCCCAGACGGGAGCAGAAGCCAGAGAGCAAGGGCAACATGGCAGGTGAGACCGGGCCAGGGAACCCCCAAGGGAAGAGCCGGGGCAGCAGCCACTTAACTCAAGACCCCAGGCTGGACCTCTGTCCTGCCGTGACCCCTGGCCCCAAAGCTCTTAACCCTTACTCTGCCCACAGAGACAGCCTTCACCGGAGGAACCTTGGACAGGGGCAGCCAGGCCCCAGCTCCTGACACAGCCCCAACCACCGCAAGTACAGCCCCCATACTAGAGCTAGTGCGTCGTCATGTGCCCGGCGCACAGCTGGTGGAGGAACTGCCCCATGAGCTGGTGCTGGCATTGCCATACGCGGGTGCCCTGGACGGCAGCTTTGCCATGGTCTTCCACGAGCTGGATCGACAGCTGGAGGCACTGGGGCTCACCGGCTATGGGATCTCGGACACCAGCCTGGAGGAGGTGTGGGGCCTGGTGGGATTTTGAAGGATGAATGGGAGTCTGTTTGTGGATGGCAAAGGGCAACTCCAGAGCAGACGATGGGTCTTAGGGAAGGTGGGTAGAGCTTGGAGGTCCCTTGAGGTCTGGGAGGGGGGAGCGTGAGCGTCCCCCTGTGAGGCGCTTGCTCCTTTTCCGCAGATCTTCCTGAAGGTGGTAGAGGACTCATACAGAAGAGGTATGTCGGAGCTCTGTGGCCCTTCACCCTGCCCCTCACTGCAGAACCCTGAGCTGGTTTTGGCAACAAGCCATCCCTTCGAATTCTGTTGTCCATTCACCCCGAGGCTGTGGCTTTGGTTTCCCTGGAAGCGAGACCCTGTCCTCAACCCTGAACCTCCTCGCCTCCACAGGCAGTGACTCCAGACAGCAGCTGCACCCACGCTTGGCCACTCTGCAGCCCCACACAGGGCCAGAGGCATCAGCCCAGGAGAACGGGGAGCTGGGTGAGTCTCCGCCGTGCTCACCACTCCCCCCACCCCCCCACTCCCAAGGTCCCAGAGCTTATCCTCCCATCCCCCACAGCTAAGCTGATGCTGGGTCCCCAGACCCCACAGAGCTCTGCACCCAACACCACCCAAGTGCAGGGATGGACACTCACCTGCCAGCAGCTCCGGGCTCTGCTCCACAAGCGTTTCCTGCTCGCTCGGCGCAGCCACAGGGGTCTGTTCGCACAGGTGCTGAGGCCCGGCACAAAGGAGGACGGGTGGCCGCGCTGGGGGCCTGCTGTCCGTGTGTGCGCCCAGCGAGCCCTCCCTGCTGTCTGCGGGGGGGTGCTGGGGAGCCACTGGGGACAGGGTCGACCGTATGGAAGTGGACCCTGACAACACTGTCCCCCAGATCGTGCTGCCCGCCCTGTTTGTGGGCCTGTCCCTGCTCTTCAGCCTCATCGTGCCTCCTTTCCACCAGTACCCGCCCCTGAAGCTCAGCCCCGCTATGTACGGCCCCCAGGTCTCCTTCTTCAGGTGGGTGCTGGGCACAGCGGGCGGGTGACTGGGCGGTGGTGGATGGCCGCTGTCACAGTGCTGACCTGTTTCCCTGCAGTGATGATGCCCCCGGGGACCCCAACCGGGTGAAAGTGCTGGAGGCGCTGCTGGGGGAGGCCGGACTGCAGGACCCCAGGGCACAGCCTGCCTGGTGAGGCCTGCCCAGCCAACTCTCCTTGGCTCTTTGCCCCCTTGGCATTGCCTCAGTTTCCTCCAGGCTCTCTCTGCTATCTGTGGAGGGTCTCGGGGAGCCATGGGAGGTGGTAGAGCTGGAGCAGGGTAGACTGTGTGGAGGTGTTGGTGCCTCCTTTCCTGGCCTTGTTAGTGCCAGGGGCTGCCTCAGTTTCCTCTCTTGATCTGCCTGCATTTCCCTGTCTGGGCTTGTCTTGATTTTCCCCTGAGCTCCAGCCTCCGTTTTCTTGCCTGGGTTCTGGCCTCAGTTTCCCCCCACGGCCTCTTGCCTCTGTGCCCCTCAGCCCCTGGCGAGGTGCCTCCCTCACCTCACTGGGTGGTGGGGTCTGCGTCTCCCAGCACTGCCTTGGCCTGGGCCGGCACTCACGGCCCTTCCCGGCTCCACAGGGGATCCGAGTGCACACACTCTCTCCCTTGCCGCTTCTCGGTCCCCGAGGTCCCTGCAGAGGTGGCCAGAGTCCTGGCCAGCGGCAACTGGACTCCCGAGTTTCCTTCCCCAGCCTGCCAGTGCAGCCAGCCTGGAGCCCGCCGCCTGTTGCCCAGTTGCCCGGCTGGGGCTGGGGGTCTGCCACCTCCCCAGGCCATGGTGGGCTTCGGGGAGGTGGTCCAGAACCTCACCGGCCGGAATGTGTCTGACTTCCTTGTGAAGACGTACCCCAGCCTGGTGCGCCGAGGGTGAGTGGCCGGGCTCCTCCAGGGGAGGTTGGCTGGGTTCCCGCGCCCCACACTTACCCTGCCCATTTGACTGAATTACTCTGCTCCCTGTGTGTCCCTCCCACAGCCTGAAGACTAAGAAGTGGGTGGACGAGGTCAGGTGAGGAGGGACCCGGTTTGGGAAGCTGTGTCTGTTCTTCCCCGCGCCCTCTGCTTGCCTACCTGCTCCCCCGGCCCTTCACTCTCCCTGTCTTCACCCCAAACCATTTTTCAGATACGGGGGCTTTTCCCTGGGAGGCCGAGACCCAGACCTGCCCTCAGGGCATGAGGTGATCCGCACAGTGGCAGAGATCCGAGCACTGCTGAGCCCCCAGCCTGGCAACGCCCTAGACCATGTCCTGGACAACCTCACTCAGTGGGCCCTCGGTCTTGATGCCCAGAACAACCTTAAGGTGGGCCTGGCAGCCGGGAGTGGCCAGGGGAACTCCAGGCCACACTCACTGTGGGACCTCATGGCCCTTGCTCCACTCAGATCTGGTTCAACAACAAGGGCTGGCACGCCATGGTGGCCTTCGTGAACCGAGCCAACAACGCACTTCTACACGCCCTCCTACCACGGGGCCCCGCCAGCCGTGCCCACAGCATCACGACGCTCAACCACCCCTTGAACCTGACCAAGGAGCAGCTGTCTGAGGTCGCGCTGTGAGTCCATGCATTTACGCTCAGTGGTCGTGTTGTTCAGGGTTGGAGGGGGCTGGATTAGAGCCTTGCCTGTGCCCTGGGCTGGTGACAAAATGCCCTACAACCACCAGAAAGGCCAGGCAGTGTGGTGGCACAAGCCTTTAATTCAGGCACACAAGGGGCAGAGGCAGGCAGACCTCTCGAGTTTGAGGCCAGCCTGGCTTATGTACACAGAGAGTTCTAGGTTATATATAGACACCCTGTCTCAAGGAGGAAACAAAGACAGCAACCTGGTCTACAGAGTGAGTTCTAGGAAAGCCAGCCCTCTCTTAAAAAAACAAAAACAAAAAAGAAAGGAGAGAGAGAGAGAGAGATACTTTCACACGGTGGAACATCAAGTCACCCAGCATCTTGTCCCACTTTTACCAAAAAACCCAGACCTCAGAGACCTCAGAGACCTCAGCATCATGACCCACAGGCTTCTGGCCCAGGCCACCATGCCCACGCCATCACTATACTCAACCATGCTTTGAACCCAACCAACAAGCAGCTATCTGACCCATTATTGGCTCTGAGCCCACCTTGACCTCTCTCCCACAGAATGGCTTCCTCAGTGGATGTGCTTGTCTCCATCTGTGTGGTCTTCGCCATGTCATTTGTCCCAGCCAGCTTCATCCTGGTCCTCATAGAGGAACGTGTCACCAGAGCCAAGCACCTGCAACTGGTCAGCGGTCTGCCCCAAATACTCTACTGGTTTGGCAACTTCCTCTGGGACATGGTATGTGTGGCTGACTGCCTGGTAGGGGTGAATGGGCACCTGGCAACAAGAGAGGGGAGGGGAGGCACAGCCCCTGGCCCTCTGAACTACCGAACTCCTGTCTTGGACACAGTGTAACTACTTGGTGGCAGTTTGCATAGTGGTGCTCATCTTCCTGGCCTTTCAGCAAAGGGCCTATGTGGCCCCAGAGAACCTGCCTGCCCTCTTACTCTTGCTACTGCTGTATGGGTGAGAGCCCCTACCCCTTCGGGTTTATTCCTCTGAGGTGGGGGGAGAAGAGGATTCATAGTAACTGAAGAAAAAGATTTTGAGGTCCAAGAGGACATCAAGAATGATGAAATTCAGGGATTGGAGAGATGGTTCCATGGTTAAAAACACTGGATGCTCTTTCAAAGGACCCAGGTTCAGTTTATAGAACCCACATGGCAGCTCTCAACATTCTGTAACTTCAGTTTCAGAGGATCTGATAACCTCCTCTGACCTCCACAAGCACCATGTGTGTACATGATGTATGTAGAAGCAGCAAAACATTCATATACATAAATAAAAATAAATCTTAAAAAAAAGGCCAAAGTGGTGGCTCACACTTTTAATTCCATCTCTTGGGAAGCAAAGGTAGGTCAGTCACTGTGAGTTCAAGACAACCTGAGCTACATAGTGAGAACAAATAAGAAACAATTATATAGTTAGAATTGTGAGCTGAGTCAATGTGGCCTTAAAAGCTCATCCCATCTGGGCTTATAACACAAATCTGAGGTGTGGCTGTCCTTGGAACCACCCAGAATGTAAAGTCACTGGTGGCACCTGTCACCCTTTCCTCCCAGCTGGTCTATCACGCCACTCATGTACCCAGCCTCCTTCTTCTTCTCCGTGCCCAGCACGGCCTATGTGGTGCTCACCTGCATCAACCTCTTCATTGGCATCAACAGCAGCATGGCCACTTTTGTGCTGGAAATGCTGTCAGATCAGGTGGGACCTCCTCACAAAACCTGGGGCTGGGGCTGAGTTAGTGGGCACTGTTGGGCTTAGCTGCTGATTTCCTAGGTTTTACCTACCCTGAACAGGACCTGCAAGAAGTGAGCCGGATCCTGAAGCAAGTGTTTCTTATCTTCCCCCACTTCTGCCTCGGCCGAGGGCTCATTGACATGGTGCGGAACCAGGCCATGGCGGACACCTTTGAGCGCTTGGGTGAGAATGTCTGTCAGATGGGGACTGTGAACAACACCACTGAGAGTGCCACTTCCAAACTGAGTCGTATGGGATGGGAACACATCGCCTTTAAGTGAACAATGTTATGTGGCACAAAAACAATGTCAAATTAAAGGTGAAGAAAAAGCCTATTAAAGAATCATATCCTGAAAGATCCATAACCATACATGAAGGAAGATTCGAAACCTTATAGTCTAAAGTTAGTTACACTCTAGCAGTACAAGTCTTAGTCACTTTTCTTGAGTCTAGGGGGGAAACTCAGTCCTTCATGTCCCCACAGGAGACAAGCAATTCCAGTCACCCCTACGCTGGGACATCATTGGCAAGAACCTCCTGGCCATGGTGGCCCAGGGGCCCCTGTTCCTGCTCATTACCCTCCTGCTCCAACACCGAAACCGCCTTCTGCCAAAGTCAGTGGGGTCAGGTGAGGGCGGCAGGGGCCGGCATCCTTCCCTGGATCTATCCTCACATGTCCATCCTCAGACCAAAACTGAGACTGCTGCCGCCCCTGGGGATGGAGGATGAGGACGTGGCTCGAGAGCGGGAGCGGGTGACCAAGGGGGCTACCCAGGGGGACGTGCTGGTCCTCAGGGACTTGACCAAGGTAGGCACAGGGTAGGCGAGTGCCCGGGTAGGGTGGCATGGGTACTCCATCCTTCTCAAGGAGCTGCACCCCTTCAGGTGTACCGTGGGCAGAAGGGCCCAGCTGTGGATCGACTGTGCCTGGGGATCCCCGCTGGGGAGGTGAGTCCAGAGCAGAGAACCCAGTCCCAGGGAGTGCTTCCTCCCTGCCTGGCCCCCAGGCCCCTCACTATGACCACACTGTGCGTTACTGAGTAAGTGCCGTACACCGATCACCTTTTCATTAAGCGCCTCCTGTTGCCTAATTTTTGAACTTGTGTCCGTTTGTGTGGCACTAGAAATCGAACCCAGAGTCTCAGAAGTGCCCAGCGAAGGCTGCAGAGCTAAGCCGTGCCCCCAGCCCCTCACTGGGGGGCACTCTAGGCTGGCACTCTATCACAGAACTGTGTCCCTGCTCTCAGCTCCTTATTGAGCCATCAGCCCTCATTAGGCACCTACTGTGTGCTCACAGTCGTTAGCACAATCAGTGATCACCAGAGACCCTTTCTCCACACATGCCTGGATCAAGCACGTCTCAGGTAAAACCTCTTTGGCACCTGTTTCTGCCTTCAAGCACCTACACACAGGCAGAGTCTTTTGCGGGGCTCCGGTTCACTGGCTGCCTAGGGGTCAGAACACACCTGTGAATATGCGTGAGCCTGCTGAGGCAGGAGGATCAAGTGTTGAGGATCGTCTTTCGTAGCCAGCCTGGGCTACGTGAGACCCTGTCTCCAAAGCCACGAATAACTAAAACAGATTGTGTCCTGGATGCCCCAAACCATTCTCTGCTAGATGAGAAATCTGCCCCTCCCAGACCCTCTCCCCCGGGCCCTCCCACCTTCCCATGTGTTAGCACTGGGGGCTGTGCATTGCAGCCCCGGCCTCGGGCTGTAAAGGGTTTGTGGGTTCCTTGCAGTGTTTCGGGCTGCTGGGTGTCAACGGAGCAGGGAAGACATCCACCTTCCGCATGGTGACGGGGGACACGCTGCCCAGCAGTGGTGAAGCCGTGCTGGCAGGCCACAAGTAAGGGGCCCCTTGTAGGGGCATGGTCACCCCGAACCCCGGTTCTTGACCTGTCGGTCCCGTGAGTGGACTCGGTCGTTCACCAGCCCAGTCCCCGCGACCTGCGTCCCTCTGCGCGTGGCCCACGTGCTCTCCGCAGACACCCATGCAATCCTGCGTGGGTGGCCTGTAAGCGCTTCAGCCTCCTGTCCCCACCCCAGCGTGGCCCAGGAACCAGCTGCCGCGCACCGCAGCATGGGCTACTGTCCCCAGTCTGACGCCATCTTCGACCTGCTGACCGGCCGGGAACACCTGGAACTGTTCGCGCGCCTGCGCGGGGTGCCCGAGGCCCAAGTTGCCCAGGTGAACACGCCCTGTCCTTGTGCTCAAGGGGGCTCGGCCCCTCTCCGTGTGGCCCCGCCCATGCTCACCCGGCCCCGCCCCGCAGACGGCAGTCTCCGGCCTGGTGCGCCTGGGCCTCCCTAGCTATGCAGACCGACCTGCGGGGACCTACAGCGGAGGGAACAAACGGAAGCTGGCGACAGCCCTGGCTCTGGTTGGTGATCCGGCCGTGGTCTTCCTGGTGCGTGGAGGCGGTGTCTGAGTGGCACCTGAGTGAGGGGGGTTCTGAGCTTGGGGAGGGGCGGTACCTGAGCTTCGTTTGGCCTTGGCCTGAGCAGGGGAGGTCTGACTGAAGTGTGTTCTAGCTTAGAGCGGAGCTCAGGCTGGCTTTGAGCAGATCGGGGGCTGTCACGGGGGTCCTGCTTGGCTCAGAGTCCGTGTGGCCTTTGCAGGACGAGCCCACCACAGGCATGGACCCAAGTGCGCGGCGATTTCTTTGGAACAGCCTGCTGTCGGTAGTGCGTGAGGGCCGTTCCGTCGTGCTCACGTCGCACAGGTGAGCCCCAGGGCCACACGCTGGCCATCTCGTCTGAAGGGGCGGGCCAGAACATAGCCCCTGAGCAGGCAGGCCGGACCCAGCCACCCTCACACTGTCGCCTACAGCATGGAGGAGTGCGAAGCGCTCTGCACGCGCCTGGCCATCATGGTGAACGGGAGGTTCCGCTGTCTGGGAAGCGCTCAGCATCTCAAAGGCAGGTGAGCAGGGCGTGAGGCCCGGCCTGGGTCGGGGAGGCGGGGACTGGGGGATACAGGATCTGATTGGTGCGCCCAGCGTGTGGGCGGGGCTAGGAAGGCTAATCAGGTGTGTGGAGGTGGGGCCTGAAGAGTCTCAGAGGAGGAGCTTGTATGCGTCCTGGAGGGGCGGGGGTGGAGTAGGGGTCGGAAGCCCGGCGCGGTGCCCACGCCTGTGATCCCAGCACTCAGGGAGGCAGAGGCAGGCGGATCGCTGTGAGTTCCAGGCCAGCCTGTTCATTGGTAGGAGTCAAGGCTACACAGAGAAACCTTGTCTGGGGGGGGGGGGGGAAGGATGGAGTGTGGGTGAGGTTATATTATATATGGACGTGGGTAGGGGCGAAAGGCCGAGCCACACGCATAGAGTAATATGTCGTTTGTAGGTGTGGCATTCTGGAGAATTTAAGGGTGGTGTGGGATGTGAGCACTGAATAGAGAGCCATGTTGGCCGGCCTAGGGTATGAAGGGCAGAACCACAAGGCTAGGGGAAAGGGTCATTTGTAGGGGTGGGACCAAAGACAAGAGAGCGGTAGGTACGCTCAGGGCTAGCTGCAGGGGGCGGAGCCTGGGAAAGTGGATGTATTCAGGGGAGGACATTCTGGATGGAGTCCAGGGCCTCCAGGCCTGTCAGTCCTTGGAGACACAGGTTTTCTAGGGTCCTTGGGGACACAGGTTCTCTGGTTAGGTGTGGCTCTCAAACAGGGCGGAGTGAGGAGGAATTGGGTTGGGTCCAGGTGCACATGACAGTCTACCCACAGGTCCAGTGTGTAAGGAGAGCAGCCAGGTTTCTGAAAGTAGTGGGCGCCGTGGCCTGCATGCCTAGCCCTGTCTCCTGCAGGTTCGGGGCTGGCCATACACTAACCCTCAGGGTCCCACCGGAGCAGCCAGGAGCAGCAAAGGCCTTCGTCCAGGCCACCTTCCCCGGGGCTGAGCTCCGGGAGGCGCATGGCAGCCGTCTGCGCTTCCAGCTGCCTCGTGGGGCCGGATGCAGCCTGGAGCGGGTGTTCAGGGAGCTGGCAGCGCAAGGCCAGGCCCACGGGGTGGAGGACTTCTCCGTGAGCCAGACCACTCTGGAGGAGGTGATGTCGGCCACCGCAAAGGAGCCTGAAGGGGAGAGTGGAGGGCCTCACCACCCTGAGCTGACATCGCCTCCCTCCCGTGCCTTTCTGTTCCCTCCATGTCTCTGCCCTGTCAGGTGTTCCTCTATTTCTCCAAAGACCAAGGGGGCGAGGAGGAGGGCAGCCGGCAGGAGAGTGGAGCCGGGGAGGTTTCTGCGTCCAGCCAGCGGCACCCCAGCCGTGTCCACCGATTCCTGGAAGACCCCAGCTATGTGGAGACCATGCTCTGAGCACCCCTGCCTTGGGACAGAGTGGCAAAGCGCAGACAGGGTCTCCGCAGCATGCGCTGGTCCCCTGACAGCCCTGGCCCCTGGAGGAAATAAAGAGAAACGAGGAGACAGCAGTTGTGTGTTTATGTTTTGGGAGCCCTAGCTCTCTGCAGTCTTACTAGTGCGGGTCCCATCTGTGCCTGTGTCGTGGTCCGAGAGGTGATGGCAGCCGTGACAGGCACGTTGGACCCAGTCCTGTGACATGGGCGCTCCAGACGTCTAGTCACATGTGCCCTGACCTGCCTGTACCTATGTGGGTCTGGCACCCGAGGGCGGGACTTGTGAGTGTTTCTGAGTGTGCAGTAGAGGTGAGGTCAGGCTTGCGGAATGTCCCAGGCGGCCTCGAGGACCCTGGTGCTTTCCTGGCCAGACCAGAAGCCCACCCCAGAGCCGGCCAGCCCTTATCCTGAGACAGCCTCCCACCCCACCCACTGGCCATCCGACCATGAGTGGGAGGCACGGGACCCTGAAGGGGGTCCTTGGCTGGGTTTGTGGTTGGACCAGAGCTTGGAGAGCAGGGCTGGGCACCACAGGCTGTGTCCTCCCTGGGCTGTGTCCTGGAGAGCCACCCAGCGTGGCCGAGGTCAGTGGGAGTCGGCATGGTTGAGGGGCAGGTGTCATCTGTGTGTCCCGAGGCCCAGCGCTGGGATGTGGAAGGCAGAGTGGGAACAGGAGCAGAGGCCACCAGGGCAGTGGGGCTCCGGGTCGCAGGATTGGAAGCCACACGCTGCCGTCCCGGGTAGACTGCGGGTAGAGAGTCCTAGGAAATGGAGGTCACCTGTGGGTGGTGAGGGAGCCGGGGAGGTGTCCGTGGGAGGCTCCACCTCCTCTTGCGACGAGGACACTACCTTTCTGGACTGTACTTGGGAGGGTATGTCCCAGCCAGGGTCAGCTCATGCCTGAGTCAGATGGCTAGATGTCCTCAGGACACAGACTGCAAGCGGAAAGTGGCTTGCTGTGGGGACTTGTGTCAGAGCTGGTGAGCGACGTCCCATACAGTCTGACACCCGGGACAGTCACAGTGGGGCGGGGCTGTGGTGTCACCTCCCTCCCTCCGCTGGGGGCCTTTTCCTGTGTTGGGGACTTGCCGCCAATGAGGGCCAGGCCGATCACGTGGGTCTGACAGCTGGGGAGGGGGTGGCTCTGAACAATGTGGTCCAGAGACAGCCAGCACCAGGAGCCACAGGGCTGAGACCCCCCCCAGGCCTGCCTGTCCTCATCGAGGGCCAAGGGGACTGGCTCCACCATGTTCTCCAGGAAGAAACGGGAGCTTATGAAAACTCCCTCTATTTCCAAAAAGAACCGCGCGGGAAGCCCCAACCCGCAGGCCTCCTCAGTGGTGAGTGGGGCACAGAGCGGGCGGGGACCCAGGATGACACACACAGCCTGTGGCCACTGCTGGGCGCAGGGCACGGCCACAGCACCATGCCGGGCCCGAGGTGGGGCGCTCGGGCCAGCTACAGTCCCCAGGAAGCAGGATGGCAGGCTATAAGGAGAGGCCTGAACCTGGAAATCCGCCTTACGGTAGGGGCGGCCACGGGTGGCCACCAAGTCTCCCCTCTTTACGAAGGGTGTCCCCGTCATGTGCCGATGAAGGTTGTGGGTAGTGGATAGAGCTTGTACTGGAATCCAGGGACAGGTTTGAGATTCCCGAAGTTGGGGTTCGGGCAGTTTAAGAGTTCTGGAAGCTGGGGAGATGGTGTGGGACTGAGGTGCAGTGTGCAGGGCGGATTCAGGGGGTCTCTGGGTTTCTCCAGAACCTGGAGGTGCCTTCTGAGCTTGGGGGTTGTGAAGTTTGGAGGTACCTACCATTTGGGGGTGTCCTGGGACCCAGGGCCTGATGAAGCCCTCACGTCTCAGAAGTTATCCATTTACACCCATGGAAGAGTCTGGGATGGCTAGAGGGCTGGAGACCCATGAGGGCCCTCCCCACCCCCACCAGGAAGTGGGGTGCCCCCTCCCTCCTGTGCCCCACAGGCTCCACCCCGGCTGTGGTTTGGTTAGGGACGGTTGTTTGTGAAAGCTAAACAGAGGAGGATGTTGGGTAACAGGTGTGGGGGGGGCTCCCAAATCTCTGCCCACTGACCTCTGACCCCCGTGATTAAGTTCTGGGGAAACTGAGGCAGTGTCTGGGATAAAGGATTCCCCTTGACTCTTCTTCTCCACACTCCCAGGAACTGCCCAGGAAGGAGTGTACAGAGGCTGCTGGCCTAGAGCCACCAGCCACGTCCCTGTCCGCGGGCACCAAGACCACAGGCACACTCAAAAGGCCCACCAGCCTGAGCCGCCATGCCAGCGCCGCCGGCTTCCCGCTCTCAGGGGCTGCCACCTGGACCCTGGGCCGTGGGTACCGAAGCCCCCTGTCTGCAGCCAGCCCTGCAGAGGTGCCCGGTGAGGGACCTTTCCCTGAGGGGGTAGAAGACATCTCCACCCTGCTGGCCGATGTGGCCCGCTTTGCAGAGGGCTTGGAAAAGCTCAAGGAGTTCGTGCTGTGTGACGGTGAGAGCCCCCTTGGCTGCACCTTGGCTGCACCGTGAGAGGGAAGGGGGGGGTGAGGTGGTGCAAGCCTTCCAGGCCGGCGCTCAGGCAGGAGGCGCTCTGTGAGTTCCAGAGCAACAGGCCTACGTCTGAGCTCCATCCAGCTCAGCCACAGAATTACACAGTGAGACCCTGACTCAGAAGAAAAATAAATAAATGAAGAAGGAGAAGAAAAGGGGAAAAAATGAAAAAGAAGAAAGAAGAGAAGGGAGGGACACGAGGTGGCTGCAAACAGGATGGAAAGAAGTGCATGGGTCAGCCAAGGTTCTGAAGGATGTGTGGGAGCTTGATGCCCTGCAGGGGAATGTCTTAGGCATTTGTTCACAGACATAGAAACCGAGCCTGTATCCAAGGACCACTGTGTGAGGACAGATGGCTGCAGAGGCTGAAGAGCCCTGGACACAGTCCCATACACGGAAGGTGTTAAAACAGGGCACTGCCCGAGAGGGCGGTACTGGGAGCCTGAGCCTGCGGCCTGAGGCATATCAGTTCCGTTTTCTCCTGCACGCGGGTTGCTGACGGCTCCCGTTTCCTCCAGAGTTATTTTCACCTCCTTCCTGTTTGTCTCCGTCAGCCCAGAGAGATAGATGGGTCGGGTCTGGCACCAGCCTCAGCACCCCCAGTGGCTGCTCCCCGGAAACCACATGTCAGAGTTGGGCCCAGAGCTCATCCCCACTCCCAGGGAGGTGGAGGCCTGAGTGTGGCCTCACCCAGGGGCCTGTGCGGGCCAGCTCCCTCCGGGCAAAGGATGGGAGCCCCAAAACTTACCTGGTCTCGGGGCGGAGGTTGCGTCTGCTTTTCTGGGGAAGCCTTAATCTCAGGCCTTTTCTTCCCCGGCGTCCTTGGAGGCCTGCCTGGCGGGCGCGGGTCACCTGTTGGGTTGCTGGGACCCAGGCCTTACAGGTCTCACCGGCCGGCTCAGCACAACCTCTGGGCCAGGTTTTTACTAAACAAGAAGAGAATCAAAGTACATTTTAGACTGTAGCTGGGAGCGGACACAGGCCACACAAGGCCCTTTCTCGGGAGCCTTCTCCTGCCCTGGGGATCCAACTCCGGGCCTCAGTTTCCCCGCAAACCCAACCCTCTCTCCCAGACAAATTCCTTCTCTGAGTTTAGGAAACAGCCCTTGCGAGGAGATCTGGGGGGTGGGGTTGTTCCCAGAGAGAGGCGGGGCCTGAGGACCGGCCTAAGCCGGTTTGGCTGTTGGCCAACCCCCAAGGACCCCCAGGCGCTGAGGACCCTGGTCGCCTGACCGCGCAGTAGCTCTCTGTCCTTCCCGGCACCCTGAGCCATGTGTGTCTGTGGGACGCTGCATCGAGCGCAGGGCCATGGCCCCCAGCGCTGCCACATGGGGCCCCGAGGTGAGGAAGGTGCGGGGGGGGGGGAAGGGTCCCCCACCCAAGGCCAGGACCCTGCACTCAGGGCCTTTGCGCAGTCCCCAGGGTGGCCAGGGCCTCTGCGCTCCTCCGGGCCTCATCCCCGCTATCATTAGGCTTGGAGGTGGCCCGTGTGAGGGGCTGCAGCGGTCCCCGCGCCCCGAGGGGCGCACTCGCGCCTGGAATGCCCCGGGAGGGGGCGCGGCTTCCCGGGCAGCAGCCCCGGATTCCTGGAGCCAGGTCCGCCTCCGAGACATGGTGCGCTCAGTCTGGCCACAAAGACGCCGAGGGAATAGCGGCCAGGGTGCCACTCCAGCAGGGCCTGGGCCTGCAGAGGCCGGAGAGCCTTTCCAGAGTCCTCTGGAGGGTCTCCGGTCTTCGCTGCCCCGTCAGCATTGCACAGGGTCTTGAGCTAGCCCACACTGCAGGACGGAAAGAGAAGCAGGCAAGAACTCCACCTCCAGCTCAGGGCACTTGTGTTCCAGAGGCAGAGGAGGCGGCCAGCTGCACAGGGGCCATGGTTAAGCCTGTTCAGCACGTAGGACTACCATCAGCTCTGACGCCTCTCATGCCTCTCTACTGCTCAGAGGTGTGAAGGCAGGCAGGGTCCTTCCAGGGGACGCCGTGTGGCCATTAACCAACGGCTCTCCCTGTCTGTGGCTGGCACACATTGGCGGTGCGGGTTGGGTGGCGAAGCTTCCTCCCTCTTGGCGTAAATCCAAGAGAGATTGACATTAACAGACTTGCTCAGGGAAGTCCTCACTCTCTCCCACCCCTGCCTCAGTTTCCCCATCTGACCTCTGGGCAGACTGGGGCCAGCCTCTTCCTTCTCACCCTCACTCGCTTTCTCCCGCAGACCTCCTGGAGGCCCGCCGGCCACTGGCCCACGAGTGCCTGGGCGAAGCTCTGCGCGTGATGCACCAGGTCATCTCCAAATACCCACTCCTGAACACCGTGGAGACCCTCACAGCCGCCGGCACGCTCATTGCCAAGGTCAAAGGTCAGGCCGGCCCCCCTCTGTGGGAGGGCTTCCCAGAAGAGGGGGTATCTGTGATGGGGTTTTGAGGGATGCATAGGAGTTTGACAAGCACGCCCCCCCCCCCCTCAGCCTTTCATTATGAGAGCAACAACGAGGCAGATAAGAGGGAGTTTGAGAAGGCTCTGGAGACCATCGCTGTGTCCTTCAGCTGCACGTGAGCTCTGGGCGGGGTGGGGGGCAGGGAGAATGGGGTCGAGCATCTGCGTGGACCTCTGCACTGACACCCCCTGCTCCCGCAGCGTGTCTGAGTTTCTTCTGGGTGAAGCAGACAGCAGCACCCTCCTGGCCGTCCCCCCCGGGGACCCCAGCCAGGTGAGCGGAGGTCCCAGGTCCGGGTGTCTGTGGGAGGGATGTGGCCGCCCCTCCTGGGGATTGCGGCCTCCATGAGCAGTCTGGAGGGGCGTAGAGTGGAGGAGGGCAGGGGAGGACCGGCATGCTTTCCTCACGCAGGCCATGGAGAACCTCTATGGCGCCGGCGAGGGGTCCCCACCCAGCGTGGACGAGTGCGAGGAAGGTGAGTGCCCCCGGGGTGCGGGGCCGGGCCAGCGGGAGGGGGGCTGGACTGAGCCCCGCCCCGCCGCGCCCCCGCAGGCTGCCTGTCCCCCGAGGCGGTGGACATGCTCCTCCAGCGCTGCGAGGGGGGCGTGGACGCCGCGCTGCAGTACGCAAAGGACATGGCCAGGTACATGAAGGACCTCATCAGCTACCTGGAGAAGCGGACCACTCTGGGTGGGAGCGGGGGGCGGGGGGGGGGGGGGGCGGGGGCCCTCCGGTAGACTGACCAGGCACCCTGCTCTCCCTCCGGTAGAGATGGAATTCGCCAAAGGCCTGCAGAAGGTTGTCCACAATTGCAGACAGAGCATCATGCACGAGGTGGGTGGGCCGGACGGGCCTGGCCTCGCCCTCTCCCCGGAGGGCGGGCCCGCGGGGGCCGGGAGTGGCTGGGGGGGGGGGGGGGGGGGGCTCGGGGCACCGCCACCACTCGGCCCTTCCCGCTCCGCAGCCCCACATGCCGCTGCTGTCCATCTACTCACTGGCCCTGGAACAGGACCTGGAGTTCGGCCACGGCATGGTGCAGGCGGCGGGGACGCTGCAGACCCAGACCTTCGTGCAGGTGGGCCGCGCGCGCGAGCCGGGCTGGGTTGCTGGCTGGCGGGGCCGCCCGCCGGTCGGCACTCAGGGGTCCCTGTCTCCCTCAGCCCCTGACCCTGAGGCGGCTGGAGCATGAGAGACGCAGGAAGGAGATCAAAGAGTCCTGGCATCGCGCGCAGAGGAAGCTGGTAGGGGGCGCAGGGGTGCAGCCAGCACACCCCTAAAACAGAGGGTGTTCCCTGCGTTTGCCAGGACCCCTCAGAGTCCCGCAGGTGCTCAGGAGTGTGGGGGGAGAAACTGAGGTGCGGCCTCAGCCCCAGTGCACGCGCCGGGTTCCTGCGCATTGATCTTGTCTTTCTCCGGCCGTTTAAACGCACATAGGTGGCCTGGGGAGAGGGCTCGGGGTGAGGCACCCATCAGTTGACCATGGGGACCTGAGCATGTGGCCAGCACCTACATAAAAGCCAGGCGCCGAACCAAGCATCCGGGACCCCAGCACTGGGGAGGAGGGACGGCAGGATTAGGGGCCTGCTGGGCCAGAAAGCCTAACCGAATCTGGGTTCTGAGAGATGCTGTCTCACAAAGGCAGTGGTGGCACACGCCTTTGACCCTGCTGCTTTGGAGGTCGAGGCAGGAGGATCTCTGTGAGTTTCAGTCCAGTCAGGGCTGCGCACTGAGGCCCTCCCTGCTGCAAAAAGATAACATAGAATGACGGGGGTGGGGGTGGGGGAGGTCCCAGCCCGGGACCCATGGCCTCCACAGGCATGCACACACAGACACAGAGCCAGTGTCTTTCCTCTTGGCTCCTCAGCCATTGCTCTAGCAACCGCTGGTAACAAACGCGTGCTCCCCACTTGTCTCTGCCTGGGGTTCCAGAATGAATGGGCAGGTGGGGGTGTCTACCGGGTGCCCTCCCAGCAAGAGCCGCACCGCTCAGTTTCTGTGGGTGCTCTCTGTTCATAGCCTTTGCTCAGAACAGGTGAGGCTGAAGCTTGTTACCGGTTTCTCAGAGCTCTGTATGTGTTACGGAACACAAACGGCAGTGCTGTTGGGAGCCGCCACGCTTTACCATTTGACACTTTAATTTTACTAATTTGACTTAAAAAAAAAAAAAAAAAAAAGCTATCAGGCCAGCTGTGGTGGCACACGCCTTTCTCCTTTAATCGGAACACTTGGAGGCAGAGGCAGGCAGGCATCTGTGAGTTCAAGGCCAGCCTGGTCATCATAGTGAGTTCAGGCCAGCTAGAGGTATGTAGAGAGACAGAGAGACGATGTCCCCTTCCCCCCAAAAAAGCTGTCAGATTTTAGCGTGTGTGTGTGTGTGTGTGTGTGTGTGTGTGTGTGTGTGTGTGTGTTTTAATTAGTTCTTTAGTGGAGCGGGGATGAAAATGCCACAGCATTCATCGGGAGGTCAGGGAACAAACAACCTGTGGATCCAGGGCCTGGGTTTAGGTCCCTAGGCTTGGTGGCAAGGCCTTGACCTGCTGAGACAGAGGTGCCCGATCTTCGTAATGCCTCGTCCCCGGAATGCAGTTCCTCACGTTGTGGTGACCCACAAGCTTGAAAGTATTTCCATGGCTTCTTCATAACTGTAATTTTGCTACCATTTTGAATCGTAATGTAGGTATCTGGTGTGCAGGATGTCTGATACACGACCCACAGGCGCCTGAGAGGCTGTGCCCCACAGGTCGAGGCACAGTGCTGAGCCACGTCATCAGCAGCTCGCTTTGCTATGAGTTTGTCTGTCTTTATTTATTTAGGTGTTTTGTTTTTTTTTCCCCCTTCGAAACAGTCTCTCTCTATAGCCCTGGCTGTCTCAGAACTCTCTCTGTAGACCAGGCTGGCCTCCAGTTTACAGAGATCCACCTGTTTCTGCCTCCCGAGTGCTGGGATTATAGGCTTGCGCCACCACCTTCTGGCCTCAGGCTTAGTTTTTAGTTTGCGAGTGAGCCCAGGCTAAGCGTGAGCTCTCCCTCTGAGCCCCTGGACTCCCACCCAGAGCTCCTGCCTTCGTGTGCCTTCATGTTGAGGTTTCTGTCTTTCAGGCTGGCTGTGGGGTGTGGGCTCCACCCAGGCCCGTTAGTCTGTGACTCAGTGCTTCCTGCCAGCCCGGGGTGCTTGGCTTCCTGCCTGGGCGGCTCTCTGTTTTCATCTCTAAGACAGGAAGTGAAACAGTGAGACGTCCTGAGACCTGGCCTACAGAGCGTGTTTCTATTCAGCTCTGAGCTGTGCCTCAGTTGCCCCGTGGGTCCCACTGCACATTCTCCCAAGTGTCTCCTGTCAAGGCCCCTCGGCTGGCTGGGTGGGAATGTGAGGTTCTTGCAGGTGACGTGGGGGGCAGGAACTGAGCCTGTGTGAGGCCCATGTGGCAGCCTCGCTCTTCCCTCACAGCAAGAGGCAGAGGCCAATCTGCGCAAGGCCAAGCAGGGCTACAAACAGCGCTGTGAAGACCACGACAAGGCCCGGCTACAGGTGGCCAAAGCCGAGGAGGAACAACAGGGCGGGACGCCAGGAGCAGGGACCACTGCCTCTAAGGCGCTGGACAAGAGGCGGAGGCTGGAGGAAGAGGCCAAAAACAAGGTGCATTAGCAGAGGGACCCAGCGGACACGACCTGGTGGAGGGGCCTCCAGGGGACATGTGTGCAGCTGCCACCTCCAGGCCTGTGCCGTCTCCACCAACGATGCCCAGCTCCCGCTTACTGGTTATTTAAGTTTTGGTTTCAACCAAGATGAATCTCTGGGCTTTTCCACTTGCAAGACAAGTGCTCTACCCCTGACACGCCCCCAGCCCTCACTGAGGGATTCTAGGCGGGGCTCCACCCTGACCGCGCCCCCAGTCCCTCAC
>NW_026590511.1:595529-610178 GCF_907164565.1 Psammomys obesus
GGATTCTAGGCGGGGCTCCACCCTGACCACGCCCCCAGCCCTCACTGGGGATTCTGGGCGGGGCTCCACCTCGACCACGCCCCCAGCCCCTCACTGCGGGACTCTAGGGTGAGCCACGCCCCTGGCCCACCTCTTATATTTTATCTCGGGACAGTCTAGCTAGCTTTCGCAGACTGTCCCTCAGGCTCCCTGGATACTGTGGTGGCATTTCCGCCCACCATAATGGTCTCTCCTGGATTTGTGTGTCAAGAGCCCCACTGACCCCCGGCCCCAACCTCCTCCTCCTCAGGCTGAGGAGGCCATGGCCACTTACCGCACCTGCGTGGCAGACGCAAAGACACAGAAGCAGGAGCTGGAGGACACGAAGGTGACGGCGCTGCGGCAGATCCAGGAGGTCATCAGACAGAGTGATCAGACCATCAAGTCGGTGTGTGATGGGCACCTGGCGGGCTGCGCGTGGGCAGTGGGCGGGGCATGATCAGGGCAGGGCTTGCTGTGCAGGGGTGATTCCAGAGGGGTAGAGCGGTGGGGAGGGGGCAGGGCAAGAGCCTTCCCTGGCTCCGGAGGGTCAGAGCCAGGACTGGTCTGGTGTGTTACAGTTAGGACAGGGAGCCGTGCAAGGGGCGGGGACGGGGGCAGAGTGCAGGGGGCGGGGACGGGATGGGGCAACCGGCCAAGCGCCCCGGGAGAGTCACGGTCTCCTGTGAGCTGTGGGGGCGGGGGGCATGGGCGAAGCACAGAAGGAGGGTCTGGTGGGTGCTGCGCCGAGGGTGTGCGCGCCGTAGGGGCTGGGCTGTTGTAGCCAGGGGGCCGCGCTGGGGGAGGGGCTTGTTGCGGGGGTGTGGCCGTGGGCGTGGCCCTGACCGGCGCCGCCTCCGCCGCAGGCCACCATCTCCTACTACCAGCTGATGCACATGCAGACGGCGCCGCTGCCGGTGAACTTCCAGATGCTGTGCGAGAGCAGCAAGCTGTACGACCCGGGCCAGCAGTACGCGTCGCACGTGCGCCAGCTGCAGCGAGGCGAGGAGCCGGACGTGCGCTACGACTTCGAGCCTCACGTCTCCGCCAACGCGTGGTACCTCGGCCCGGTGCAGCTGCGCGCTTGCAGTGGGGCGTGGGTGGAAGGCCCGGGGTGGGGGGGGAGCTCTAACTGACACCTACCCCCAGGTCCCCGATCATGCGGACACGGAAGGGCAGCTTCAGCCCCGGGGATGCTGCGGCATCCGACGCCGCCGGCAGTGCCCCCGAGGAAGGTGGCGCCTCTGAGGGGGCTCCCGGCAAGGACCACCGGGGTGAGTGTGCGCGAGCGCGCGCGCGGGGCCCCGGGGCGTCCCGCCAGGGAGACACCCTTTTCTCATCCCTCCCTCGCCCCGCAGGGGGACGTGGTCACCAGGTTCATAAGTCCTGGCCCATCAGCATCGCAGACGCCGAGGTCGGCCTGGACGCCAGCGCAGGTGACGGGGACCTGCGTGTCACACGGGGGCGGGGGTTCCAGGCCGGGCCAGCCGGCTCCAGCGGCTCACAAGCCCGCTCTCCGTTCAGGGGACTTGAAGAAGTTCGATCGGACATCGTCCAGCGGGACCGTGTCGTCCAGCGAGGAGCTGGTGGAGCGGGAGGCTGGCTTGGGGGCCCCCGCCTTCGAGTCAGGTGAGAGCAGGACAGGAAGGGGCTCGAACACGGTCTGTCCAGCCGCCCCTTCCTGCCTCAGTGACGCCGGCTTTTCATCCTGTCCCCAGCTGACCTCAACGGCATGGACCCCGACTTACCCGTGGCCGTGCCCAGTGGGCCCTTCCGCCATGTGGGGCTGTCCAAGGCCGCCCGCACACACCGGCTCCGCAAGCTGCGCACGCCTGCCAAGTGCCGGGAGTGTAACAGCTACGTGTACTTCCAGGGCGCCGAGTGCGAGGAGGTGTGTCGGCCCGGGGTCCTCGGGGATGGGCACTGAGGTCGGGGATGGCACGCAGAGCTCTGGGGCCCGTTCCAGCCCCCACGAAGGCCAGGCGTGGGGCCGTGCCACCTCCTGGGAGGGGCCAGTAGGATCCCGAGGTCTCAGTCATCTTGGGCTACATAGCAAGGCCGGAGCCGGGATGGGCCGCGTCTCAAGAGGGTGGAAATGGACTGGAGGGCAGGGCAGGGTCCAGTTCTGGCAGGGTGTTCAGGGGCTGCGGAAGGATGCTGGAAACGGCCTGGCAGTACAGTAAGTGCCCAGAAAAGTCACGTTTCCCCCGTCTCCCAGTGCTGTCTGGCTTGTCACAAAAAGTGCTTGGAGACCCTGGCCATCCAGTGTGGCCACA
This sequence comes from Psammomys obesus, assembly GCF_907164565.1. Classification (NCBI taxonomy): domain Eukaryota; kingdom Metazoa; phylum Chordata; class Mammalia; order Rodentia; family Muridae; genus Psammomys; species Psammomys obesus. The sequence continues at coordinate 597,824 of NW_026590511.1, forward strand.
AGAAGCTTCAGGGCCGCCTGCAGCTCTTCGGACAGGACTTCAGCCACGCGGCCCGCGGCACCCCCGACGGCGTGCCCTTCATTGTCAAAAAGTGTGTCTGCGAGATTGAGCGGCGGGCACTGCACACCAAGGTGAGGCCCTGGGCAGGAGGGGGCCGCAGGGCGCGTCCAGACCTGAGGGTAATTGTTGGCTCCTCAGGGCATCTACCGCGTCAACGGCGTGAAAACGCGCGTGGAGAAGCTCTGCCAGGCCTTTGAGAATGGCAAAGAGCTGGTGGAGCTGTCGCAGGCCTCCCCCCACGACATCAGCAACGTCCTAAAGCTCTACCTGCGGCAGGTGCGGCCTGGGGAGGGGCGGGGGCGGGGCCGGGCCTGGGAGGGGCGGGGCACGGGCGAGGGCGGGGCCTGACGTGGCGGGTGGCACCAGCTCCTGGGCTAGGCTAGAAGTAGTGATGGCCTGAGGCAGGGATGGGGCGGACTCAGACACTGCAGTGAGTGGGGCCCTGGCGTGGTGGGCGGGTCTGAGGGTGGACACAAGGCCTTACTGCTAGGTAGGGGATGGGCCCCCGTTTGGTGCTCGTCAAAAAGGGCACGTCAGGTGCTCGCCCTGGCTCGGCGCGGCCCGTGACCTCCCCCTGTGTCGCCCTGCAGCTGCCGGAGCCGCTCATCTCCTTTCGCTTCTACCACGAGCTGGTGGGACTAGCCAAGGACAGCCTGAAGGCCGAGGCCGAGGCCAAGGCTGCGAGCCGGGGCCGGCAGGATGGGGCGGAGAGCGAGGCTGCAACCTTGACCATGGCGGGCCGCCTGCGTGAGCTCATGCGGGACCTGCCGGCTGAAAACCGGGCCACGCTGCTGTACCTGCTGAGGCACCTGCGAAGGTGAGGCCCCCGCTGGGGCGAGAGCTGGCTGGGGTCCCCGGAGACGGCCGCTCACACCTCTCTCCCGGCCCCAGGATCGTGGAGGTGGAGCAGGATAATAAGATGACCCCTGGGAATCTGGGCATCGTCTTTGGGCCCACACTGCTGCGGCCTCGGCCCACCGAGGCCACTGTGTCCCTCTCCTCCCTGGTGGACTACCCCCACCAGGCCCGTGTCATTGAAACCCTGATCGTCCACTATGGCCTGGTCTTTGGGGAGGAGCCGGAGGAGTCACCTGGCAGCCAGGTAAGGGAGGGCTGGTGGGGTGGGAGCCTCAGGCTATGGCGTAGTGACGCAAGAAATGCTCAGAGGGTTCTGGTACAGCTCAGTAGCAGAGTACTGGCCTGTCGCACACTAATGTCCCAGACTAATAAGCCAAGTTGCTGTGTGGGCTTCTCACCCCAGGACCCAGGTGGAGGGAGGAGGACCAGGATCTCAAGGCCAGCTTTGGCTACAGAGCAACTTTGAAGCTAGCCTGGGCTACATGGTATACCTGTATCCAAAACAGAAAGAAAAATGTCTTTAATCCCAGCACTGAGGAGGCAGAGGCAGGCAGATCTCTCTCAGAATTCCAGACTGCCCTGCTTTACCTAGAGAGTTCCAGGCCAGCCAGGGATACACACTGAGACCCTGTCTCAAAATGTAAATTACTAATAAGTAAAATCATAATTCTGAGGGCTGGAGAGTTGACTCAGAGGTTAGGAGCACTGGCTGCTCTTCCAAAGGTCCTGAGTTCAATTCCCAGCAACCACATGGTGGCTCCCAACCATCTATAGTGAGATCTGGTGCCCTCTGCTGGTGCGCAGGCACACATGCAGGCAGAACACTGTGTAAACAATGAGTAAATCTTAAAACAAATAAACAAACAGAAACAATAATAATTCTGAGGCAGACGGTGGTGGCGCACACCTTTAATCCCCAGCACGTGGGAGGCAGGGGCTCTCTTGAGTCCTGAGGCCAGCCTGGTCTACCGAGTGAGTTCTAGGACAGCCAGGGCCACACAGAGAAGCCCTGCTTCAAAAGCAAGCAAGCAGATTTAACAGGGTTCCATTTAAAGTGACTGGAGGGGAGGGGTCCAGCATCTGGAAGCACCAGCTGCCCTTGCAGAGGACCTGCGATCCATCCTCAGCACCCCTGAGGCCGGCCACAGTTGCCCGCCCCTCTGATTGGGGCGGACCTGATGCCCTCTTTTGGCTTCCTGAGCGCCAAGCACACACACAGGAACACAGTACCTACATTGGTGTGCAGACCCATGAAGTAAAGATAAACGGAGTTGGGACATTGGGGGCGTGCTGGGGTCACCCCACCCCTAACACCCTTCCACAACGCAGGAGGGGGTGTCCGCCCAGTGTGCCCAGCTGGAGACCACTGAAGGCACTGTCAGCCCCCTGCAGGAGGAGGCAGAGGATGGAGGCCAAGGTGAGTGGTGGGACCCAGACCCTGGCCAGTGCCCAGGCTGTCGCCGTGGGCTGGGTGGTCCTCGTGAACTGACTTTTCCTCTACCGTGTTGGTGGGCCCCTCCCACCCCAGGGAAGGGATGGAGGGTGGAGAGGCCTGTGAATGTGGACCCGCAGCAGGGCCAGCAGAGGAACTGCTGCTGGAAAGAATGGGCTGAGGACGGTGACTTGAGTCCAAGATGGCTGATCCCTGGTCAAGGGACGAGTTTCTCTCACCGTGTCTCTCTCTGTGTCCCCTTCTCTCTCTCGGCCCAAGAATCCCGAGTGGCGTCCAATGACTCAGACTCCGAGCTGGAAGAAGCCTCTGACCCCCTGTCTTCCTCCGACGCCAGCGCTCTGCACCGCTTCAGTTTCCTGGAGCAGACGGAGGCAGGCCTGGAGGAAGGTCCCCAGAGCCGCAGTGGCAGTGAGGAGCAGCTGGAGGGTGAGGAGGGAGACCCGGGCCAGCAGCTGTGTGCCTTCAACAGCAACCAGTCCAACAACACAGCACGGGCCCCTCTGCCCACCATGCACCTCCAAGGCGGGCAGATCACGGGTGGCACCAGTCAGGAGCGACGGCCGCAGTTCGTCTGACCTGGTGCTGAAGACCATCAGCCCACTGCCAGCCACTCTGAGGGACACTAAGGGCCCCTTGACTTGGGGATTTTCCCACAGTGCTGAGAAAGAACCTCAAGGAGCTCAGGGGCCCCTGGCCTCGCAGGGAGTGGCCTGACTCAATTGGACTTGGCCGGAGTAGGTACAGCGGCTGGATTCCCGTGGTCCCCATCATTCCAGGATGCCAGGCGCACCCCTGCCTAGATGTGTCTGGGCGGGTGTAGCGTTGGGGTTAGAAGCCAGTCAGGATGCCGTGTAGTGGGTGCAGCCTGGCATCTGTGTGTGGAGCTGGGGCAGCTCTGGTGTGGAGCCTTGCAGGAGGCTGGGCGGGGACAAGCAGGTTGGGAGCGCCCAGTAGGCCTCTCCCAAGGTGCAGTGGAGGACTTTCACCCATGCACCCTGTTTTGCTTGGAATAAATTTCTTACCCGACTGAGCTACAGCCCCAGGCTGTTATTTTGAGTCTCAGACTGTCTTGTTTTGGAGCCCTGGCTATCTTCAGGCTCCTTATGTAGACCAGGCTGGCTCAAAGCCACAGGACAGGGATCTGCCGTCTTCTGTCTCCCACCCGCCGGAATGAAAAGTGCACACCACAACACCCCGCAGTATTTCATTTTTGTAAAGACTTGTTTCAGGAGTTTGGTGTTTTGCCTGCGTGTCTGTGAGCCACATTCACGCAGTACCTGCAGAAAGGAGAAGAGGGTGCAGGCTCTCGAACCTGGGTCTTGCAGGAGCAGCCACTGCTCTCCAGGTCCTGGCCTACATCTGAAACCCATCTTTCTCAGTCTGTTTCCTAAGTCTGGCTCAAGCAAGTGGTCTGAGGGGTGCACCCTGTTACAGGAACCCTGGGGTTCTTGAGCCAGGCAGTCCTGAACACACACTTGTGTGACAACTTCTCGTCACTTGGGGCAGAGCTGCCCAGAAGAATGTACGATGTGTTTTTATTTTACTTTTTCCTTTTGGAGACGGGACCTCGGAGGCTGGCCTCGGACTTGCTGTGTAGCCAAACAAGACCATGAGCTTACAATCCTCCTGCCTCTACCTCCAGAGTGCTGGGGGACAGGCCTGCCCTTCAAGCCAGTTCATGTGATGCTGGGAATGAGCCCAGTGTCCCATAGATGCTGGGCAAGTGTGACAGCCACTGAGCCCCAGGCGCCAGTGTTTGTCAATTTTTTTCTTTTCCTCTTTTTCTTTTTACTTTTTTTTTTTTTTTTTTTTGGATACAGGGTTTCTCTGTGTAGTCTTGGCCGTCCTGGACTCGCTTTGTAGACGAGGCTGCCTTGAACTCATAGATCTACCTGCCTCTGCCTCCCTGAGTGCTGGGATTAAAGGTGTTTGCCACCGCCGTCACAGCTTTGTATGTCCTTTTTGCTGTAGTAGGTTGGGTGCTGGCGTTGACCAGGGTTCCGGGTCCCTCTGTGACTTCCTGGCTGTGTGATCTTGGGTAGGTGTCTGTCTCTCGATCTGGTTTTTATCTTTTGTTGTGTGTGCCCGTGCGCACACAGGCGCCACAGCGAGTGTGCGGAGGTCAGAGGACAGCCTGCAGCAGTCAGCTCTCGCCTTCTACCGTGTAGGTCCTGCCAGGCTGGCAGCTGGCCCTGAATTTAATGTCTTGAGGGTCAGCCTTGGCCCAGGCCAGCCTGGTCCACAGCCTCCTCCTGCTTCAGCCTTCCAAGTCATAGCACGACAGCTACATTGCATCACACCCAGTCAGGCACACCTGCCACCCCAGCACAGTGGAGGCGAGGGGTGGAAAATCAGGCTTCCTCAGCTACTAACGAGTTCCAGGCTCCATAGAGCTGCTGCGGGGAGAGGGGCCAGCTTGTCATTCCAGGCACGGGAGACACGGGACTCTGCTCTCCTGATACCAGCAAGAGGGGAAGGGGCCTTCCTTCCTGGGAGGAGAGGGGGGTTCCTGGTGAAGGGCCAGCCAGGCGCCTGCAGCAAGCCGCAGGCGCAGATAAAATGCCTGAGAGCTGGGTGACTCAGATACCGTCTGGACAAAGTCATGGTCAGCATTTCAGGGGCGGCTCTCTTCTTGGTAAACAAGATGCCTTGGCCCCTTGCCAGAACCCAGACATGACGGGAGTCTGGGCTCAGATCCTCAAGAGAGGAACTAAGGCAGGCTGTGAGCAGACTTGTTGACCTCTATGTACGTAAGATTTGGTTTTCTGAAATAATTTGTCTTCAGACAAAGCCGTGCTATGTAGGCATAGGGGGCCTGGAACTCTGTGACCTCCCTGCCGCTGGGATTAGAGCTGGCGAGTGGGCCACCCTGTACCCCCATGGGGTGGATCCACTGAGCCATAGCCCGATCTTGATTTACATTTGTAAGAAGTCACGAGAACTTTGCCATGAGGCCCAGAAGCAGCAGGCCCCACTTCACAGTTTAGTCAAACAGTAGACAGTTCATGAAAAGGCCGTGGTGTGACAGTGAGGAAGGTTGGCCGCGTGGTGCTGGGTGTGAAACCCTGGGCTTCCCGCTGCTGCATGGGTGCTCGCCACCAGAAGCCACACCCCACCCACCAGCTCCACAGAATGACAAACGGGGCTCCTGCGCTCTTTGTTGTATGACTTCACAGAAGGTGAATGGGGCGCAAGTTTGCTCTAGGCTCGGCCTGTGGTGACCACAGCTGAGAACCTTCTGTGCCCCCTGGTTAGGTGTCTTTGCATGGCTGTCCTCCCCCCATCCATTTCCATCTGCCCACACTGCAGCTCTGCCCTACTGAAGACACTTAACTCCTTCCCCAAGTCCTGTCTATACAGACCTGAAGACCCCAGGGGCCTCTGGGAGTGAGACTTCCCTGCCATTCTAGATCAGGCAGGTTTCGGACAGGATGATTCTCAGTGTCCCTCTAGAGAGGAGAGCCACCCTCCTAGACAGGAGGGGAAGGCTGTGTGAATGTGAACTCCAGAAACCTCAGTCTTGAGCGGAAAACACCCCACCCTCCGCACCTGAGGTACGGACAGCAGCACAGGTCAGCCCTCTGCAGCGCTTCAGGCTGGCCTCAAGATTCCACCGTGTCACAGGACACAGGGGCAGGTGGCCTGAGGACCTCACTGAAACACTGAGGGGACCAAGGTATGCACAAGAAAGGATGGAGGTGGCCAGAAGAGATGGCCAGAGGTTAGAGCACTGGCAATTGGCTCAGGTTCAGGTCCCGGGTCCCACAGAGTAACTATGTATGACTTCAATTCCACGGGGTACGAGCCTTTGACATCTTCAAGAACCGGGAAAAAGGATTGGCTTGGTGACACAGGCAGCAGCTAAACAAACTATGCCCCCATCTCCCCACAAACCTTTCTCTCCTACCCAGTGCTGGTAGAAGAGATAAGTGTTGGGCAGGAAGAAAAAGAGTTATAAGAAACCCAAAATAAGGTGCTGGAGAGATGGCTCAGCGGTTAAGAGCACTGCCTGCTCTTCCAGAGGACCTGAGTTCAAGTGGCTCACAGCCATCTATACTGGGATCTGATGCCCTCTGCTGGTGTGTAGGTGTACATGCAGATAAAATACATATGCATGTAAAAGAAATAAAATCTTAAAAAAAAAAAAAAAAAAAAAAACAGAAAATAAAGGTTTAAAAAGTAATGCCAACACACAGGAGACTGGGAAGTCTCCGGATAGTCTGGGCCACATACAATGGGAAACCTTGTCTCAAAACAAAAGCGTCTGAGACACTCCACTCCTGGTCCTGGTGTGTGCCACAGACACAGCAACTGACAGGTGCAACAGCCCAGTGTCCACGGGAAGGGAGGCATAAGCTGGACAATCACGCAGCTACCAACAGGAGGCTTCAGCACCAGCCAATGTGGCAGAACCTCAAAGACAGCCGGCTCCATGAGACCCAAACCCAAACAAGAGGCAATGGGACAATGGTAGGGGATGCGAAGAACAGAAGGCAAGACTGGAAATGGACTCACAGATGCTGGACAGGCGGGCTGGACTGATGGCTGACGCTAACACGGGCGATGCAATGTCCTGAATTACAAGATGGCAGCTGCTGGGCCTTATGGACAAACTCGGCCCTCCGGGGCTGTGAGTAGGGTGGGTACCCCACAGCTGGGAGAAAGTGCCAGGGCGGAGCACAGGCGAGGAGGCCCTCAGCCTCCAGGCCAGCCTGAGCACTGAGGCGGCCAGAAGAGCATCGGCTTAAGGGTCACCCCGACAACTGTCAGCTGGAGCCCCGATCGCACTGCCTTGTCTCAAATCTCACCGTGGAAAGAAAGGGCTGGGCACAGTGCTCACCAGCCACAGTCCTCCCCCAGCCCTCATGATAGTGAGGGCGGCCTTTGGCAAGCAGTCCAGAGGGAAGAGCAGCCAGGAGGAAGGGGAAGCCACAGGGGATAGAAGAAGTTGCCCTCAGGACGCATCCTGCAAGAAGCAGCCACCCTGTGGGGTACCAGGACCACTACAATAACAAACCTCCACAAAATATCTTTTAATTCTCAAGAGGCCTGCGAGGACCCTGAACAGAGCAGTGACCTCACAGTGATAAAGGAGTGGGGTACGGCCAGCACTCAGGTCGCACAGGGGCAGGACAGGCTGCCTGGTGACATGCAGTGCTGGCTGAAGGGCCACGTCCCCTGAGACGGGCCAGATGGGAACCCTTGGGTCAAAAGGCAAATCGGTTATGACCCACACCCTGCTCCAGATCCTGGGGTCTGTGGGAGCAGCAGCCATGCACCTGGTCCTCGGGGAGGAGCAGCCTTTCAACTGTCCATCAAGGTGCGGGGCAGGAGGGCACTGGTGAGCTGGGAAGGCTGGTCAGCTGCTCCTGGAGGCTTCCGGGCAGGCCCCACGCCACAGGTGGGTTTCTTTTTATTGTTTTTCAGAGGCGCCCACACCAGAACACGGGTGCTGCACTGGTTCTTGCTAAAGAGTCCACAAACTTGCCCTGAGGTTACAGCAATCCTCCTGCCTCAGTCTCCAGAGTGCTAGGATTTCACCTGGGAACAACAGTACAGGGTTTTTTTTTTCTCTTTGATTACTTGCTTTCTGAGAAAGAAGTTCACGATGTAGCCTAGCTGTCTTGGAGTCTATGTAGCCCCAGATGGCCTGGAACTCTTTATCTGCCTGCCTCTGCCTCCTGGGTGTTGGGATAAAGGCCCCCTCCCACACGTGTCCTGGGTGCAGAGGTCAGAGGACAAGTTGCAGGAGTCAGCTCTCTCCTTCCGTCAGGTGGGTCAACACACCAGGCTCTGTGGCCAGAATGTCTCACCCAACAGTTTCTCATTTTCAGAAGGGTGCGGTGCTGTGTGCTGGCTGGGGAAGGCAGCTCAGACCCCACGCGGGGTCGAGTATGGGCAACAGCTATGGAGGCGGGCGGGCAGGCTCACCGGGCGGCGCTGGCCCCTCACTGTGGCTCCCTGTGGCTACTGCACCAGGCGGTAGGTGATGTAGCGGCCGGCGGTCTCACTGGGTCGGATGATCTTCACAACCTGTGGGGCAGGGACAGCTGGGGTTGGCAGAGCCCTGGAATCAGTGGCCACGGACCACTGTCCTCTGACCATCCCAGCCCTGGCCTCAGAGGGAGGGGATGGTGGAACCAGGGTGCTTTAGGAATCAAGAATTGCCAAGGCTCTACAGGGGAATGCTGGCCATGGCTTCTCACCTGCCCTCGCTTGATCCCAAAGTAGCGAGCCACGGGGTCCCCAGCCTGGATCCTGGGCAACTGGCTCTCACGAAGCTTGCTGGGACACAGTCAAGGACAGCACGAGGGCAAGGTGTTCGGGGTGGGGGTGGGGGCAGGACAGGCAGGGTAAAGGATACTACCGAGCCAGAAGTTCTGTCACCTCCTCCTTGGTCATGACCACGTGCTCAGGGACCAGCTGTGGAGACAGAGACCCACCCACAGCCACACAGCCATCAGGAACCTCAACAGAGCCCAACATGATAAAGGGCATTGTCACAGGGGCAGATAAAGGACCTGACCCGGCTCCTGATACTACCACCTTGCAGGCTCAGACGTGCTGCCCCGGCAAAGGAATGGTAGAAGCCAAGGCTGCAAAGGTCCACGGCCCCGGCCCCGGCCCCGGCCCCGGCCCCCAGGCGGTGGCGCCCTAGCCTACCCTCTTCCCCACCGAGACAGATGTACCTCATGTTCCGTGATGTTGATGAGTAGCTCCTGCTGAAGGAACTGCTCCAGAACATACTTGGGCGCCATGTCCACCAGGGACTGCTTGGCGGACGGCGTCATGCCCTGCTGCACCACGATCAGCGCCCGCGTGATGTTCTCCTCCTGCATGCGCTGGCAGTACACCTTGATGGTCTTGATGCCCACCTTGGGCTCCTCTGTGGACACAGCACAACCCTCACACCCGCTCCCGGAGGCCACCACTGCCCCGACCGCCTGTGATCTGTCTCTACTTGCCAGCAGCCATGACAGGGCTGCCTGGGAGCCCAGGAACCAACGCAGGAAGAAAGCTGCAGGCCGCAAGACTCTGAGGGCCCTCCTGGAACAGAGGGTGGGCGCCCTCAGCTCTGATGTCTATCAGCCTGGACAGCCTCAAGAAGAAACTGACTGGCCAGGAGATGGAGCCTGTGTCCACATGGGGCTAGCTGGAGCACCAGGGCCCAGAACCACAGGCCTACAGGTAAGCATACACATGGTTCGCAAACTGCTGGGTCTCACATTCTACACAACCTTTTGAAAATTTAATTTAGTTTTTTTTTTTTTTTGAGACTTAAGCTGTTGCTGCATCAGTGGTTCTCAGCCAGTGGGTCCTGAACCCCTTGGGAAACACAGATATTTACATCATGATTCACAACAGTAGCAATAAAAGTAACTTTATGGTTAGAGGTCACAACATAGGGAACTGTATTAAAGGGTCACAGCACCCGGAAGGCTGCCGACGATCCACACAGTCCTGGCTGTCCTGGAGTTGGCTCTGTAGACCAGGCTGCCCTAGACCGCCTGTTCTGCTGGGACTACAGGCATACGCTACCATGCCCATCCCCGCACTCCCAGTTCTCACACTGAAAACCCAGGCCCCAAGGCCGTAGGGCATCAGGTTCAAGGAGACTGTTCGTCTGGGGAGAGCAGAAGGCAGGCACTATAGAACGGAGCAGATAGTAGCCACGGGACAGCTGTGCTGGGACTCAGGGGTGAGAGTGGACAGCAACTGACCGTGAAAGGAAGCCTCCCAGGAGAGACAGGGAAAGCGCAGACAGGTGGCCGCCTGCCACAGCCCTGCTGGCAACACTGGGCCTGGGTGGGGCCCACACTCACTGGCTGGGCAGAAAGCAGAGAGATCTTAAAGTGGACAGAACTGTGTCAGGCTGCCATGAACTGGCACCCAGGCCAGGGCCTGGATGAGGCCACCAGAACGAAGGGCCCCAGAGGCAGGCCACGGCTGCAGCCCAGAGGCCCTCACCTGGGAAGAACACAAACATCTGGTCTGTGGGGTCATCGTTGTGGGCCACCAGCACGGTGAGGTCTGTCCGCCTCGGTCTTCCCTCGCTTGGCTTGTCCCCGAACTGTACCTTGAACTCCTCAAGCGTCTGGTCCAGCTCATCCTGGGTCACCAGGTAGCCACGGTCATGACAAAGCTGCAGAGACACAGAGCCAGCTGTCCTCAGCACTCGGCTGGGGCAGGCAGACCTGACGCTGAACGAACTGGGCTGGCTGGGGACAGAACGGGCAGCGACACTCAACTGCCCCAGCGGCACTGCATGCTATGCAGATGGCCACCACCACGCTCTGGCACTCATGCCCTAGAGAGGCTGGGACCAGAGACCCCAGCCAAGCCTGCCTCTCCCCACATCATCGCTGGCAGCTGTATGGCAGCCGCTCCAACACAGGGACCAAACATCACCTTCCTGCTCACAGTCTTGGGCCCTGATGAGGGAGACCACAGATCAGGGCTGCGACACAGGCCTGGGACAGCTCAGACCAGGTTTTTGGTTCCACCCAATACAGCATAAATCAAAATTACACACAGCTCTTTCCCCACCGCAGTCTTGCCTGCTCAACTCAAACACCAAGATCTTTGTTTTTCTTCCAGACAGGGTTTCTCTGGGTATCACTGGCTGCCCTAGAACTACTCTGTAGACCAGGCTGGCTTTGAACGCTCAAAGATCCACCTGCCTCTGTCTCCTAAGTGCTGGAATTAAAGGCACGCACCACCACCTGGCTAACCTGTTTTGTTTTTCACTATTATTTTTGGGGCAGGGTCTCACTGTGGAGCCCTGGGTGATCGCAAACTTTTGAAACAGGCTAAGCTAGTCTTGAATTCAGAGGCTGACTGGCCCAAGAATGATGGGATTAAAGGGAGTGTGAGCAAATTAGCATTTTTACCTTTTATTTATTTCGGTTTTCTGAGGCAATGTCTCTCTACAAAGTCCTGACTGTCCCGGAACTCACTATTAGATCAGGATGGCCTCTAACTCTCGGAAATCTGCCTGCCTCGGCATCCAGAGCAACGGGATCTAAGGCGAGCGCCACCGTGGCCTCGAGTTCACAGAGATTCGTCCGCCTCTGCCTCCCAGTACTGGGGATTAAAGGCGTGCACCACCGTGTCCGGCCAAAGCTGGGTTTTTGTTTTGCTTTTTTTTTTTTTTTTTTAAATTAAGCCGCCTGCCTCTGCCTCCCGAATCCTGGAATGAAAATTGTGCGCCAGCACCGCCCGGCTCATCTTATTTTTAAAATAGTTTTTCAGGCCACGTGCGTCGGGAGTCACGGGAAGCCAGGAAAGGGTGTCCGATCCCCTGACACTGAGTACCGCACGGCTGAGCCGCCAGGGCTAGGGTGGTGGAGCGGCTGCCTGGCACGCAGACAGCGCCGGCTCGTCTCCAGGACCCGCGGTGCCCGCGCAGTCTCCCCGGCTCCGAAGCAGCGCCCGGCCAGGGCTTTCTGAGCAGGGTCAGGGGGCTAGCGCTGGAGGGTCGCCAAGAGTTGCAGGCCCGCGCGGGCGGGGCGCACGCAGTCAGCGGGGCGCTGGGGCAGGGGGGTTGGCCTCGCGCAAACCTCCCCGCGCTCACCTCACCTGCATAATAGTCTTGCGGATCTTCCACAGCCGGTAGGTCTCCTCCTCGTCGTCCATGTTGCCGCCGCTCAGAAGCAACCCCACACGCCCGTGCGCCTGCCCGCAGCGCGCCTGAGCCGGACGGCGACAAGGCTCCCCCCTCCACGAACGCAGTGCGCCTGCGCGAACGCCGGAAAGCCCCCGCCGGCCCCGAGCTGTCCTGGGCGAACGCCTGAATACAGTGACTTCCAGGACAGGCTGCGCAATGGACAACCCCAGCGCTCGGACCGCCCGGAGGCCTGGCGATGCTTGACCTGCGGGAGATTTCTCCGCTTAGACCAAGCCGTTGATCCCGGGGAGTTGGGAGGCCGAGGCAGGCTAATAATAATAATAATAATAATAATAATAATAATAATAATAATAATA
>NW_026590511.1:610188-824673 GCF_907164565.1 Psammomys obesus
AATAATAATAATAATAATAATAATAATAATAATAATAATAATAATAAAATAATAATAATAATAATAACAATAATAACAATAATAATAACAATAATAATAATAAATAAAAGGCCGAATGCGGTGGCGCGGCGCACGCCTTTAAATCCCAGCACTCGGGAGGCAGAGGCAAGCGGATCCCCGAGGTCGGGGTCTACAGAGCGAGTCCAGGACAGTCAGGGCTACACAGAGAAATGCTGCTTCGAAAACAAAACAAAAAGATCAGCAGGAGGAGCCTGGTAGCGAAAGTCTGTCTGCTGGGCGTGGGGCCTGCGACTCTTTGGGACATTGTGACAGCCTAGCAGGCTTTGTGCCTCGAGTTGCCCAAGGGGCCCTCCACAAGAGCTAAGTTCATGTGCCTCGGTTTCCCTTTTTATACAAGTTTTTATTAGTTTGTATTTGTTTTACATGGTAAGAAATCGGTTGCCAGCAGCCTCCAACCATGTGTAACTCCAGCCTCAGAGGGTCCAATGCCTCTGGCCTTTGTGGGTACCACACTTTTAGATCCATAACCACATGCAGAGACACAAATACACGTAGCTAAACTACTAAAAATGTAAAAGGAAAAAAGTATGGATGTATGGGGGGGGGGCTGACTTGTGGAAAGTTTAACAAGGTGGTGAAGACATGGACCCTAGGGAAAGGCTTCCAGGGCTAAAAACCCTTTCCAGCTTGTAGTTAGACTTCACAGAAATGCACATTTTCCTTTCTTTCAGGTTGGGGGTGGGAGGGTGGAGGGGCAGTTGCTCTCTCATAAATCAATAGGCAGACCAGCCTGGTCTCAAATGCACAGAGAATGGCCTGCCTCTGCCTCCTCAGCGCCGGGATTAAAGGTGTGTGCCACCACGGCTGGCAAGATCTGTCCCTGGAAAGCTAGATGCCCATCATCCCCTCCTGCCATGAGCCTCACCTCAGAGTCCACAGGACACCACTGGGTCCTGCCTGGGAACTTGTGGGGATCATGACCTGGAAAGACAAGTTCTTGCCAATCTGGGAGTCACCCCTCCAAGGACACCTGACCACTGAGCCCACCACAGAGGCTGTACAACAGGGCTGAGCCTACTGCACTTAGCTAAAGGAGCTCTGAATGCAAAGTAAGGGGATAGAGTTGAAGACGTTTTTGGAAAATGAGAGTGCTGGTGGATTCATTTTGTTTCAGCAGTCTGCAGGCAAGGTGGGTAGTTCTCTGAGAGTTCTAAGTCAGACACTGTTTTTTCTTTTCTTTTTTTTTTTATAATATTTTTTAAATGCTTATTATTTATACAGTAGTCCGCCTGCATTTGCATGCCAGTAGAGGGCACCAGATCTCACTGTAGATAGTTGTGAGACAACATGTGGTTACTGGGAATTGAACTGTGGACCTTTGGAAGAGCCACCGGTGCTCATAACCGCTGAGCCATCTCTCCAGCCCCTCTTTTCTTTTTTTAAGGTAGTGGGGGAGGGCCTGACACTAGCAAGGATGACTCATTGGCCAGTAACTTGGGTTGTGTAGCGGAGCAATAGCTACATAGCTTAGAGGGTTGAAACCCACCCAGCTCCAGTGCTTTAAGCTTGTGAAATAAGCCAGTCTCTCTGCGTCAGTTCTTTTGGAAGCTGGCGGGGCTAAAGAAAGCTGCTGCTTTATTAATTACTGCCATACACCGTGGCCATCAGGATAAGGGCCACTCGGGGCACTCAGCCCCAGGCTTTGCCAGTATACACAGCCTGCCTGTAGGAGCCCCCCTCCCACCTTACCTCCACTCCCTGGGATTCTACCTCTTGGTATGGACCCCGTCTCCCTAGTCCCTTTCTGGGCCCCTCTTAGCCTGTCCTCCCTTTTCTGTCACCAGATGACTGCAGAGGCTCCTCTACCAGGGACACCACAGCAACCATACCTGCCCAGGATCCAGAGAAGGCAACAGCAGCCAAAGAGCCGAAAAACCCACACAACAAAGATGAAACCGGATGTAATACCAAGAAAAACCTCAAGTATCATACCTCCAGATGCCTAGATCTCAGTGTAAAAGGCATCCCCAGGCTTAGGCCCCCAGACCTTAGCACAACTGACTCCATGATGAAAGTACCACTCCAGCTCTAAAACTCAGCACATAGCCAGCACCACCTGCCAAAGGAGAGCCAAAGCCTAATCTATCAAAGTCCATGTAGTTCTGGGAAAGTCTGAATGTACTCACCTCACTTTTTGGCTTCACTAGTTCTGCTTCTGGCTAACTGTTCTTAGTAGCTGAAATATGTCAACCCAAAACATGGTTATTGTGCTTAAAAAAGCTCACCCTAGGAAAGGCTTGACGCTACACCAGGATCCAGAACACTCAAGTGTAGTCCCTGGAGCGGGAGAGATGGCTCAGAGGTTAAGAGCCCTGGCTGTACCTCCAAAGGTCCTGAGTTCAATTCCCAGCAACGACATGGTGGCTCATCACCATCTGGAATGAGATCTGACGCCCTCTTCTGACACTGCAAGTGTAATGCAGGCAGAACACTGTATACGTAATAAATAAATTTAAAAAAGAAATATAGTCTCTAAAGAAAACCTCAACTGGAAGTGAAAAATTTGGGATAGCAGACAAAAACCTGAGACCCGTGCTATCTGCTCACTCCTCACTGGAGAAGCTTCTTAGAGTGAGAGACTGGAGCGCTCAGCCCTTAAAAGTTGCTTTCACTGACTCTGACAGAGGGCTCAGACACCAGTGAGGAAGAGGAGGAGCACATGTGAGAGCCAGAGGACATGATGACACCAAGGACCCAGTGTCTTCCAGACACAGCAGGACTGACACACTCGTGAACTCGCAGAGACTGTGGCAAAGCGCAGAGCCTCTACAGGCTGAAGCCAGATGGCGTCCTAGAGCTGAGAGGGGAAGTGGGCATGAGCTCCCACCCTTAACCAAGAAGCAACCTCCAGTTGTCATCCGGGTGTGAAGAAAAAATCCATTTTCTCCAGTGGAGTCTCACTGTGGATGTGTTCACACCTCAGGGTAGGCCCGTGCCTAGTAGTAGTACATGGCCAAGACAAATTCACCTCGGGTTTGTTTATGTTTTTGTTCTTATTCCTGCCTTTGTGTATGTGTGTTTCTTTTTGTTGCTATTTGAGACAGGATCTCTCTATGTGGCCTTGGCTGTCCTGGAACTGTCTGTGTAGCCCAGGCTAGCCTCGAACTCAGAGATCCACCTGCCTCTGCCTTTGAGTGCTGAGATCAAAGGCATTTGCCACCACTTCCTGGCTGTTTGTTTTAAAAAGAAATAAAGAATATAACGTTATGAGCCTGGGAAGACTTGGGGGAGAGGACACATGATAAAAATATACTGTATGGATTTTCCATTAAAACAAATAAAAGTAGGCAGTTGGCTGATCTGAAACTGTGGGTACAGAAATGAGCAGAGCATTTGCAGCAAGTACGTCTGCCCAGAATCCTGAGACCCTAGATATCGGCCCCTCCACAGTTGTTAGTGAACAGCGGACCACACAGCCTGGTCGCAGAAGCTCACCCCAGACAGCAATACCTGATAAAGGGACTGTAGGCCCAGAAGAGCTCCCTCGTTGCAGCCATAACCAGAATAGGTGGAGAAGCCCGCAGTGGCGTGGGCGAGGGCCACACACCTGGATCAGATCTGCTTGGTTAGTGCCTTCCGCCTGACAAAGCCCTGGAGGCACCCTAGGAAGCCATGGAGGAACACAGCGCTTACAGGATCCAAAGAGGGTAGAAATAGTGGGCTGAGGGACGTGGGGCCTTACAGGAGGAACAAGGCGGAAAGCTGGGGTGGAGTGCGTCGCAGCACCCCCTACATTTGTCTGACAGGGCCCAGGCTCAAGGAGTGCCTGTCCCTCTGGGGTGTGACACAGGCCCAGCAGGAGCACACTGCAAGCTGGAACTGTTTCAGGATAAGGAACACGGGGAATGAGACTCGGGAACCTGCCCCTGCTCCCGGCTGAGTAGGCCAGCACTGAAAGACCCCAGCCTCACACTAAGTTAAACATAGCTAACGCCATTTTGTGGGACACCACTGTTTTGTAAAACTCTAAAGGCCAGATGAGAAACTAGAAAATTACTGAGAAATCCTAGCTGTGTCACCCACTTGGGATATCTGTGGTCAGGCTGCCCTAGTCATATTAAAAACAGTTTGTGTTAATCACCCTCATAGATATCTGTGAGACTGTTTCAGTTAAGATAGAGAAAAACAAAATAACAGGTGGCGGGCCACGTCAAGGGGTCATCATAACCCCCTTGACCACCCAGTTCCTGAAATCTTGGTGCCCCTGCCAAACTTTGACGCAAATCGTGGTCTCATGTAAATGTACCAATCAGCCCCCTGTAACCATGCTTCTTGCTTCTGTACCAGTGCTTCTGCTCTAAAACCCTATAAAAACCCCAGCTTCCTACCTGGGGGGCGCGGAAGTCTCCCGAATGACTTTTCGCCCCGGGTACCCGTGTATCAAAATAAAAGCCTCTTGCTGTTTGCATCCGAATGGACTCGTTGTTCCTTGGGAGGGGGTCTCTCTGACGGAAGATACCCTCCGGGGATCTTTCAAGCACATCCGAACCTCTTTTTCTCTCAGCATGGAGTGTGGATTAATCTTCGTGTCTCACGTGACGGGATGGATTCTGTCACCCACTGAGTGCTCCTGGAGTCTATTCAAATGTCCCAAATGTCTCGAGCAACAAAGGGGCAAGGAGGAGTTTCTCTGCAGTCTGTGTCCCCGAGCTGGTGGACACAGAAGCTGCCCGCTGGTTCACCTAGATGAACCCTACACCCTGGCCTCCAGGCTCCTCCTCTTCACAAAGCCAGTCTCGGGGCCGAGAGGCATAACCTTGGGTCCTCTGATCTCTCTGTTGAATTCATAGACACCCTAGTGGGAATTCTAAAAAGATATGTAAGTCTAGGAACGGAACTGCTGCAGGCCTGCAGTGGGCTGTATCAGGGATCTAGAGTGAGTTAACCTACCTATGATCATCAAGATAGCTTCACTGTCAGACTGCAGCGTGTGTAGCCAGCCGATGACACTGGCCAATGGCTTGGGAGACAAGGTTACACGTGATGGGAAGTAGGAGATGGTGTTGGGGGGGAGGTGTCCACCAGAGAAGCCAATAGACTTTGTTAGCCGGGCAGTGACTACCCTGGGTGTCTGGGATCCTGGTGTGGCCCCGAGCCTTCTTCAGGATGAGCTTTTAAAAAAGAAACCCGTGTTCTAGACTGACTAACTTCAGTTAACAAGAACAGTAAACCAGAAGTGGATCTACAGAAGCCAAAGACCAAGGTTAGTCCATGGAGAGCGCATCCGGTAACTGTGGGCTTTGATGCATTAGGCCTTGTTTTTGTATTTGGCGAGCAGTACTGTCGTGCTGAGTTTTAGAGCCCGAGTGGCACTGCCATCGTGGAGTCAGTTGTGCTAAGGTCTGGTGGCCTCTTACTGGAGGTGCTTGTGTTTTGAGTGGTAGAAGGTGTTGCATTTTTAGTCCCAATAATACAGCTCCAGAGGGGAACATTCTCAAGGCCCCTGGCTGGTAGGGGAGCAGCTGACTCAGGGAGTGATATTCACTCATGGTGGTCGAGATAGGGTGTCCCCTGTCCTACCTTCACTTGGAATTGTATTGGAAATATTTTAGACTTTTTTTTTTGAGACCTTAGTGTGTATGTTTGCTTGAATGTATGCTGGTACCCATACGCCAGAAGAGGGCGCTGGGTTTCCTGGGACTGGACTTACAGAGGGTTGTGCGAGGGAACTGAACCCCTGTTCTCTGCAAGAGCAGCCACTGAGCCATCTTTCTAGACCCTGAAGCAGGAGTGCAGGCTGCCGCTTTATTCCTTATGTGAAGGTTTGACTAAAAAAGTCCTGAAGCCAAGTGGTGGTAGTGCATGCCTTTAATCCCAGCGCTCAGAGGCAGAGGAAAGTGAATCTCTGTGAGTTTGAGGCCAACCTGGTCTACAGAGGGAGTTCCATACAGCCAGAGCTACACAGAGAAACTGTCTCCAAAATAAAAACAAACAATAAATAAAGAGAAAGAAAAACTCATTGAAGAGCAGTCAACAGACAAATGCACAGCAATACAAACCTAATGGTGTTGGCCACTGGTCAGACATCAGTCCTGTAGCAAAATGGAATGGAAGAACTTTAGGCCAATTTACAAAGTAAAAATAAATCTGAAAATAGGAGCCGGGCTCGGTGGAGCACGCCTGTAATCCCAGCACTCAGGGAGGCAGAGGCAGGCGGATCCCTGTGAATTTGAGGCCAGCCTGGTCTACAACGTGAGTCCAGGACAGACAAGGGTATATGGAGAAACCCTGTCTTGAAAAGGAAATTCTAAAAATCAGACCTGTAAGTTCGAAAAGTTGGGAGGACATAAGTGATGATGGTCCATTTCTGGTATGAGGTGCGTTCAAGCTCCTTGGAGAATCGCAGGTGAGCGGGAAGCTCTGGCCCTCTTCCCTGACTGCCTACGTTACCTGTGGGAGGAGGGGGCACTTGGGAGGGACTTCTGAGAAGACTGTGTGGAGGGCCGGCCTACGGGGAAAGGAGAGCAGGGAGCCGTGGTCCCTTGCCACACGGGCGTGCCAGCTGCGGCTGCCTTCTGTCCAGGCTGACGCCGGGTCTTGAAGAATAAATCCCATCTGGCGTTCTCTCTGAAGTCTCAGCTTTGTCTTGGAAAGAGGGTCCCGCACAGATGGGACATTTTCATGTGAGCACAGAATGCGTTTGATCCCATAGCCTCACCCCCTCTCCTCGGACCCCTAACCCTGCCAGCTGTCCCTTCTGTTGTCATGCTTTGCCTCCTTATGGTAAGCCGTATTCCCTTGTGTGGTGCTAATGGGAACACAGGGGCCATGAACAGGAGAGCCATAGAAATCCCTGCACTGTGGAGGCAGAGAGGATCGCCACAGGCCAGCCTGGGCTAAGTTAGCAAGACCTTGTCCAGCGCTCTCGGCAGGAGACATGGTTAGTTGTTAAGACCTGTGTCAGGTGACACCCAGCACCTGTACCTCCAGCCTCGGGGACTCCAGTGCCTCTGGCCTTCACCTGTGCCTGCACAGACACGCAGAAACCCACAGACACACAATTAAAAGCAATCTAAAGACTCAGGAGGCAGATCTCTGTGAGTGTTTGAGACCAGTCTGGTCTCCATAGCAAGTTCCAAGCCAGCCAGGGCTACACAGTGAAACTGTTTCAAAACAAAACAAAAAAAAACCTCACGGCAAACAGTGTCATGGTCAGGGCTCAGTGGGAGAAGCCAGGCAGCACATTCCTGAAGCCCTTGGTTCCCTCCCCAGCTCCACACGAACGAGATATGAGGCACACCTATCATCCCAGAATTGAGAAGCTGAGGCAGGAGGATTGCTGTTAAGTTTTAGGTCAGTCTAGGATACATAATGAGTTCTATGCCTACTTGGGCTACAGAGCTAACAATGTGTCTCAAAACAAAATAAACACAACAAAGCAAACTCTGCCTGGGTTTTTCTTTGTGGCCATTGTAATTGGGGTGCCTGCCTGGGACATCGCAGCAAGGGTCAGGGAGGGGCTGAGGGGGCTCAGACTCTGTGGGATCCACATCAGGAAGGGGCTGTTCCAGCTGGTGGACTGGTGGATGGGTTTGTAGATCCCTGGACGCTGGTCCTGGCTGCAACCTCTGGCTCCTGACTTAACCTGTTCTTTTTCTCCCTTGGCACCCTCGAAGCTGCTCAGGGAAGCACCCCTCCCCAGGCCACGCTGTTGCCACAGAGTTTCTGAAATAGGACAAAGGATAAGAGGAGCCAGGTGTCTTGGCAACTAGGAGAAGAATGTGTCTGGAGGCAAGAAAGCCAGCAACCGCCAAGTTGGACAGGGTTGCCACGACCTATGACCAAGAAAGAGAGGCCACTTGGGGCCTGTGGCCAGAGCTGGGCCCAGGCAGACTATCAGAGCAAGAAAGAATGGCAGATGAGAGGAGGTAGGAAGGTGGGGCAGGAGGCCCTGGGGAGGGAAGAGGCACAGGAGGGTCTTGGCTGAGGAAAGAAGAGACAGGAGGAGGCCTGAGGAGAGTCCTGGGCCTGGTAAGGGGGTGGACTAAATGGAAACAATGGAAGGGCCCTGGTGTGGCACCAGGCTGACATGGTCCCCTGGTGTGGCCCTGGTGTGGCAGCTGGGACTGTCCTGCTGTTCCTCAGAGCAGTGAGCGGCAGGGAAGGCAGCCTGGGAGGAGAGCGGTGCTGCCTGGAGCATTTGGGCCCCAGGATCCTGAGTGACAAGAGTCCTCGATGACCTGTGGCCTCTGCACCTGGCCTCACAGCCCAGCTCCAACCAGGGGAGCAGAAACTCCAACACCAAAGGGCTGGTGCGAGCGAAGGGGTGCTTCAGAGCTGGCAAGCACTGCACGCTGCCGTGGGGAAGCCGAGTTCCCAGCTATCGCAAGTGGGAACCCAAGCGGCTCGCAGCCACCTGTAACTCCAGCTCCAGGGATCGGACACTCTCCTGGGGTGCACATGTGCATACCCAGAGAGCTGAGAATGAAAAGTGAAGCAGTCACTGCAGGATCTAGTAATTCCGTTGTGGGAACAGCCCAAGAAGAATGAAAACTTGGGTCCACACAAAAACTTGTTCTGCATGGCAAGGTAAAAAGGCTGAAAATAAGCTGTGGTCATGCTGTCACCTTTCATCCCAGAGCTGGGGGGGGGGGTTTCAAGGTCATCTTGGTCTACAGAGTGGGACCCTCTCTCTCTCTAAAAAAAAAAAAGCCTGGAGAGTTGGCTTAGTGGTTAGAGCACCAGCTGCTCCCAGCACCAACATGGCAGCTCACAATTGTCTGTAACTCTGATTCCAGGGGATTTGTTGCCCTCATAAAAACATGCATGCAGGCAAAACACACTAAATGCAAATGAAATTGAAACTTCTGCCTGCTTGTGGGACCCTTTTCCTGGTCTTTTGCCTAGTCCAGCCTTGATGTGACGCTATGTGCCTGGTGTTTGGTTGATGTCCCTGACGGGCCGGGCTTGCTCTCTTCTGAGGAGAGGCAGAGCTGGGGTGGAACTGAGGGTGGGGGAGGGAAGATATGGGGAGAAGCTGGGGAAGTGGAGGGAGGAGAAACTGCAGACAGATGTAATAGATGAAAGAATGAAAAAAGGGGGAAAAGCAACCTGCCTTTGTTTTTTTGTGGTATAAACAGAGATGACCTCATCTAGCTGACTGGAATTCCTGGTGCAAACACCTTCAGAGAAAGAAGTGGAGCACGTGGCTTTCTTCTAGGCAAGGGCCTTCTTGGGCTGTTCCCCCACTGTCTGGGAGCCCCCGCGGGATCCGGGCAGCACACACTGTGGAGGGAGGTCTGAGGTCACACCAGTCTGTCTGGTCTAACTCCTGATCCTCCTGCCGCCAGCAATGCAGTGTTGGGATGAGAGCTGGCGCACACACCGCACCCACCATGCTGGGCATTCAGGGGTGGTGAGCTCAGAGCCCAGCCTCAGCAGTTCTTCAAAAAGGATCGCATTACCAAGTGTGCTGGCCGTGCAGCCTTTGATCCCAGCCCTGGGGGGAAAGAGGCCAGCCTGGTCTACATAGAGAAAGAGAGAAAGGAAGGAAGGGAGGGAGGGAAGAAAGAAAGAGAAAGAAAGAAAGAAAGAAAGAAAGAAAGAAAGAAAGAGAGAAAGAAGAAGAGAGAGAGAAAGAAAAAGAAAGAGAGAAAGAAAGAGGAAGAGAGAAAGAGAGAGAGAAAGAGAAAGAAAGAAAGAGAAAGAAAGAGAGAAAGAGAAAGAAAGAGGAAGAGAGAAAGAGAGAGAGGGAAAGAGAAAGAGAAAGAAGAAAGAAGAAGAAAGGAGGAAGGAAGGAAGAAGGGGAGGGGGTGACTCACTGGTTAAGAGCACTTTTTGTTCTTGCACAGAACCCAGCTTTAGTTCCCAGCACCCACATGGCAGCTCACAACCGTCCCTAACTCCAGTTCCAGATGACCCTGTTGTCTTCTGGCCTGTTTAGACACCAGACACACACAGTACATAGACACTTATGCAGACCAAACACTCATACACACAAAAATGTGTATCAATAACACAGGTTTAAAAAGAAAGGTGTAACCCTGGGTGTGTGCTGGTCCAGCCTTCCAGACCCAAGCCCGAAGGAATAAGGGTCTCAAAGGCAGTGGGGAGGTGCGGAGTGGGAGGCCTGGGGACTGAAGAATGAAGGCAAAAGCCATAGCTGGCCTGGGAGGCCTTGCGTAAGCTGATGACTTAAGCTGAGCAAGTTTACTGGGAACTAACAGCATCTGCCGGGCAGTGGTGGCGCACACCTTTGATCTCAGTGCTCCAAGGCAGAGACAGGCGGATCTCTGTGGGTTTGAGGCCGGCCTGAGCTATGGAGTGAGTTCCAAGACAGCCAGGGCTACACAGAGAGACCCTGTCTCAAACAAACAACTAACTCACTCACTAATAAAAGAAACCCAGCATCCTATATGCTATTTGCAGGGGAAAGTGGTCAAGGTTAGCAGAGACAAAGAGCACAGGTCTCAGGCACAGCTGCCCCAAGAGTGATAATCACTGCCCTGTAGGGGAGAAAGCCAGCCTCCCAACTCTTAACTCTGGAGGCTCAGGCCCAACCCTAGGCTGGACCTTGCCACATGTGCCCCTGGACAGGGACAAAGAACTAGTGTTCCCTTTGTCCTTCCATTGGGGTCCATCACTTAGAGATCAGTGAAGGGAAAGTGACCCACAACCATGAAATTATTCTCTTCGTAAGTTTGTTACTGTTAGGAATCATAATGTAAATATTGGTGTTTAGGAGACCCCTGTGAAAGGATTCATGGGTCCCCTAAGGGGTTGTGACCCACAGGTTGGGCAGGTTGGGGACCGCTGCCTTAGCAGAACCTACTAATCAGTTAACTTTACTGGTCAGGTAAACATAACAGAGACAGAAACTCCAAGGCTCTTTGGACAAAGGGGGAGATTTTACACTTTAAATCTTTTTTTTTTTCAAGATTTATTCATTTATCATGTATACAATGCTGTGTCTGCATGTACACCTGCACGCCAGAAGGGGGCACCAGCTCTCATTACAGGTGGTTGTGAGCCACCGTGTGGTTTCTGGGAATTGAACTCAGGACCTCTGGAAGCGCAGCAGGTGCTCTTAACCTCTGAGCCATCTCTCCAGCCCTACACATTAAATCTTTAACTATAGTTTCAGTTGTCCAGACACAGACCAGGGTCCTCTGAGACACTGGGACTTACGGAAAGAGCAGGACTGACTGGCCACAGGACTCAGTGGCCCGGCTCTGAACTCTAGGGCTTTGATATGGCCACAGGACTAACAGCCATCTGAAGCTTGCTCTGGGTCCTGTTAGAGGCAGGAACTCTTCTGACCGTCCCCAGCAAGGCTGCTCAGCCCTGAGCAAGCAAGCGCCCCCTCAGTTACACTCCGGCTCACCAGGTCCTCCAGGGTGTCTGGGGTCCTCACTGCGGGTGGCTGCACTTCTGTTATTTTGGTGGTGGGAAAAGGGGGGAAACCTGGTCTGAGAAAACAAATAAAATTAGAGATGAAGGTTGGGGCTCAGGGGCTCAGAGTATGTGCAAAACCGGGGGTCCACACCCAGCACCTGTAAACAGGCATAAAGACACCTGCCATCCCAGCACTTGGGGGGTGGGAGATCAGGAGTTCCAGGTCATCCTTGGCTACAGAGTGAGTTCCAGCCTGGGCTACAAAGAGGCCCTGTCTTCAAAATAAGCAGGTCGCCCCAGGACTCAAGTTTTGGTCACTTGGGAGAATGGGGCTCTCAACACACAAAGCTCTCCCAGAGCCTGGGGCTGGGCTCCTGAGACTGGCCACCTTCGGCCCCGCCCCGTGGCTCTCTTTCTCAATCCTGCCTTTATTTTAGCAGACACTAAGCAGGGCAGGAAGCGGGTGTGGCCACCCTAAGCCTCTGAGTGCTGGTATTTATTTACAACTTCAGGCTAAGGCTCAGAGGCAAATCCTTACAGAGCTTGTCCTACTCTGGGTTGGGAGGAAACAGCTGACTTCCTGAGGTGGGAGGGGTCCTCGGGGTCACTGAGAACAAGATTGTGAAAGAATGGTTGGTGACAACCCACCGGTCCTCTTAGGCTCCTGGGCTCCCCCAGAGGGACCCAGCGCCTCCAGAGGGCTCCTGACAGATGGCCTCCTCGAGCGGTCAAAAAACAGAGCCGATTTAAGGGCTGGCTGAGCCCAGGGAGGGGGTGGGACGGGCAGCTGACTGAGGAATTTCGTGAGTCACCCTCTGTGTGCAGCCCTGTGGGCCCTTTGTCCTCCCTGTGTGGAGGCACCTGTGCACAGACCTGTGGGACCTGGACAAGCGACTCCTTGTGTGGCCTTTATTCTCACGTAGGCCCTCAGGCCCTGGGGCTTCTTTTACTTGTGCAGGGACCTCTGAGGTCACATGATAACTGCTGTGTGGAAGCCATGCTGGACTGTCCTCCTTAATCTCTTGCCGCCTTGTTTTCTAAGACAGAGTTCACTGTGTAGCCCTGGCTGACCTTTGGAACTCCTTCCTAGACCAGGCTGGCCTCTCTGCCTTCAAGGGCTGGGTAAGGGTGTGGCCGGCACACTTCTCTCTGCCTTATTTTGAGGCAGGGAATCCCTCACTGACCCCAAGCATTTGGCTGTCCCAATTCAGCCCCAGGGATCCTCCTGTCTCAGGTGCTGGGATTACACAAGTACCCATGTGTGCCTGTCACCTGCGTGCTGAGGTCTGAACGCAGCCCTTTGTGTGTGCGATCACTTTGTCCCCAGTGCCACCTCCTTCCCACGACCCAGTCTGTACAGCCTCCTCAGGGGTCAGGATCTGGCCTGCTGTCATAGACCTGGCATCTTAGTACCCCGGAGTCTAAGGCAGGGGGATTGCTGTGAGCCTCTAGCCGGCAGGAATGAGGGAAATCTGGGGCTTGGGCTGACAGCCCGCACTTAGCAGGCTCCAGGCCCTGGGTTCCATCCTTACACTGCCAGGCACTGCACATCTGCCTCTCCAGCTTTTAGGAGGTGAAGGCAGGAGGATTAGGAGCTCAAGATTATCCTGGGTTTACAAAGTGAGTTGAGGCAGGCCTGGGGTACCTAAAACCAGCTCTAAAGAAGAGAAAAATAGTGAAATGGACGTGTGTGTGGGCTGGAGAGAATAACATACACCTGCCATCCCAGCACTCAGTAGCCTGAGGCTGGAAGAACAGGGGTTCAAGGTCATCCTCTGCTACATCGGTCAAGGCTAGCCTGGGCTACATGAGATTCTGTCTCCAGGAGAAAAAGGAAGCTCCTGTGCTCAAAGGGGGTGATTAGGGGGATGACTCTGCCTCGTTTTCTATTCCCAGGGGTTCCCCTAGGCGCCCTGGCCCCCTGCCCAGCTGCAAGCAACCTCGCGGGTAACTAACTGTCCGCAATACTCCAACGCGCACTCCGCGCGGACGCGGCTCCCGTTTCTCCGACCGCCCCATCACTGAGCATGCGCAGTTGCTGACAACAACAAACCCGCAAGCCCAGCCCCGCCCACGCCACCCCCTCATTCCGTCTTCCCATTGGCTGCAGGGGCCTCGCGTCTTCAGCGCAGGCGCACCCGACCAGTAAGAGACGTCAGTGGGCGTGGCCAAGGGCGGGCAAGCCACACTCGGCCTCGTGCGTCCATTGGTCGGCTGCGTGAGGGGAGGAGCCGCTGGCTCCGGCCGCCGAGATGAGCTGGGGCCGTCTGAGCCGCTTACTGAAGCCGGCACTGCTGTGCGGGGCTCTAGCTGCGCCTGGGCTGGCAGTCACCATGGTGGGCGCCCTGGGGACGCGGGGGACTGCGGCCGCGGCCGGGGGCGGGGGCCGGATCCCCGCGTTCAGGATGGAGATCGGGGGCCGTGGGGTCGGTTGGCTGGAGTGGGGGGCGCCCGGGTGGCATCCCCGAGGCCGCACAGAGCCAGGCCTCGGCGGGGGAAGGTCCCCGGGGGCGTGAACCGGTGTCGGGGTCACCATGGCGGGCTCTGACCTGGTCACGCGCCCCGTCCGCCGCGGTGCGTCATAGTCGGCGGCGCCTTGGCTACCGGCTCTTTGTCCCCGCGCCGCGCTCGGGACCCGCAGAGGGGCGGCCATGGGCCGCGCGGCCGCCGGCACCCCGGGACGCTGCAGGCAGCGTAGCCGATCCCGGGGAGGCCGCCGACGGCGTCGATGCCGGCGCCGGAGTCCTCGGAGGCGCCGGGGCCCTCGGCGGAGGAGAGCTCGCTCGCGCCGCCGCCGCAGGGCGCGCGCCCGCCGGATGAAGTCGGGGCCCGAGTCGTCGGGCCCTCCTCCGGCCGCGCTGCGGCAGGGCCCCGACTGCAGCAGCTGCGCCGAGCTCCTGGGCTCGGTGTGCGTCCGGGGACACCCTGCCCCCTCCCCCGGGAGCGTCTTCAGGGGGCCGCAGCCTCTCAGGACTACCTGAGAGGGGCGCGTGTGCGGACCGAGGAGCCTGCCCTCCCCGCCCGGTGCCCCAGGGCTTGCCCTTGTTTTTATTTTATTTTATTTTTTTGACCGCCTGGGGGAATGGAGGTAGGACACTCAGTTTTCCTCTTTCACAGTGCGCATCCCGCGATGATTGGCGCTGTGCGCGCTCCATGCACGAATTCTCAGCCAAGGACATCGACGGGCACATGATTTGCCTGGATAAGTACAGGTGGGTGCCTGGACAGGAGGGTGGTGCAGGGCCAGTCTGAAGACGGGCCTTTCCTGACGGCCGCCTCATTTCCACTCTTTTTTTTCTCCCCCAGGGGTTTCGTGTGCATCGTCACCAACGTAGCCTCGCAATGAGGCAAAACCGACGTAAACTACACTCAGCTAGTCGATCTGCATGCCCGATACGCCGAGTGTGGTTTACGAATCCTGGCCTTCCCTTGCAACCAGTTCGGGAGGCAGGTGCGTGGCTGTCCCCAGTCGGCGCCCCCCCCCCTCTAGGGCCTGGGTCAGTGTTTGTGTGCAGGGTCTTTGTGTGCAGGGTCGCGCACCTTCCAAGTGACTGTTGCTTTCCACAGGAGCCAGGGAATAATCAGGAAATCAAGGAGTTTGCGGCCGGCTACAACGTCAAGTTTGACATGTACAGCAAGATCTGTGTGAATGGGGACGATGCCCACCCATTGTGGAAATGGATGAAAGTCCAGCCCAAGGGCAGGGGCATGCTGGGAAAGTGAGTGGCCCTGGCGGCGTGGGCAGATGGCCAGATGGCTCTGGGCCAGGGTGGGAGTAGGTGACAGCTTCTTAGTTTTGGGTGTGTTTGGGGGGGGGGGGGGCGCTCTCACTGTGCAGCTCTGGATGGCCTGGAACTCACAGGTCTTCCTGCCTTGCCTCCAAGGCAAGGGATTGAAGGTGTGAACCTCCTGACCCTGCCTCAAAGATTTGTTTCTATTTCATGTGTTGGTTGAAATAGAGAACCACCTGGGTGCATTGTCAGCAGAGGCCAGAAGAGGGGGTTGACTCTCCCGGAGCTGGAGTTAGAGGGTGCAAGGCACTGAACTTTTGTGTTCTCTGTAAGAACAGCCAGTGCTTTTAATCAGTGCTCTTAATCATTGATCACCGTCCTCCCCTCCCCCCTGAAAACTTTCCTTTTGTGTATGGGTGTTGTGTCTGAATGTCTGTCCGTGCCGTACATGCATGCCTGGCACCCTCAGAGGTGAGAAGAAGGTCTCTGAGTCCCTGGAATTGGAGTTAGAGACTTGGGTAGGCCAGCACGCTCTGTGGGTGCTGGCAGTGCCAGCCACCCCACCCCACCCCACCCTGTTCTCCGGAAGACCAGTGCGTTCTCTTAACCGCTGAGTGAGGCAGCCCACCACCCCCGTTCTTCTGAAGCAGGGTTCCCTCTGTAGCCCTGGCTGGCCTTGGAATTCAGATCCACCTGCCTCTGCCTCCTGGGTGCTGGGATTAAAGCTGGGCAGCACCATGCCCTGGTGCCACTTCTAAGCCCTCTTTCCTCCTCTCTTACAGCGCCATCAAATGGAACTTTACCAAGGTAAGAGTGGCTGGGGTTTCCGTGTGTGTGTGTGTCTGGGGTTTCCTTGTGTGAGCGTGTGGCTGGGGTTACCGTGTGTGAGCGTGTGGGTGTGGCCCGCTCCCCTGCACCCTGTCAACATGTCCTCTCTGCCCCAGTTTCTCATTGATAAGAATGGCTGCGTGGTGAAGCGCTATGGCCCCATGGAAGAGCCCCAGGTAAGCACCTTTGCGGAGGAGGGCTGGGTGAACGAGCCAGGCCAGGGCTGCCTGACCCGTGTCATCTCCCCACAGGTAATAGAGAAGGACCTGCCGTGCTATCTCTAGCCCTACAAGTGTGTGCCCCGGCCGAGCCCCCTGCCCTGTGACCCCTGGAGCCTTCCACCCCGGCACTCATGACGGGCTGCCTGCAAACCAGCCTGCTGGTGGGGCAACCCCGAGGACCTGGCGTGCATCCCCGCCGGAGGAAGGTCCAGAGGCCTGTGGCACTGGCTCGAGCTTCAGCTTGGCTGCCTTGTGGGAATAAAATGTAGAAATGTGCGTGTGTGTCCGTGGGTCAGGAATTGAGCGCACTGAGGATTGAGCAGTGCCTGTCCCTGGGACTCTGTGGGTGCAGATTGGAGTCAGCTGATCAAAAGCCCCTACTGACCCCGAGGCTCACAGGCCCACTGCCTGCAGTGGGTGTGGCTGAGCTGGGGCAGGCCAGGAGGGGCCAGTGGGTCCGATTGCGGCTGCCCCTGAACTACTGGCCCATGGCCTCTTCACTCCCTGTGGGGCTATGGCCTTTGGACTCCCAGGCTGAAGTGACTCTAGGACTGTGCATAAGTACCAGCAGATGGCCCCCTGCCTCCAGTGGTCCCTGCCAGCCCTTCCAGACTGCCCTGGAGGTCTCCCTCTTCCCGTCTGCAAAGCCGGGGACCCGGGATCCTCACCCCAACTGACCGCAGCTGCCACTGGTCTGGGATTAATTCCACCCCCCAGCATGTCCCAACCAGCCCACCTGAGGCAGGTTTGCTGTGTGGCCCTGTCACCTGTGTCTGTTAAGTGGGTGGCAGCCACTGTTCTGTGAGCCTCAGGTCCCCTCTTCCACTGGCCTTAACACACTGGGAAGTAGGCAAAAGGCGGTATATTTAAAAAAAGATCTTTACATATATACATCAGTTCATTATAAATACATAGAAACCAGGGCCCGCCGGCTGCCCACATTCTGGGGCTGGGGAGGGGCGGTTGACAATAATTTAGGGAGCAGGGGATTGCATATATTAACGGGGTCTGCCCCGTGGAGCCCCCGTAGACGGCGGAGCCTGAGCACCGGGTTTCCTGAGTTACCAGCTCTCTGGGACCACCAAGCCCCACAGCGTCCAGGCTGGGAGCTGCTGGAGCGGGGGAGGCCCAGAGGCCCCACACCGCGCTGGCTTGGAAGGCACTGCGGCCTGGCACCCTCAGTAGTCGTGGGAACCGTCTGCTTGCAGAGGAGCCGGTGGGCCTCCCTGCCCGGGACAGTGGTCCAGAGTGGCGGCCTATGAGTTTGGGAAGGGCGGACTGAACTGGATGACGCTCTGCCGCTCGGTGGCCCCACCACTCACGCCCACCAGGGGGGCAGGGTTCTGAGGGGGCACGGCGCGCAGAGAGCGGAGCATGTCCTCCAACACCTCCCTGAAGTTGATGTCGCAGCCCTGGTGTGCCAGCTCCGCGGGGTTGGTGGCAGGATCCCTCACGCCCAGCATCAGAGAGCTGGGGTCTGGGGGCGGCAGCGAAGGAAAGGTGAAGCGTGGAGGCGGCGGGAAAGCCTCGGCCGGGGGGCTGTAGGTCAAGTCCAGCACCTCACCAGGACCGCAGGGGAGCGCGAGAACGCGCGGAGTGGGTGGACGTGCGGACAGACCGTGTGTGCTGCGGCGCTTCACCTCGGCCTCCATCAGCTGCAGCTCCTGCAGGACGCGGGGGACGCAGCCCTCGGGGATCTTGATGCCTGTGGCGGCGCGGGCACGCGGTCAGGGCCTACCTGGGACCCCCTTCTCCGGGGACCACGCACCCACCGCCCCACTCACCCACTTGCTTCTTCTTGTCCTTGGTCTTGAGACGCACGATCTGCAGGTAGCTGCTGCTGCTGACGTCCGCCATGACGGCGGCGATGCGGCCCCACACGCGCAGCAGCGCCCCGCACAGCATGTAGTGGTGGCGGAGGCGCAGGCCCTGGGAGCAGGCCTTGCCCTCCTGTGCCAGTCGGCAGCGCTGGTTCCTGTACCGGAGGGGGGGGGAGGGGGAGGAGGGCGCCGAGCGCTGGTCAGCTCGCAGCAGCGGCAGCGCGCGCTCGCTTTCCCAGCCCACAGGGCCCTGGGACACTGGGCGCCCGGCCCCACCCTCTCCTGTAGCTTCCCGCCCAGGGCCTCACCAGGTGCTGTGGCTGCAATGCTCCAGAGAGAGGGCATAGCTGCTCTCCCAGGGCTCCCTGGCCTCTTCCGCGGTGACCTGGGGACGCAGGCCCAGGAGTCAACAGGGGAAACAGGCTCAGGAGCTCCCCTCGAGTTCCCAGCCGCCATAAAGGGGGTAGGTCCTTCCCTACCCGGTGGAACTTCCGGCACAGACTGTCCAGGGTCTCCAGCTGGCTCTGGCGGCCGATGTTCGGCTTGTACACAGTGAAATACTCGCCGCGATTCTGTTCTGCCAGGAGGCAGCTCGTCTTGCTCCCTCGTACCTAGGATCCAGAGTGGTGAGGCCTATGGCCAGCAGGGTCGCTGGGGAGGTGGCTGGCAGAGCACCCATCAGGAGTGGTCCACTCACCTTGTAGGAGAGGTAGAAGCCGTCATACGGAC
Source organism: Psammomys obesus (assembly GCF_907164565.1). Classification (NCBI taxonomy): domain Eukaryota; kingdom Metazoa; phylum Chordata; class Mammalia; order Rodentia; family Muridae; genus Psammomys; species Psammomys obesus. The sequence goes on from NW_026590511.1 coordinate 628,933, forward strand.
CCTTGAGCTCCAGCGACCTGTCCAATGCGTCTTCCCACTTCATACCGCGGTCTACACTGATCTGCCGTGGGAAGTGGGGTATTAGCAGGTTTGGGTGCTGGAGCCAGGGCTTGGGCTGGGTGGTCCTCTGCTCACCTTGTAGAAGACCACCTGCCCATCCTGTGGGTGTCCTGGTGCCAGGAACACCTGCTGGCTTTCTTCATGGATCTCATTGATGCCGGGGGCCAGGTCTGAGGAGAGGGTAGGAGGTCAGGGGTCAGGCCGATGGAGCTGATTCTCTTATATTTCCCATCAGCAGGCCCCAAAAGCCTGGAGGCCAGATGTCCTGTGGGTAGGCGTCTGGTAACCTCCAGGCTGGGTACTCGGCATCCTGTGCCCAGCTAACCAGAGAACTGTCTGTTGGTAAGGACGGATCTGTCTTTTTGTGTCCCTGCCTGTGTGCCCAGTGTGTGCTGTGCTGAGGTGGCCAGAAGACACCGTGGGACCCACTGGAGCGTCCCACTGCAGGCTTGCGTCCTGGGAGACTTGACCCCGCCCTCTGGAAGAGCAGCGACCTCACTGCTGCTCTCCCTCTGGCCTCTGTTTGGTCTGCTTTGAGGCAGGATCTCAAGTAGCTACTTTTAGTCGAGGGGGTGAGCCCAAACTCATCCTTCTGCCTCTGTGAGCGCTAGGTTGACAGGCGGGCGCCAGCACACTTAGAAACGACCATTTCTCTTCAGGGTCCACAACGTTAGCCCAGGCCGAGCAGACACTACGTTCAGTGAGCGCCAGCATGGAGCTGGCTCTCAGAGCAGCCCAACACAAAAACATTAGCTTCCCTCAGGGCGGGGTACCACACCCTGTAATCCAACAGAAGCAGTCCGATCTCTGTCAGCTCCAGGCCAGCCAGGGCTACACAGAGAAACCCTGTCTCAGAAAATCAGAAGTTAAAAAATAAAAACAGCAAAACCCAAAAACAAGCCCACAGGTAGCCTCCTGGAAGCACTGAGGTTATGTTGCTTCTCTTGGTCGGCTGGCTGGTTTTGTAGCCGCAGTTTGAGCCCTTCTGCGGGCTGCCCAGCGTCAGCAGGTTAGCCTCTCTGGGCCTCATCGGCAGCCACTCAACGGTCACTTCCCACAGAGGCTGCACTGGTCCCTGGGCCCCACCTCTGGAACTCACCCAGGATGCCCATGTCGTATCTGCCCTCCTTCTTGTCTATCTCGATGAGGTGGTCAAAGGTGTCAGAGAAATACTGGAACAGAGCATTCTGCTTGTGGACCTCCAGCCCAAGGATGCGATTCAGGAACTTGGTGATGGAGCAGTCTGCAGGTGGATGGAGTTGGGTCTCAGGCCAGCGTCCTCACCCTCCCAGTCGCTATCTTCCTCGTAATTGGGGGACTCACCCTTTTCCACATCCAGGCAGCCGGTGCGTGACTCTCGGACGCCGATGCCCACAGACAGCAGCCCCTGCTTCATGTCTGCGGGGGAAGACCTAACGCTGACCTCGGATCCCAGGGCGCCCTCTCCCTAGAATCCCACCCACACCCAGTCCCCAAATTCTGACAGAACCAGCCCCCACTGTACTCCCCACGCCTCCCTGACTCAGGAGCCCAGGCTCACCACGGAAGAAGGCGGCATCCCCTCCAGGGTAGCCCTGGGGCAGGGGCACCCGGCTGTCTGTCTGGCCCAGGATCGTGGCAAGGACACGGCTGAGCGCACGGGCGCCGTACTGTGGGGCAGATGGGGTGAGTGAGGCCGGGGCAGGGGGCGGCCTCCCCGAGGCTGCTCACCCTCTACCTACCTTGTTCTCGAAGTTGTACTTGCTCAGGTCTCGGGACTCAGTGGCTCGGCGATCTCCGTGGGTCAGGGCACCCTGTTAGGGTGGCCCAGGACAATCTGTGATTCAGATTCCAGCATCCCCTCAGCCTGCCCCAGTCCCGCCCAGCAAGGCTCCCCCCCTCCCCAGACCTTGCCACCCCCGGCCTGCTCACCAGGCTCTCCAGCCGCTTGGCCACAATGGAGGCAAACCTGCGCTCCCCTGCCAGCTCGGAGATGAGGAAGACGTACTCGGGTGCTGAGACTTGGTTGGACCTGTGGGTTCGGCCTAGGGACAAAAAGGCTCTAAGAGACTGGGGCAGGTTCCGGGGAAGGGCAGCCGGGGCGGGGCCAGGGCCTCACCAAACTGCTGAATGGCCCGGTCTGCGCTCCAAGGCAGCTCCAGTGTCATGTGTACGCGGCGCCGCTGGTTCTGGACACGCCGATCGGCTTGGAGGGAGACACCGGAGCTGGAAGCCTCAGAGATGATGGCCACGAGCTGGAGGTGGGGGGAGATAGGTCAGGGTAGTGGGGCCGCCCTCCTCGCTGCTCAGCTCCAGGTGCACGCACGGACCCCCACCTGGCAGCCATTCACTCGCACAGCCCTGGCCCTGGCCCTGGCCCCACCTTCTCGCCACTCATGAAGCGCTGCTTCTCCTTGAGGTTCACGTGGTCGATGGACAGGCCCTGTTCTGCTCTGGACTCAAAGACCACTGACCCGTCTGGCCTGGATACCACACGGCCTTTCCTGCCAGTCATCTGTGGTTGAACGGGGAGAAAGGAGGTCCCGACAGGGTCAGTGTGGTGGCCCCGGGGGCCCAGTGCACCATGGCCCTGTCTGAGGTACAAGGTGGCTCTGCTGGGACCCTGTGCAGGGAGCTGGTTTCCAATGTGGCCTCCGCAGCCATGAGGACTCCTGACACTACCAAAGTATTTCCTTCCTTTCTGTTTAGAGAATACTTTTTATTTTCTGTGTAAGTGTGTCTGAGCGTGTGGCACAGTGCTGGTGCCTCAGGTCCACCTGGAAGAGCAAGAAGTGTGCTTATCTGCTGAGCCTTGTTTCCAGCCCTTCCCCTTTTTGAGACTGGCGCTCATGTAGCCCAGGCTGGCCAGTGGGGGTGGGTAGGGGACAGGTGCTAAGGACCCTCTGCAGCCAGGCTGACCCCTGTCCCTAGGGGCTGACCCACAGGGCCCTCGGAGCTGTCTAGGGCCCCAGGCTCACCTCGGCCACACACTCAGGGCCCCCAAGCTGGTGGATGAGCTGGTCCAGAGTGTTCACCGGCAGCTCTCGGCCGAGTGCGCGCACCTTAGCCAGCAGGCCCTGCTTCAGCCGTTCCACCCGGTCCAGGACACCAGGGCCCTGCAGCTCTCTCTGAAGGGGGTACACGGGACCTGGGAGTGAGGAAAAGGGTCAGTGAAGTGGCCTCGCCAGGATGAAGAGAGTCACAGCAGAGGAATGGAGGCCCCTGGGTACAACAGGCCTCAGTCTGCTGAGTTTAATAGCAGGGTCTTGACCTTGGGTGTGAGACTCAGTTTCCCCATCCGTAACACGGGTACCTGGTGGGGAGAGGGCCTCACGTGGCTGTGTGTGCTACCTGGAGTCTGGCTGGATGACAGGCGCTCACCTCGGTCATCTATGGGGAGTGTCGGGGCATCCACGATGACGACATCATCATCTACCAGGGACTCTGGGGATGAATTGAAGTCGCTATCCAGGCCAGCATCCGAGTCGGTGCTGCTGCCATCGCTGATGCGGATAACTCCTGCTGGCTCCAGTGCCAGTCTGGGAGCCTTGGCGCTGCGACCCCGAGGCCGCCCTGCAGGGAAGTCACAGGTCAGCTTGTGGGGGCAGCTGCAGAAGGTGAGGCTGGGGTTAGGGCTGAGGGTGAGAGGCACTGAGGCTGGGAGGGGGTTAGCCTTGGGAGGGGAGGGACCCGGGGACTGTGTGAGACCAGGCCAGCTTCTTGCTGTTCTGATGTGTTCTGTACTCCCGCCAGCCCTACTTCTGAGGGTGAGGGGAACTGGAGTACCATGTCTCCACCCTCAGCCATGATAGGCTTCATGCCTGGACCCCAGCGGTAGGGCAGAGGAAGTCAGAGCCTCGAGGGACAGGTCCAGGGTGCTCATGTAACAGTCTGACAGATGCCAGAAAGCCTGGAGTGGGGAGGTGAGAGGTCCTGTGTGTGTTTGGGGACTATGGAGTGCAGGTGCCCTGTGCTGTCCTTCGAGCCTGGCTGTGTCTGTAGGTGAATCTTTGGGTTCTCTGGGCCTGGCTTTGGAAGGCAGGAGGCTATACGCCCTACCCAGAGCCCTCAGGCACGGGACAGTCTTTAAGTCAGCATACGCGGCTGAGAAGCAGGGGCTGTACAGCACCTGCCAAGAGTGGGGCTGGAGCTGGGATCTGTCGTGTCACGGGTCCCCAGGGCCTCGGCTAGTGGGGGCTGGTTGAGCCAGCCGGGGGGCCTGAGGTTGGAGCCTGCTGGGATCTTGGCGCAGGCCTGTGCTTGTCTGAACGCCCTGCAGGGCTGTGCCAGCACCACACACTTTCGCTGTCCGTGGTGCTCACATGCAGGCCACTAGAGTGGGACCAGCTCCAGCTAGCTCTGGGCAGGGGTGGGGAGTAGAGAGCACAGAGCAGGGGAGGAGCTGGGGGCTTACGTCTCCTCTTCCTTCCTGCCCGGTCACGGTCACGCCTCCTCCTGGTGGAAGGGAAGTGCTTCTGAATCAGGGACAGGAAGACGCCTCTGTAAGGGAGAAGGAAGAGGGCTCAGCAAAAGGGTCAGCCCATGGCCATGAAGCTCAAGGAGGGGGTGGTGGGCAGGACACAATGGCTCCCAGGCTGGGGACTCAGGCAGGACCAGGCAGGAAGGAGCCTCACTGGGTGCACTGAGGTGGCTCTTGAGAGGGACTTGTAGGCCTGTGGGGCCACAATGTCAGGCCTGGGGGCCCCATGGAGCTGTGTTGAAATAGCACCACCCATGTACAGGCAATGGTACGAAAGTCTCCTTTTGAGACCCCAGAATGCGCCCTCCAGACCCAGGGGTTGCCCACAGGATTCCTGTCTGGTCCTGCCCTGGCGGCTTTTCCCCACATGCCGAGGGCAAGGGGCAGCAATAGGCCACGGCAAGGTGAGGCCCCAGGGAGCTGCACGGCAGGAGCTGCCCCAGCGTGTTCTGTGCCCCGTCCCTCATCGCCCTGTCCCAGTGCCGCACCCCCCGCTTCCCTAGCACTCACTCTGCTGCGGAGACGAAGCAGTGCAGGTGCCCCTCATTCTCGGCCAGCACCTCACGGGTCCGAGCCTCACCCGTGGACTGCAGCCCGATGACCACGCACTGCAGGGAAGCGGTGTCTGAACCAGGCTCCTGGGTGACTGTCCCACCCCGCCCATGTAGCCCAGAGACCCTGCTCGGTCCCCGGGCAGCGGCGGCGGCCACCCCCCGACTCTGAGGGGAGGCGGCAGGGGTCAGCAGCCCCCTCACCTTGTCACGGCTCAGCTCCAGCTGGGCCAGCTCCACGAGCCGGTGCACCTTGGCTGCAATGCACAGGTACTTGAAGAAGCGCTGGTGTGCCGACCAGAACTGACCCCATAGGGACTTGCGAGACTCCAGGCCGATCCAGTCGGCTGCCTGCTGGAAGACGCTCAGCGCCTCGGCCCACTGCAAGAGCAAGGCCTGTGCTGAGCCGGCCAGCCTGTGTTTGGCAGCAGCAGAGGCGGTGTGGGGAGGGAGCACAGGGCATGGCGAACACGGTCGAAACACGCTGCACATGCAAAGCCGCCAAAGAACCGCTGGGGGGGGGGGGGGGGAGTAGGGCTGGTTTGCTTGTTATTTGATTAAGAGTCTCACGGAGCCTAGGCTGGCCTTGAACTCCTGAACCCTTTGCTTCAGCCTCCTGGGCACTGATAGGTGGATGCTGGATGTCTGACAAAGCACCTCCCTCTTCTGGGGAGGGGCTCCCTGAGAGAGAGGGTGTCATCTATCCCAGGCTGGACACATAACCAACAATGCCCTTCAATTTCTGATCCTCCTGCCTCCACCTCCCAAGTGCTGGGATGACAAGCACGCACCCCACTCCCAGTTTCAACGTTTCCACAGGGCAGCGGAACTCATAGCCGCCTGGAGGCTGGACATGGTCACTGGCTCCAGGTCACCATCTAGGGCAACATGCCTGGGAGTCCTAGCAAGTGGGGATGGGCCTGCTAGTGTCACAGGTGTGAATCCTCCATGCAGAAACCAGGTGAGTTACAGTGAGTTAAGATAATCTCGGCCAGAAGTGCTGGCGCATACCTTTAATCGCAGTGCTCGGGGAGGCAGAGGCAGGTGGACTGCGGTGAGTTGGAAGGCCAGCCTGAGCTAGAGAGTAAGTCCAAGACAGACAGGGCTACACAGAGAAACCCTCAAAAAAAAAAAAAAAATCTCAAAAATAAAAGTGATGGAGGATGAAGAGCTGCTCTTCCAGAGGACCCAGGTTCAATTCCCAGCACCCACACAGCAGCTCACAAATGTGTGCAACTCTAGTTCCAGGAGATCTGACACTCTCACAGGCACACATACATACAGGCATACATACAGGCAAAAACCCCACCAATGCCCAAAAATAAGAGTAAGTAAATTTTTTTTTTTTTTAAATAGCCAGGAGGTAATGACACACACCTTTAGTCCCAGCAGACATCTCTATAAGTTCAAGGCCAGCCTGGTCTACAGAGTGAGTTCCAGAACAGACACAGAAACAGAGAAATCCTGCCTTAAAAAAACCAAAAAGAATAGAAAAGAAAACACACACACACACACACACACACAAAGTAAAAGTGGAAAAAAACACGAAGAATTGCCTCAGGCGGACGGATGCCCCTGCCTGAGCCCAGGAATCATCTGCTCCCTGCCATAGAGCCCACACAGTGTGGCACAGATGAGGAGGAAAATCAGGGTTCCTGCAGACAGTCACCCCAACCTACCAGCCGGGCAGCCCGATTGTAGACCTGCTCGAAGGCGGGGGACAGTGGGATCTCCTCAATGCGGAACGTCACCCCCGAGAAACTGAGCTGGCGTGCGATGTACATGCCGCTGACCTTCATGTCCATGGCCACAAGCTCCATGGCGCCCACTCCCCTGCAGACAGACAGGGTCTTTGAGCACTGCGTCCCACTAGGGTACAGGCTGCAAAGAGCAGGAGGGGAACTTCTGCACAGGCCTGGGCTGTGAGGATGAGGGCTGCGCCTGGCTGGGGGGAGATCTGTGTGGCTAGAGAGGAGTACAGCAGAGCGACCATGAGAGGGGAGGGGCTCATCCGTCTGAGGAGACAGGTGGTGCTGGGAGAGACCGGCCCTCTGGATGTCTGGTGGGGAGCCCCCCCACAGGCAGCGAGGGGCTCACCTCTTCTCAATGGCATGCAGGAACTCCTCGAAGGTCCGGAAGGGTGTGCCCTCACCCCAGATGCCCAGGCGGCTCATGTAGATCATGTTTCGAGGTTCAGAGGCACCTGGTGGTTGGAAGCAGGGACCTGAGGCCGGCAACTCAAGACACAGCTGGGAAGTGGCACGGGTCATATGGAGGCTGAGTGGGGTACAGGGTTGTAGGCCCAGGGAGGCCTGGGGGCCAAGGGAGGGGAACTGAGGCTCTGGGGAACATGTCCAGGGCACCCGCAAGCTCAGCCGGAGGCTGTCAGCAGAGGAGAGGCTGGCTTAGAGACAGCAAGCTCCACGTTTGCCCCAGGGGCCAAGCAGAAACAAGGCACAGGTCCAAACTCCGTGCACGGCTGGTAGCTCAGGCCCCACTGCTGTCCCTCCTGTGTAGGTGACAGCACTAACAGTGCCACATAGGTGACAGGGTCGCCCACCCTGGTCGGCTGCTGTCCCATGTCCCACCTGTGGCGCTGGCGTACACTACCCTGGCCTGGGGCAGCTTGCTCTGTAGGTCCAGCACGGCCTTGCCCATCTTGGTGGAGCTGGCATTCTTGGCCTTGTGGCACTCGTCAAACACAATCTGGGGTACGCTGGGTTAAGGAATGTTCCAGAAGGACGGAAGCTGTCCCTAGTCAAATATCCCACTCCTCCACAGAAGGGACTGTAGAACGTGGGGATAGGGGCTGTATCTGTCAACTGGGAGGATATGGGAGCTTGGGATCTGGGACCCTCAATAGCTGGTAGGTGTTAAAAATGTGCTGGCGGTGGGGCATGGGAGCTCAGTGGGAGGTGTGCTTGCTTAGCAGGCGTGAAGCTCTGGGCTCCATCCTCAGGCCTAGTGCCTGCCTGCTATAGCTGAGAGACCCTGTCTAAATTAAAAAAAAAAAAAAAAAAAAAAAGTAAGGAGCTGGGTGCGGTGGTGCATGTCTGTAATCCCAGGACTTAGGGAGGCAGAGGCAGGAGGATCTGTGAGTTCAAGGCCAGCCTGGTGTACAAAGTGAATCTAGGATAGCCAAGACTAAACTGAGAAACCCTGTCTCGAAAAAAAACACAACAAAAAAGGCACTAAGTGGAGGCGTCAACTTAGACTACATGGTAAGACTATCTCAAGACCAACAGGAGAAAGACAGCAAGAAAACACTGGCTAGAGTCTCTCCCCGAAGCAGGGCAGACCCTGTGGGCCCCAGGCACATCCCTGTAGGGCCAGCAGTGGATGCCCTGGGTCTTTAGGCTGCCCACACTGAGGAGCTCCAGCAGAGACCAGCTTGTCCCGCACTGTCAGCCTTCAGCGTGTGTGGTAGCCACTGCCTTCCAGTCACTTCTCACACTCGAGGGTATCTGGTCACCCACAGGCTTGCTCGGGCGCGACCAGGAGGTGCAGGCAATAAGGAAGGCTTGCAGGTCCTGCACTGTGCTCAGCCCAGTATCAGCACGGCTCTCAGAGGTGCTGTGAGGTGATGAGGAGGCTCCTGGCTGGTCTGGGAGCGCCAAGGCCTCAGTCTTGGACCCCTCCCATACACTCAGCAGCCACCCAGTACAGGCTTAGCCCTTGGGCTCTGGCCTTCTCCACGCGGTCCACCCCGCCACCACGGCCACAGGATACCACGCCATCGAAGGCCTCTCCACACCACTGCAGGATCTGGCGCAGGCGCGTGCGGTGCTGCCCGCCCGCCTGGCTTTCTCCAATAAGGGCAGAGTAGGTGGCAAAAAGGACACCCTCTGAGGTAGTGTTGTCGCCGTACTTGATCTGTGGACAGATTCAGCCATGGGTATGTGTTCAGGGACACTCCCCTGCCTCTGTATTCAGCCGCTGTCTGTGCCTGCCTACCTTGCTGAGGGCGTGCACCAAAATGCCCGGGGCCTCGATGTCTCTCAGGTCCCGTTCTGCGTCATACTTGAGGTCATTGGAGGCACTGAACCTGGGGAAAGGCCTGGTCAGGAGCCCCACTCCCTGCCCTATCCCACCTACCCGCTCCATTAGGCCAGGAGGAGCTCACCACAGAGCCTTCTTCCGGCCTCGCAGGTAGTTCTCCACTATGATGCCAGCCACTGTGCGGCCCTTGCCCACGCCGGCCCCATCCCCAATTAGGAAACCAGCACGCTGCCCACTGGGCAACAGAACCTCGTGTTGCTGTGGGTGAGCAGAGATTCGTCAGGTCAGGCCTGGGATGCCTGGTGCCCTCCTTATGAGCATGGTGGGCGGGGTGGGGCAGGGCCAGCTACCTGGCAGGCATAGGTGATGGCTTCCAGCTGTAAGGCAGACAGGGTGCCCTTGTCTGAGACGGGTAGGGCCAGGGTGTAGGTGATGTCTGGGGGGGGAACGCTGGACAGTGTGCTGGTCTCCACCACGCGGTCTGGGTGCTGCTTCCCAATCTTGGCTGGTGAGGGGACAGAGGGCAGAGTTGGCCCAGGACAAGGGAAGCGGCAGGCTACTGGAAGTGACTGGTAGGTGCCAGCCAGCCACCGTGCACAGACCACCCCGCTCCCGGTGCCTCCATGCTGTGGGTGGGAGAATCTTGTCTTCCCGGGCATCTCCATCCTGCCCTGGCCCAGACACTTACACTTGGATGGGACATAGTCGGCATAGGTCTCGGTGTGGCCCAGTTCTTCAGCCTCCTCCTCTTCCTCTGCCTCCTCCTCCTCAGGCTGGCTGTGTGACTGTAGGGAGTGACAGTCCACACTGCAGGGCCCCAGCACCCCCAGGGTGGTAGGCATGCTGTACGCAGTGGGCCTAGCACCGTGCTATGGGATGGAGACTCCACCCTTACCTCTAAGTGGGGCCTCAACTTTTCCAGCTGTATAATGGGCAGGGCAGCCCGGCACCCAGGCTTCCCAGGGCCCAGCACACTGGACATGCCTTTGGAGCCTCTCTCTAGATCCCCAGGAAATACCCCAGCTTTCCAGGTTACCTGGTAGCTGACGAGAAGTGGGGTGCTGGAGACTGAGGTCACCGGGTCTTCGAGAGCTGAAAATGGCCCACTAGGCAGGAACAGCTAGGGGACAGCAGGGCAGGGTGTGAGCCACAGCCTTTCATGCCGGCGTCTGTATCCCTAGGCAAGGACTGCTCATTTTCAGGGGTGAAAGCCCTACCCCCACTCAACCTGGACTCGGCAGACCCTGGCAGGGTAGGCTGAGAACAGCTGTGTCCCTCTGGCACATGAGAGACTCTAAGATGGTAGCCCCTGGTCCAGGGAAAAGTGGACAAGAGCCAGCCAGCCAGCCCTGGCATGCAGACCTGGGCCCTGAGGGCTGGGCAAATGTCCTCAGGAGTGACTAAGTGCCCAGTAGCTGAGGGCGGCCCGACACCTGTGGTGGGATCTCAAGATCTCCCCAGGGCAAAGGTTCCTTTGTGGGTGGTCAGGTGAGAATGTCCCCCTCACTGTGACTGGACTCCAAACGTCCCACAGCAGAGACGTAATACCAGCCACAGGTGCTGACCCTGGTCTGGACAAATGGTGTGGCCTGGCCAGTGGGCAGAGTCTGAGGCCACAGTAGGGTACAGGGCTCTCCTGCGCAAACTGATTATCAACTCCTCCACCTAAAGCTATATGGATATATTTTAAAGATTTACTTATTTTAAGTGCATGGCTGTTTTCCTTCCATGAGTGTAAAGCGCACTGTGTGAACGCAGGGCCTGTGGAGGCCAGAAGAAGGTGCTGGACCCCTAAACTAGAGTCATACATGGTTGGTATCTACCACGTAGATGCTGTGAACAGAGCCTGCGTACCCCCTTTTTCTTCAGATGGGCTTAGGTAGCCCAGGCTGGCCTCAAACTCCCTTTGTAGCCAAGGATGACCCTGAACTCCCAATCCTCCTGCCTCTGCCTCCTGGGCCCCCGGTGACATACACAGCTCACCTAGCCCACGTGGCCCAGGGAATGGAAGCCAGGGCTCCGTGCAGGCCAGGAGAAGGCTCTACTCACGGAGCCCAGGCCTCTGCTTAGCTCACTTGAGACGCAGCACCCTAAGGGAGGACACGAGTCTTTAGGGCACTCCGGGACCGTCACTGTCACAAGGCCCTTGTTCTGCTGGGAACAGGGCCAGGGATGTTGAAAGCCAGCGGAAGCTTGGGAAGGTTACAAGTCCACACTCAGCCCTCCTGCCTTCTTGCTCTCTCTTTTTTTTCTTTCTTAAATTAACAAAAACCCAAACAGCCTGTGGAGGTTCCTGGAAGGCTGAGTCATGTTCCGGGCCGGGGCAGCAAAGGGTGTTGGGTTTCAGATATGGAGCTTGGTCCCGGCAGCCTGGGGCCCTGGACGGGGTGGGCAGGACCCTGTGGCCTTGATCTCAGGAGGAACAGGCCTTGAGGCTCCACACAGCAGGGGGTGGGGTGGGGCACACAGGGGCCCCTGTCCTGCTGGCTCTGTGCCAACTGGGCCTGAGCTTAGAGTGTAGGGCATCAAGGTCTCCCCCTGGAGGCTCCTGGACGCATTCCTAACTTACACTCTCAAGGTCTAGGAGCTTCATCTGGAAGACCTTTGGGGAGGCCTGGACTGGGGTGCCTTGCATTGCTGCGATCAGGGACCAGGTCAGGCTCCATGAGCACGCCAGGAACCCCCTAGGTCAGGAGGACCATCCATGGCTCCCATACGTTATTAGTGTCCTCTTGGGGGCAAAACTGCTGGTTAAGATCCCTCTAGGCTAGAGTCCTACACACCCCAAAGCCTGTGCTGCACATTCGTCTGCACATTCATCGGCTCTGTGTGCAGGGGCACAGGTCGGTCCTGGGAGCCAGGGTTCCCAGAGACTCTGCTTGCCTCACTGTGGTGCTTCCTGTGGTCTCACGGGGTCAGGGAACAGACCCGGCATTAAACCATCAGCCACATGTTCTCTCAGCCTGAACTCGAGGCCCGGTCCTCCCCGGGAGGCGTCGTGGGGCCTGCAGGGAGCTCAGCAGGGTGCTCAGCAGGGGTCACTATCGCCCACCCCAGGCCAGGAGCTGCCCCTCCCTGCACTGGTCGCAGTGTCTGCCTCCCGACACTGCCTGGGGTCCACTGAGGACAGAGTTCCTGGGGCAAGAATTGATAAGCCAAATTGCCTTTGATGTTGGACATGCTGGCACACACCTTCACCCAGCGCTCGGTAGGCTAAGATGGTTGGGATCAGGAGTTCAAGGTTAACCTTGACTACAGAACAAAGTTGAGACTAGCCTGGGCTCTGTGAGACCTTGGCTTGGACACTAAAAAAAGAAACCAAACAAAATAAATTCAAGCTGCTTTTCATTTCTCTCTAGGTTTCACCTGTGTTCCCAGCAGGGGGCCCGAGGAAACCTAGGTTGTGCGGCAGGCCTCTAGGGCTGTGAGGCTGGCCGGCCAGCCTCTGGGGTCCAGGACCCCTTATAACCCAGGCCTGAGCATGCTGCAGGCATCATTCCTAAGTTCTGGCCAGGCCCCTGCTCTACCCCGTATCCAGGGCGGCCCTGGAGGTGCCACACACGGGTGCTGACCTTGTCGTGCGAGGTTGAGGTGGTACTGACGTCCCAGATGGTAGGCACCTCGTTGAGGCTGTCGGCCTGCGGGAAGTCAGGTGTATCTGGGATGTCGGACAGGGAATCCACAGACGAAGAGAAGATGGAGGCATTGGAGAGGTCCTCCAGGAATGAGGGGTCCTAGGAGACAGACACAGGTGAGGCAGTGGTTGGCCATGTGTGCGCGTCCAGGCAAGCAACAATGTGTTGTGCTACACAGTGAGTGGAGTATTACACAGCCAAGAAGAGTGATGTCCCACACACAGCACAGCATGCAGTGACCGAGGACATGGTGCTCAGTGACAGCAAGACACATGAGGCCACACAGTGTGGACTCTGGGCCAGAAACAGGACCTCAGTGATGGCAAGGGGATGTAGGGGTTCCAGGGGTGGGGAGGGCTGGGTGATGATAGTGGGGATGGGATGGAATGTTCTAAAAGTCATAAATACCAGCTGTGAATACATCAAAACCACAGAAATGTACAGTTTAAATGAGTGAACCAGATGGAATATGAATAAAACTCAATAAACATACACCTGTCTACTCAGTAGCCCAGGCTAGACTCAAATTCCTACTCCCTCAGCCTCCCAAGGTGTGAGCCACCATGCCAGCCAGCCAGGAATCCTGCCTCTCCCGAGCGCGCCCTGCAGGTGGGGGTCCCATGCCCCACCCTACCAGACAAGGGATCGAGGCTCAGTGACGACCCTGAAGGCCAGGGCCTGGGCAGAACCACTGCCTCCCTGTGCCCTGCGGTCCAGATGAGCCACCAGCCCCAGCATGGCCGCCCTCAGTCCAGTGGCAGAAAACTGGAGGGCCCTGCTGACACCTGCCCTTGGGGCCAGGGGGTGACCTGCTGCAGAGCCCCATTTACGCTTTCTGTCCCTGGCCATGACAGAGCACTCCGAGGGTGCTCTACCCGGGAGGAACCCTTGGAGGATGGACTGCCCTGGGGGAGGGGCTGTCCCTGAACCTGCTCAGCCCAGGTTAGTGCTCTCTCTCTCTGCCCCAGGGCACAGGAAGGCTAGGCTCAAGGCTTCAGAGGTCGGGAGGGACAGAAGGCCTGAGTGTGGCTCTGAGCCGCCCCAGCCTGCTTTGCAGCTGCTCTTCAGGGCTTGGCTCCATAGACTCAAGAGTCCTGGTCCTGGCTCAGTTCTGGCATGGGGACAGCTGCAGGTGCTGGCCCCTTGGCTGAGGCCAGTCAGGGTCATCTGCTTTTACTCAGGAAAGGGGAGTCAATTTGCTGGGCACCTAGTGGCTTCCTGGGGAACCCTGACTGACACGGGATGCCGTGGGGCTGGGTTTTACAACCCTCACCTCCCAGGGCCCTACGACAACACTGTGGAGGTGGCAGCCTATATTCAGGGCAGGAAAGGGCACCATGGGCTCTTGAGAGCCTGTGTCCCCATCATGTGCTGGGTGCAGGCTTGGACAGCCACAGCCCGCGCCCTGTCCCCAGCATAGCGCCCAGTCTCGACCCTTCTTAGGACAGCCTTGAGATCCTTGCTCCCCAGCACGGTGAGAAAATCCCCTGGGAGAACGTAGCCCTGGGGCATTGGGTCTGCATGTCTCAGGGCTCCTGAGGACCCAGCAAGGTGCCCAGCACATTCCCACAATGGCCCTAGCTAGTCAGTGGATCACAAGGCCCACACTGAGGAGACCAAGGCTTGGCAAAGCCACTGGCAAGAGCAGCTCCAATCCTGTTCGGTCACCACTTTCCCCAGGACGCTCAGGAGCTGTGGCTCTTACAGTGGCCTCAGCCCAGATGGAAACAATGCCAGTTAAGGCTGGCCCAAGGAGGCTACCTGGGGGGACAGGATGACCCATTTCCTAAGGGGTCACAGATGGAGAAAGAAAGTGTGGGGAAACTGAGGCAGACCACTCTGATTGTGAGGTTGTGGAAAGCTCCTCATCAATGTGATGGGTATGAAGCAGGGATGGGAAGTGAGGCCCTGAGGGCTACATGGGGCCACTCTGGAACTCTAATTTTCTGAGGAACTCTCACATTGCTCAGGCTGACCTCAAACTTGCTATATTGCCCAGGATGGCCTTGAACCCCCATCCTACCTCCACCTCCAGTGCCAGGGTGGCAGGAAAGTGCCTTCCACACCAGTCTAAAACTTCTATCAACAAAGCCAGTGAGGAATAAATGTCTTGACACCACCCCCACCCATGGGCACGGGGGTGGGGTAGGGTACTTCATCTGGACACAGGGCTTCCGGAATACCCAGGTGAGCCTGACCCTGCTCACCTGAGTGCCAATACACAAGACACTTCGGGACTCAGCTAATTTAAACTGAGCCACACTGGTGAGGTGCCCTTCATGGGAAAGGCCACAGCTAGATACCTGGTCCCTTGGGTGCTCTGGGCCTCCCCTGCAGGATACTCTAAAGATGGGGTCCCAGTGAGGCCCTTCTAAGATCTATACTTTGTTGGGTGGCACATAATGAGGAGGTTGGGAGGGTCCCTACTGTGGTTAAGGCTGCAGTATCTGAAGCAGCCCTGCTGGGAGTGGGGGTGGGGGAATCGGCAGGAACTAGCCCTAAATCTTCCCAGGCCTCTGAGGGCACACAGCAGACACCTCCCCAGCCCAGGAAGACAAACCCAGAAAGTACCCACAGAAACACAAATACCCCAACTCCTGGACTGGAAGACCAGAGGCAAGGTGGGTTCCCTGCTCTACCCATCAAACCAGACCTGGCTGAGACTGAGTCTTGCCCTTTAGAGTTCACTATAGTCCCTCCTGGGCTGAGGACACCCTCACCTCAGCCCTCCCCTAGCACAGAGGGTAGCTGGGCCGCCTGCACCTGTGGCTCCTCCCCACAGTCAACCTCATGCAGCCACTACCCCGAGTCCCAACTCTCTGGCTTAAAAAAATCTGGCATGTTCACTGTAACTTGCCAAGAAAAGTACAGAGTGGCCAGAGCTGGGGGCGTCCCTCGACACCGCTCTGCCACCTGTGGGAGCTCAGGGGCGCCACAGGTGGCTCTGGGTGGCCCTGCTGGTCCCAGGCTGGTTACCTTGTTGAGCGCGGCGAACTGCAGCCAGAAGCGCAGCTGCGACATTGTCGGGGTGCGGGGCGCTGAGCAGTGGCCTCCGTGTCCCCCTGGAAGCACAGCCGGGGAGCGCCAGCCTCATGACCACGGTGGCCGAAGGCTCAGCGGCTCAGAGTCCGCATCGCCTACCGATCTTGCCGACCCCATTTGCATGAGGGTTAGTCACCGGCTCCCGACTTCCCCTAAGGCTGGGCTGGGTTTCAGGAAATGATGCCTGCCTGGTAAGTCAGGGCAGTTACTGGCAGAGCTCGGAGAATTACTGTAGGGGGCGGATCGGCCCAGAAGGGCTGTCAACAACGGCAGGCAGGCGGCGCACCCTGCCGGGGCCCAGCGCCTGGTCTGACCCCACTTCTCTGGGGCATCCCATGGGGGCAAAAGACAAAGCCTCAGTTTCCCTGGGACTGCTGAAGCACAGGGCTTCGTGCTGTGTGCCAGCCCCTCCCCCAGGGGATCACAAGGAACAGGGGCTGCAGGCACAATCGTGAGAAGCTGGGCTAGGGGAAGTAAAGCCTGTGTACCCTTCTGTTCTTCCCTTAAGATGAACTGGGGCTCCCTAACCCTTCACCAAACCACATCCTCCAGTTTCCTCATCCCAGGGCCACAAGTGTTCATTCCTGGTGTCCCCAAAGGGGCTGGGATGCTGAGGATAGACCCCAGGGCCACAAAGCAGGAGCCACTTCCACTGTGGGCAGGCAGGAATGCAGCACAGTGGTGTGGTCCCCCACAGGGCTACAGCCATGGCTGCCCCTGAGAACTGCGGCTTCTCCTGTTGTAGGGTGAGGTACACCAGGAGGAAGGCCACACAGTGCCAGAGGCTGAGGAGCCCAGGCCAACAGGATCCCAGCCAGGACAAAGGCCCCAGAATCAGCAGCCAGAGCAAACCCATCTCCCAGCCCCTCATCCTCGCAAGAGCCCTTGTACTGCAGACAGGCACAGCACTGAGCAACTTGTCAATTCCAATCAGCACAGTGAAGCCAGGCATTATGGCACACCCTTGCCGAAACAGCCCTTCAGAGGCCGAGGCAGGGGGATTGTGAGTATAGCCTGGGCTACACTGCAAGACCTTATATCAACAAACTCACAGCAGAAATCAGAGCAGGATGCCACCTCCAAGAACAGCTAAGTCAAAGCCAACAATGCCAACTGCTGGTGAGGGTGTGGGGAGCTGAAGCCCGAGGCCTCTGGGGAAGCAGTTTCTCAGACAGCAGAGTGCTGGCTCAGATCTAACCTCACAAACACATTTCCAAATACTTGTGGGAAAACTAGGAGCACCCACAGCTGTGAATCACAGCACCAAAGAAGGAAACAGTGGTGTCCACCGATGCACGAAGCATGCCTTGTCCTCAGACAGGAGTATCACACAGCCACGAACAGAAGAGAGGCTCCAGCAGGGCAGTGTAGAGGAATCCCAAGGTCACAGTGCTCAGAAGCAGCCAGCCACAGGCGCACTCACGGCGTGGGCTACAAGGGCTGGGGATGGGATGGGTACACCTTCCTTTGAGAGACAGATGTTCTAGAACTACATAGAGGTGAGGGATGCCTGCATCCATAAATATAGTCTATGCAGCCAAGGCTAACCTCCAGCTCCTGATCCTCCCGTAGGTGCTGAGTGGACTTTGAAAGAACAATCTTTACAGCTATGGGAATCCCAAGATCCAAGGGCCCAGTGCTGGTGGAACACATCTCGTCTCAGCCCTCTGTGGACCGCAGGCCAGCCTGGTCCACAGAGTGAGCTCCAGGACAGCTGGGGCTACACAGAGAAACCCTGTCTTGGGGGTGGAGGTAGACAAAGACTGGAGGAACTAATATGAAAAGCCGAAGCCTCAAAACTCCCCAACAGTGAGGGTACCGGACCTGGGGTGCTCCCAGGGGTCAGAGTCAGGTGGGTATAAGGAGAAAGCACTCAGGGTGTGGTGGGGAGGGGTCTCTGACCATAGCTGTGGGGTGATTCTGCCCCTCACAGCCCCTGGAGGCCAGGCATGGGATGGGAAGGGAACTCTAGGAGCCAGGAAGACTGGCTGGGAGCTCTAAGAGAGTCAGCCTGGGAGGAGGGAGAGCTGGGAACATGGGAAAGAAGGACCGGAGGACTTCAGCAGCAGAGGGCATTATGTCACCCTGATGGACAGGGCAGGCTAGGGCACAAAGCCTAGTGGTGGCCAGGAGTGACAGAGCTAGCCCGAGGGCATGGACAGGTTATGGGACCACCAGTACTTTGTCTTTGGATCTGGTAGAGGCAGTGGGGTGGGAAGGAGAGCCTGAACCATCTGACCTTAGGTTCAACTCCCCACTGTGTCTCCTTTTGACTTGGTTGCCCATCCTCCTGTCCACCTGGTGAAGGACTGTATGGCCAGGCTGGGAACAGTGGAGTTTCCTGTACCACACAGGGGACAGAACAGGACAGGGAGGACTGCTAGCCTAACATACGGGACCCCAGGGCAGAGAAGCAGGGCTGGCCTGGATGGCAGAAGGCAGCCAGCAGCTCATCCCAGCTGCTACAGTGACATGGTGGCTCATATGATCCCAACACTCAGGAGGCTGAGGCAGGAGCCCTGTCACAAGGTCAAAACAGCCTGGGCTTCATAATGAGATAAGCCAGGCCTGGTGGCACACACCTTTAGTCTCAACACTTATGAGAGTTCAAGGCCAGCCTGATCTACACAATAAGTTCTAGGACAGTCAGGGACATGTAGAGTCCTATCTCAAAAAACCAAAACAAAGCAAAACCAACCAACCAAAGAGAAAGAGAAAGGGAGAACGCAGGAGCTGGTGCAGGCTTGGTGGGCAGAGCGCGTGCTCACAGTGCAGAGCCCTGGGCTTCATCACAGGCACCGCGGAAACTAGACATGGGGGTGGAGCTGAGAAGACCAGGAGTTCAAGATCATCCTCAGCTACATAAGTTCAGGGCTAGCCTGCACTACAGAGACCCTATCTCAAGAAAAACAACACAACACTCCTGTTAGAACAGGCCGTGTCTGGCCCTGGCTCCTAGCAACAGTCCTTACAGAAATACTGGGCTACTGTGAGGTTCTGCAGGGTCATGGTAAATTTTTCCCCACCACAGCTGTCCCTATGACATGGAGGGACAGACACAGGAGGAGCCCTGACACAACAGGCTGGAGACAGGCTCAGAGGTAACGGGGTGGCTGGGACAGTGGGAGTGCCCAGGGAGGCACTGTGAAGACCACCTGGGCCAGAAGGCTTCCCAGCTGGGAGAGACAGGTTCTTAATGGTTTGGGCTGCAGTCCCCGCTGCCCTGCCCACTCCTGCCTCTCCACTAGCCGCGGCCTGTGGCTCACAGTCCTGTGCACAGGCAGCCCAGGCCACAGTGCAAGTGGATCTCGACATGCAGGGTCCCCACAACCCACAGCCCACATCTCTACAAGCCGAGAGCAGCAGCAGCAGCCGCCGGTGTGGCTTCCTGTAATCTAGCGCCCCTCTCTGGCTCTCCTCTCCCTGATGCCGGTAAGCCGTTGCGCAGGCAGTGGCCAGACCTCTGATCCCCGCTAGCATTTGCAGAGCAGTCGATGCGCTGCAGGGCGGGAGGCAGCAGTGCTCCTTCCTGAGCGTGAGCTCATCTAGCTTCCCAGCAGCTGGCCAAGTGAGCGCTTTACGGGACACACAGCCTTGAGGGAAGTGGGGGGCCTGGGGTGCGGCCAACCTGTGCACACAGGGCTCCTGGAGGCTACCCTCCCTGTACAGGGGCTAGGGGTAATGAGTGGTGGGACCACGGCCAAGAATGTGGGGTCTGTATGGCTTTGCATCTACCCAGGGGGCTTCAGGGAAGATGCACAGCTTGATGGGGACTGGGAATGCTGAGGACAGCCAAGCGGTCCAGGAGGGGTACAGCCCAGAAGAGGCCTGAGGAGAACGCAGAAGAGGGGCAGGTGGTTCTAGATGGCAGGTCCTCCCCCAGGCCTCCGGCACCCCTCACTCCCATCTGACCCAGGCTCTGCCCCAGCATGCTGCACCTGCCCTCCCAAGTTAAGAGCCAACTATGTGTAAACTCCCAGTACTCAAAAGCTAACAGCTCTGGCTGTAGTCTCCAGCCACACCCACACTCCTCAGGATGCACCCCTGAACCACAGGATCAAGTCCCCACGGAAACGCTTGTCATCCACGATGGTCAAATGGATAATCAAGTTCCTGCAGATGAGCGGACAACACACACATGGAGTATTGCTCAGCCATGAGAGGTAATGACAGGCCACATTGTGGAGGGGCTTGAAGACATCGTGAGAGACCCAGACGCAAGAGGCCACACAGTGTGGGACTCCATACAGGAAATGTCCAGAGCAGGAGACTCCAGAAACAGGAAAAGGATTCTTGGGTGCTGGGGACTGAGGAGGGGAGAGATGGTAGTTCATGGGATGGGTGACATGGGAGCTTGGGAGTCACATGATGTCTCAACTAAAAAAAACTCAAGAATGGAGACAAAACCAGGTGTCGAGTAGCCACGCACCTGTACAGCCCAGGGTGTGCTATTCCCACAGGGGCCCGTGGAGCTGTTCCGGTCACCGAGCGGGGATATGGGAGCCCATGGGGTAGGGGCTCCGTGCCACCTAGAGAAGGAAGGCCGAGCAGGGATGCACCAAGCCCTTTCCTTGGAGAAGCAGATGGTCGAGGACTGGGACTGGCTGAAAAGGAAGGCAGGGCTCCAGGGGGACTGTCAGGCACTCAAGATACTCGGTGGGAGCCCGACGTGACCAGTGTGTGACGTGGCGGGTCCAGTCAGCAGCTGCTGGGGGCCCAGGTCTCAGAGATAAGTAGCATCATGGGAAATGCTGTCAGGGGAGGGGACCCCACAGCTCATAGCAGAGGGATGAGGAGGCTGAGCACAGGGCCTGAGCAGAAGGCAGCAGACATCAGAGGCATCTTCCAAGCTGCCTTGAGCACAGGAGGCTCCTACCCATGGGGAAGGGACAGAGTCTCAGATAACATTTGGTCTCTTCTATTTCTCTTTCTGTTATAGTTTTCTTGTTGCTATGAGAGAGACTCTCAAGGAATAGCCCAGGAACACCTCAAACTCTCCATCCTCCTGCCTGGCTCCCAGAGTGTGAGGATGGGAAGATTTTCACAGGCTTTCTCCTTGTAGGCATAAGGCAAGTGGCTCATCTCTTTTCTCGTTTAGCTTCTTCTGCCAGGAAGCTCAGGGGCTCATGTTTAGTTCCCAGCTTCTGTCCAAGCAGAGGTGGGTGTTCCGTTCTGACTCCTGGTTCACACTGTGGTAGGGGACATGTCCACAGAGCACAGAGGCCACGTGAGGGTTGAGGTGTCTGCTTTTCTTGCCACAGGAACAAACTGTGGGAAACTGTGTCCTGAAGCCAGTGTGAACCCTGCCACCTGCAAGGCAGAGACTACACGCAGGCGGGTGGGGCCGGCAGCGTCTCCAGCAGGCTTGCAGCCCTCCTCCCTGCTCAGGACTGGCAGCGTGGCAGCTCGTGAGCTCTGACTCTCGCTGTCTGCCCCAGGGAGAGGCCCCTAGCTCGGGGTCCTTACTGAAGCCATTCCTTATGTCCCTTCTGCCCTGCTGTGAGGCTTGGCTTAGGTCTGGCTCCTTCTTGGAATTAGAGGCCATCTGTGGCCTGGGGAGATGGGGAACGTGGAAGCAGGTGATGAGCTTGGGCCCCACTGCCAGTTTTAATAGAGTCCCCTGGGTCCAACCTTTTGTGGACAGGGCACAGGCATGAGGGTGGGCACCTCCAGAGCATTCTGGGGTCCGTGTGTGCAGGACACACAATCAGCAAGTGCTCAGTAAATGCTCACCCCCTGGATGGAAACGGCCAGCCACTGATGAGAGGTAACAGCTAGCCGCCGTGTTAACAGATGTGTGGGGACAAATGGGGTTCATATAAGCAGCCCACACGAGCACAGCTGGCAGAGCAAGGGGGTGGCTCACCTCATGGAGTTTTGACCATAGGGAGGCAGGAGTGGGCCTCTGGCATCAGAAGAGAGATAGAGACAAATAGACACAAAGACAGAGGGTAGAGACAGGGAGACATAGAGACACAGTGTGATAGCTGATCTTGGTTGCCAGCTTTACATCTGG
Organism: Psammomys obesus; assembly: GCF_907164565.1. NCBI lineage: Eukaryota > Metazoa > Chordata > Mammalia > Rodentia > Muridae > Psammomys > Psammomys obesus. The sequence continues at coordinate 650,695 of NW_026590511.1, forward strand.
AATCAACCAGCCCAAGCAGCTGGGAACACTTGTGGGGGAGTCTCAACTGGACCACCCTAAACCTGGGCCACACCGTCTGGTAGCAGTCCACACAAAAGGGCGTGGAGGAGGAAGCTTTTGCTTTCTGCCTGCTCGCCACCACTCTTGCTGGTGGGTTCATCACCCTGCTGCGGAGGCATTCCTTCGCTCGTGTTAGAACCTACTTCTTCAGGATTCCGGTGCAGACCGAAGAGCAGCGCTCCCTAGGAATCCTCCAGGACTCCAGCTCTGGATCAGGACTGCTGAGACCCCCAGCTTCCTGGACTGAGAGACTATGGGAAAGAGCCACAGACAGACTCCAGACCACAGCCTACCACAAGCCACTCTGCTGAACGGCCACATGTGGCTGTGTATCTACCCCTGTGTATGATATATACTATATCTTGTATATTCGTTCATCAGTTCTATCCCTTTAGAATCCTGACTGACACACAGACAGAGACACAGAGGCAAAGACAGAGAGACAGATGAGGCAGCCAGAAAGGGGCTGATAGGCTTGGCTGGTTTCCTTGTTGTGGTCTGAGGAGCCTCTTCACACAGAAGCGTGTGCCACTGCCTGTTACTGAGCAGACACCTCTGGGACAGTTTGCTGGCATAAGTCCCTGAAGTGGCAGTGAGGGGGCTGGTGGAGCAGCTGCTTTGGTGTTCCACAGGGAATGGGATTCAAACTCTTTCCTGGGATCTGCGGGTGAGCTTTGCTGCCACACATGGCATGGGCACTTTGTGAAGGGCCTGCAGGGAGATCCTGCCACAGTGCAGGCATGGGACACCATGGCAGCCAGTGAGGATGATCTACCAGCGGGCCCCAGTCCCTGGCAGCCTTTAGCCTTCCTCGTAAAGCTCCCAGGCTGTGAAAAAGTCACCTCTAGACACAACCCCGAGGAGAAGTGCCAAAGGCCAGTGACAGCAGATCTCAATCCCATGATGCCAAGGCCAGCCTGGCCTTGATCCTCCCTTCCCAGAGTGGCCTCGAATCCCTGTGCCAGTCAGCCCTGTTGAAAACCGGTGGCCACAGCAACAGCTAAGAGCCCTGTGCAGTGGGTGCAAGGAGGACTGTTACCTGAGGAAAGTCGCTGCTTTTGGAGAAGAAGCTGGGGACGCTGGCTGGGGTGGGATAGCTGGTTTCAGGGCAGGACTGGCCACCAAGGAATGGGGTGGAGCCCACGAACTGTCTGCAAGAAGAAGTCAGGATCGTCACCATGGGGCTGGGTGAGGTGAGGGAGACAGAGGATCCTAGTACTCCTCACAACTCATGGGAGCTCAACCACGTGGCTTATAAGGCTCTACCAGCCACGCTGGGCAGCCACGGTCTGGCCCAGGCACTTCAGACACACAGCTTAGAACATCCTGGACCAGGCTTGAAACAGTCCACCAACCTGCCCCTCAGGCTCTGCACCAAGACAGGATGGACAATCATACCCTAAGACTCCAAGTCCCTCCCTGTCCATCTCCCTGTTCTGCTCCTCAGTGGCCAAGAAGAGTGAGGAGAAGCCTGTGACCAGAACAGAGGCCAGTCTTGTCATGGCTGCCTCTTTCCCACCTGAGTAATGACACTCTCTAGGTGAGGAGGGCCAGACTCAGTGAGCTGTGTTGACCCTGGGGGTAGGCTCAAGGGAACTCAGAAGGGCAGAGAAGGAGGAGGCCCCAGAGCCTCTCCTCTCAGGGCTCCAACTCCTTGTCCTCTTTGGTTCCCAGAGCAGAGAGGCAGTGGCCATCTTAGGCTTCTACCTCTTATCTGGAGAGTATCCTAAGACAAACATGACGGCTGCCTGCACCTGGTAAGGGCTGAGTTTACATAATAAATTCCAGAGCCTGCACTGGGGAGACAGCTCTGTGCAGAAGAGCATTTGCTGTGCAGGTGAGAACCTGTACCCCACAGAGCAGGGCGTGGCCGCACACACCTCTGACCTCAGCACTGGGAGAAGTGGAGGCAGCCACAGTGGTGCACTCTAGGTCCAGTGGGAGATCCAGTCTCAAAAACCAAGGTGGGCCGGGCAGTGGTGCATGCCTGTAATCCCAGCACTCAAGAGACAGGCAGGCAGATCTCTGAATTTGAGGCCAGCCTGGTCTACAGAGCAAGTTCCAGGACAGCCAGGGCTCTGTTACACAGAGAAACCCTGTCTCAAAAATCAAAACAAACAAACAACCAAAAACCCCAAAAGATTAAAACAATGTCTCCTACCCCCAAACCAAGGCAGATGGGACTGGAGAGATGGCTCAGTGGTTAGAGCACTGGCTCCTGGCACCCAAATGCCAGCTCACAACTATTTGTAATTCCAATTCTAGGAGACCCAACACCTTCTTCCGGTCTCCATACATGTCATGTACAGACATACATGCAGTCAAAATGCCCATATATGAGCTGGGTGTGATAGCCACCCTTTAATCCCAGCAGCTGGGAGGCAGAGGCAGATGGAGCTTTGTGAGTTCCACACCAGCCTGGTCTACAGAGTGAGCTCTGGTCAGGGTTACAGACAGTCAGTGTTGACCTCTGGCTCCACATGCACAGGTACACGCAGGCACACAGCATCCTTAAACGGCCCCTCAAGCATCACAAAACACTCAGAAGCTGTAACAGCATCTGCTTTGAGATGTCTGCACACTCCCCAGGCAGACTCCTTCTAAGCCTTCAAAACCCAGGACTCTCTGGGTGTCCTGGAGTCCTCCCCGAGTAACTCCTCCATCTCAAAGCCGGCTGATGAGACGCAGGGCTCAGCCGGCGCTCTCTCTCCAGACCCTGGGGCCCTCGGTGGGCTCTGGCCATGCAGAGGTGAGGTGAGGCCCCACTGCCACACTTACTGGTTTTCACTGGAGAAGTTGGGATACACCGGTGAGAAGCTGCTCCACCATGGACAGTGCAGGAGCGGATTCTGAAACAGAGGGCACTGGGTGGCAAGAGGAAAGCAGGGCCCCGGTGTGCAAAGGCAGGGCTCAGAGAGCCAGTAAGCCAGCCAGGGTCTCAGCCTGCCCATGTGCATGAGGGAAGCCATGGAGGGTTGCAAAGCAGACAGCAGGGGGTAATGATGCACTGAGTGTGGGGGTATGGCCCCGGAAAGCTGAAAACATCCCCTGCCAACAAGAGCCCTGGAGGCTGTGCATGGAGGGGTTGGAACATGGCTTGGTGACAGAGCCCCTGTCTAGAATCCCCCAGTAAGGGAGGGGTTTGGGAGTGGATTAGGCTGGGGATGTGGCTCCAGGCACTGAGGCCCAAAGCATACCCTGGGAAAAGTTGAGGTTCACCCACAACCTCTTCAACAGGAGATCAACATTCCTATCCCTAATGGGGCTTTGGCTCTGCCTTAAATGGGCATCATGGAATGTCACCATGAAGTACATATAGCCTGGTAGTCCCAGTTCAACCCACTGAGAGCCCACCATCCCAGGTCTCTCCCTGAAATCCTGTTTCAGAATCACACCACAGGGATGGAAGGAGGGAGGAGGAGGCAGCGATATTTATAGCACAGGAAATTGGACTCTCTCCAAAGGCCCGACAATAGGGAAATAATTAAGTAAATTATGGGCTGTGGATGAAGGAACAGTGGGCGGGAAACACAGAAAGCCAAGCAGAAGATAGGAGGTCGGTATGGCCTAGTTGCCACTGGCCGCAGGCACTGGAAGCCAGCCAGGGTTTCTGAGCTGCAAGTGACATTCTGGGTATCAGTAGCTGTTGCTTCCGCCACCCCAAAAGGTCTGGAAGCTCCATTAATGACACTTCCTCTTTCGTGCTCCACCACAGGAGTGCACGGTGCCACAGCTGGGCATGGGTGTGGGCACGGGGTCAGTACCACCCCACCTGGCCCTTCCATCGCCTCAGAGAGCCCCCTGTCCCACCTGTGCTCCCGGAGATTGCACTATGGCCCAGCTCTGGCTAACCCTCACCCTGTCTGACCACCCACCCTTCCTGTGTCCTGGAACAGGGTGGTGTCCTGCATCCCCAGGGCCTGGGACAGCACGAGGAGAAGACAGAGGGTCGGAGGGTGCCCCTTCAATAAGGAGAAGCCCCTGCCAGGAGTCCTAGCACTCAGGAAGCGGAGGCAGGAGGACTGCTAAGAGTTCAGGCCAGTTTGGGTTACAGAGTGACATCCTGTCTCAAACGACCCAAAAGCTGGAGCTAGTCTCAGCTTGCAGCACGTAAGCCCTGGGCTTCATTGCTAGCCCTACACACATGGGGTGTGGTGGCACGTGCCTGTCATCTGGCTTTCAGCAGGCGGAGCTGGTTCAAGATCACCCTCTTCTATATGCACACTTGAGGCTAGCCTAAGCTATGGGAAACCCAGCCTCAAAAACAAAACGACAACAACAACAGCCCCTCCACAGCTAACTGTGCACCAGGAGACTTGAGGGAGGCTGCTGCCGGCCAAGATCAAAGTCAACCCTTTTCTGCACTCGGGGGCAGGACCATGTCAGGGTATCAGGGAGCTGGGGAGCAGGAAGTGCTCCAAAGACTGTCCTGGCCACACTGGCCATCAGGGCACCCACTATGTCCCCTGAGATGGTTTTCAGTTCAAGGACAAGGCTCACCTGTAGCTGGATGCCACCTCCAGGGGGTGGGAGTTCATGCGGAGGGAAGTCCCCATCCATGGTAGGCTCCACTGCCAGCATCAGGCAGGTGGCGGGGGGGGGGGGGGGCTCCGAAACCCTCAGGTGGCGACTATCTGGGCTTCCCACTCTGTGCTGGCAGCAGCAGGTGCAACTTCATGTCCTGTGGTGGAGAGATCATCCTGAAAGGACTGTGAAGGCCCCTGACTCCTGTCCCTCCCATTTGGGAAGGTGTCAGGGCATAAGGCACAGGGGTGGCTCCTGCCCCATTGAGGCCATCAGCTGGTCATAGCATGGCTAATGCCCACCAGGCCCAGCCACTAATGAGCAGCACAGCCTGAGGCTGTGAGCCCAGGGGAGGGTCAGACGGGCCCTCAGAGGACATTACAGATACCCAGAGCCTATCAGGAGCCCCAAGTACCTCAGAAGATTTCCAGAAGTTGGCCCAGGTCTGATCCAGGAAAGTCCTGCTCAGGGTGTTCCTGGCGGGCGGGTGGTGAACACTAAGCCCCTACAGGGTCAGACACAGAACAACTGTGTCCTGCCGCAGGCCTGTGGCACAGACCAGAGCACACTGAGCTCCCCAGGCTCCCCACCAGCCAAGATCAGAGCCCCTAGACCAGCCAGGAGTGGGGGTAGAATTCAGGCAGGCAGCACACAAGGTTAATCACCAAATAGGCAGGAAGAAGAGATGGCCACCGCCCAGCCAAGCCCTGGAGCAGAGCTGGGCCTTCCAGTAATTGCCCACAGCCCAGGCCGCAAGCAGCAGGCAGTGGCTTGTGTAATCCAGCCAGGGGAAGGGCCTGCCTGGGGATGGTGGCAGGAGGGAGGGAAGGGGCCCAGCGGGCAGACGTGAGACTGCCAGCAAGGCCAGAAGCCCTGCTCCCCACTAGTCCCAGCTCCAAGGCTATCTGCCCAGCAAGCCCAGACCTCTAAGAGCTGGTCACAACTGGGAGGCATTCAGAGAGACCACTGATGGAGTGTGTGATCTGGGGGACTGGCTGTCCTCATATTTTGTGGTGAACTGGGGATGTGGCTCAGTGATGAGCCTTTGCCTAGCCAGGCGTGGCCCAGCATTCTGCAGGAGGCTATCACCACAGCACTTGAGAAGCTGAGGCAGCAAGGAAACATGCTCAAGAGGGGCCTGGGATAGAGCGTGACTGCCTCAAAAAATAAACACAAGCTACGGGGCAGACCCATGGCTGTTTGCAAGCATAGGTGAAGCCTTGCGTTCCATCCCCAGCACCCCATAAACAAGCTGTGGTATCACACACCCCTGGTCCCAGCACTAGGGAGGTAGAGGCAGGGGAATTAAGAGGTCAAGGTCATCCAGGGCTACACAGGAAGTTAGAGTCCAGCCTGGGCTACATGAGAAGTTAGAGTCCAGCCTGGGCTACATGTCTCTCACCATCTGTGAGAGACAAAAAAAAGGACCTGGAGGATGGTCTACCAGGTAAGAGCGCCCACTGTGCAGACTCTGGATGCCAGCACCAACACAACAAGCCGGGCATGGCCACTCTTGCCAGCATTGACGGACACAACCAAACAATGGCGACCTCCAGGCTTGGTGAGAGGCTGCCCCAAGGGAGTAACTCAGGCTGGGACTGTGAGGGTGGAGCGCTGGTCCGGCGTACACAAGTGTGCTGTGCACACCTGCCATCCCAGCACTAGGCCCAACCCAGGATGGTGAGGAGTCTGAGGTTGTCAACAACAGCGGGTTCGGGATCAGCCTTGCTGGGTTTTGAAGGTTTGCCTCAATTGTATGTGCTTTAATTAATGTGAGCGTTGCCAGCATGTGTATCTGTGCACCTGTGTGTTCCTGCTGCCTGCAGAACCTAGAGAGGGCATTGGATCCCCTGGAACTAAGGTTACAGATGGTTGTGAGCTGTTGTGCGGATGCTGGGAGTTGAACTTGGTCCTCTGCAAAAGCAGGTAGTGCTCCTAACAGCTAGGCCATCTCTCAAGCCCAAGAGGCTGTTTTATTTCAATCTGTTTTAGTTTTTGTTTTGTTTTGTTTTTTGAGACAGGGTTTCCCTGTGCAGACCAGGCTGGCCTCAAACTCACTCTATAGACCAGGCTGGCCTTGAACTCAGAGACCTGCCTGCCTCTATCTCCAGAGTGCTAGGATTAAAGATGTGAACCACCTGTTCAAGGTAAGCCTGGTCTGCAAAGTGAGTCCAGGACAGCCTTGTTTTGTTTTTTGTTTTTCCAGCCTTGTTTTGTTTCTTTAAGCAAAGGAATGAGCAAGAGTAATAGAATCCTTTGTGTATGTATCCACACAGCATGTACACACATACAGAGACTGGGGGTGGGGGCAGCCACTAGCTGACGGTCTGAAGGGGCTGGAAGGCTCAAACATTCTCAGCCACAGCCTCTGCCTCCCAACCAAGTACCCTGAGGGTGAGTGGGCAGACCCTCCTTCATCCTGAGAGGCCAGCCCCGTGGTGCTGGCTTGTGCCTGTGCTCACAGGCTCCCAGGAGACCCTCACTCAGCTGGTGCACGCTGGGCTGGAGGCAGCCGGCTGAGAGAGAGAGGTGCTGACGACTTGTCCCAGGAACCCCACGGCTGCAGGCTCGGCCCCACTCTGCTGTGTCATCTCCTCCTGCCCCCTCGGAGCACTGCTGCTCCCTCTTGTTCTGAGTGGCAGCTCCAGAAGGCGTGGGTCATGCCTGATCAGTCAGGGACAGGACCTGCTTCAGGAGCCTGTGTGGTAGGAGACACCCACAGGTGAGCTGTGGTTTGAGCTCTGGTGATCCTCACTGGCCCCTCTGGCCAGGCAGAGAGTTCAGACCTGGACCTGGGGTAGGGGTGGAGACAAGGGGCACTTGCTAAGGTATGCTGGGCACCCTGAGTTTAGAGAAGAAGCCAGGCCCTCATGGCACAGGCAATCCAGCAGCATGGCAAAGCCCTGGAAACAGTTCAGTAGTTCCTAAGAGTTAAACAGAGCTGTCACAAGACCCAGCAACTCTGCTTTCAGCCTCGTGCCCAAAGCAAAGGTCCACACAAGCCCCACGTGAACATCCAGAATAGCCTATCCTCCATACACCTAGCTCACGGGCCACTGACAGACGATGGACACATGGTGTGTACCACAAACGCACCAGAGTATTACATAGCCAGGAACAGGAGTGATGCTCAGGCACACTCCACGGGGTAGAGGGACACTGGGGACACTGTGTTCAGTAAGAGAACCAGACACAAGGGACCATAGTGTGGGACTCCGTGATAAGAATGTCTAGAACACAGGCTGATGACATGAGTGACAAGAGCAAAGAGCTGACTCCTGCAAGCTGTCCTCTGACTCCACACACATGGCGTGCACACGCACACGCAGCAGTAATAATAAGTAAAAAATTTAAGTGTCTAGAATAGGCAAATCCAGCCCCAGAACTAGATGGCGGAGTGCTGGGTTGTGGAGGAGACAGCTGTTCCTGCTGCCCACACTCCCGGTCCCCTGTGGCCACCCTCACAGGACAGTGCCCAACCTGAACCTGCACCCTCCTTGCTAGCAGCCATGACACGGCACCACCTCCTCCATCCTTCCAGCATGCCCTGTGGTCGTCCTCCCTCCCAAGGTCTCCCAAGGTGTCCATGTTGGGACATGACGGCCTACCTCTCAACTCTGCTCTCTACAGCTGTCTCCCGCTATGCTATTTCACACTCCAGGGCATCCAGTCAGCCACACACATGAGCAGAATAAGCTCCGATGGAGGCTGCCAAGATGGCAAAGTGGCCAGAACAGGCTGGCCGTGAACTCAGAGCTCCGCTAAGCCTGCCTCTGTCTGGGAATGAAGGCTGTGCCATCATGCCTGCTGGATCACCTAGACTCACAAGGTGGAAGGAGGGGCCGGTCTCTTCCAAGTTGTCCCTTAACTTCCAAGTGTGCAAACATGCACGCACACACACACTGAACACATTTAAAAACGCAAATTCCTGAATCAGGTGGGGCACAACACCGCACCTGTGAGCCCGAGGGCACAGAGGCGCCCACCCCTGGCTGGCGGCCTGCTGCATTTACTTTCAGGTGTGTGTCTTGGGCCACGAGTAGTACAGGTCGGATACTGGTCTCCGAAAAGGGGACCCCACACAGTGATGTTGGTTAGTGTGCGGGGGCGTGCGGCTTTCTTCTGCGACCGGGTTTCACGGACTTATAACAAGAGAGACTTCGGCGAACCACTGTATGTTCTAGAAGAACTGAGGATGGCAAGGCAGGAGCCAGGAGAAACTGGCCCAGCAAACACTGGGCAGCTCAAACCAGCCTTGTTCCTCGTCTCAGCCTGCCTCAGGTCCCTCTGCACATGGAGAATGTGGGGGTCTCTCCTGCGTGCAGCCTCTCCAGCTGCTCAGACCTGGCCGGCTAAGGTTCCTGCCTAGAACACAAGGGCTTCAAGGAGGCCAGACCAGACCCCAATGCTATACTCAGAAGCCTAACCAGCGCACAGTAATACGTGCCTGCAGGAAACCGAGGCAGGAGGATTTCCCCAAGTTCTTAAGACAACCTGAGCTTCAGATAAAGATTCTACATCAAAAAAACAAATAAACACACAAATAAATAAATAATAAGGCTGGGACAGGGCTCTGCGTGAAGAGCCCTGCCTGGCATGCATGAAGTTCTGGTTTGACCACAGTGGTGCTGCATACCTGTCTTGTTCTGTTTGTTTGCCTTTCCAGACTGCATTTCTCCACATAGTCCTGGCTGTCCTGCAATTCTCTGTAAACCAAGATGGCCTCAGAGATCCCCCTGCCTCTGCCTGCTGGGATTAAAGGCGTGCACCGTCACACCCGCCCTCAGTGCGTGCCTGTCATTCCAGCACCTGGGATGACGAATTCAGGCCAGCTGGGCAGGTATGGTGGCACACCCTTCTAATCACTAAACCTGGGAGTCAGGGGCTAGTGGCCCTCTATGAGTGTCGGCAGGCCAGTCTGGGTTGTATGAGAATAAGCAAACAAAACGTAAAATGAACAAAGGGGCAGCCTAAAGGGCAAAGGACCTCAAGCTGCTAAAAGTGCCTGTGGCACTGTGCAGCTGCTGCTGGCCCTCCGGGAGCCTCAGCACCTATGGTGGTACCTTAGCTGTGAGCTACCTTCTCTGAAGTCAGCCACAAAGTGGATGTCTGCTGCCCACAGGGAACCAGCCAGAATGTCCTGAGCTGCAACATGCAGGGCACAGCAGACAGTGCAGAGCCCTGACACTTACCCTTCACCTTCCAGGACATACAGGCCCCCACAGGGTCAGGGTGGCTGGCCTCATGTCCCCAAATCCAGTGAGTGCATGGCCCTGGGATCTTGTCCAGGCAGCAGGAGGCAGAGAACTGGGCAACTCAGATGCCTGGCTAGGCCCTGACTTGTCCAGCTAGAGCTGTCTAGTGAGGAGACCATTGCAGTCTCTCAGATCCTAGAGATGCATGCAGCCTCTGGTCCTGGAGTTCAAGGTCCAGGTAGCCCCTTCCTTTGTACGAACCTGGCCTCCTGGGAACCTTTGGGATGAGTCTCATGGGGATAAGTCTGTGAACAGCTGGGGGCTGACTAGAAAAGATGCCAAGTGCAGCTATAATTAGAGGTGTGTCCATCCACAGGACAGGGCCTAGCTGAGATGGCAGGCAGGAGTGTGCGTAAGTCTTCAAGAGAATGAGTAAGTCCCACTGAGAATGAGTCACTGGCAAGAGGAACTGGAGGGTTCTAGGTGGGGCTCTAGATCTTTCCTGGGGGTTCTAGGCAGGGGCTCTGCTGTGTAACACAGCCCTGACCTGGCTTTTAAACGCTTTTGAGGGCCGTGTGACATGTCTTAGTGGGTACACGCACTGAGCGCCAAGCCTGACAACCTGAGGTCAACACCTGAGACCCACATGATGGAATGACTCCTACATGCTGTCCTCTGTCTCCCACATACCTGTGCCCACCAACCACCCCCCCACACACACACACTAAGTAAGAGTAACTAAATAAATGAAAGCAGTACCTGTTTTGAAAATGAGACAAGGTCTCACTAACTTGCCCAGGCTGGCCTTAAACGTGCAATCCTCCTGTCTCAGCCTCTCATGATGTTGAAAACAAAGACCTATGCCACTCTCTCTGCTCTCTCTTCCCTTCTTTAAAATACCACGATGGGGCTGGAGACTGCTCAGTGGTTAGTGCACCAGCTGCTCCTGCAGAGGACACGAGTTCAGTTCCCATAACCCACATGGCAGTTCACAACCATCCTGAGTTCCAGTTGAAGGGGACCTGAAACCTTCTTCTGACATCTGTGGGTAGCAGGCACACATACACACAAGTACCAACACATATTACAAGTTAAAAATAAACAAATCTAACAAACAAACTGTAATAAAAACAGGAGGCACAGTTAAAAATAATGATACCAGCCAGGCATATTGGCCCACACCTTTAATCCCAGCACTCAGGAGACAGAGTCACGTGGATCTCTGTGAGTTTGAGGCCAGCCTGGTCTACAAAAGCCAGTCTAAGATAGCCAGGGCTACACAGAGAAACCCTGTCTCGAAAAATAAAAACAAAAACAAAACAAAAGCTTGTGTGGCATGTACAAAGCCAGGGCTTATTCCCAAGCAGCACACAAAACCCTAGTCACATCAGTGAGCCTGGGGACCAGGGCACCAGATCTCTAAACAGAACGTTGTAGAATAAATGGCAGGCACTGAGACTGGGTGACTCTTGGTGTTGCTCTCTAATGCCCAGGGCGTCGTGGAAGCCGGGCTCTGTACTTGCTGGATGAGCGCTATACTGAGCCTCAGCCCCACCAGCAGCCCTACACAGCACAGAGCCACCACAGAGATCCTAGAAAGATAGGAGTTGGCAGAAGGGTGGCTTCAAGGACAGACACACACATTTTATGTGCCCATGGCTGGGGGCGGAAGGCTGGGTATTCCTCCACACCACTCTACAAGGGTCCACAGAATAAGACCATGGCATGGGTCCTTGCCCACAGTAGCCCCGCTCCACAGCTAATGCACCATGCTGCCACCTTGGGCTGGTGAATGAGGGTAACCATGAGCAAATAGTCGCAGTACTGTCTCCTCATAGCTAAAACTCTTCATGTTGGCCAAGAACAGCAGTCTGGCAGAGTCCAGCCAGGCCACCCTGACTCCTTTCCCAATAACCAGGTGAGCCTGGGCTCCCAAGAGCCCCAGCACCACATCACCTTCTTGGCCTCTGTAGAGGGCAGTCTGACTGTGGAAGACACCAAGCCCCAGAGAATATCCTCCTCCCCCAGGGCACTCAGGCACACACCAGAAGACGTGTTCAATACCCACTCCGAGCATTCTAGTGTGCCTGCTCCCTCCCCAAGGTCCAGCTGGGACCACTTCCTAACCTGGGCTACCCACACTCTCAGGGCCAGTTAACCCGGGCGTCCCCCAGGCCTGGGAGTTTCTATAAACAGACTTGACCTTGGACCGCAGTGACTCTGGAGAGCCAGGGTAAGACAGCACAGTTTTCCTTTCCTAGGTCCTGGGGCCTCCCCCACTGTGGCTGCTGGATGCACCAGGGGTGGGGTGCTGAGCCTTGTCTCCACACAGGGAGAGCCTGTGGAGGCCTCCATCATTGGTAGGGCCAGAGAAGGCAGGGCTGGTGCCTGTGACTTGCAGGATCAGGCATGTGGCCCAGGGTCCCACACACTCGGTCTCCTCTGCCCATCTTACACAGCCAGGAAGCCTGAGGCTTCTGTGGAAGCTTGGGACAGGGGCCTGAATAGACCCCTAGAGCTACTCCCCAGCCTCAAGAGGCTGACCCAAGCCAACAAGTAAGGTATGCTAGTGTGACAGCTCAGCCAGTAAAGGTGCTTGACGCCAAGCCTGGTGACCTGAGTTACAATCTCAGGACCCACATGGTTGAAGGAGAGTCCCAACTCCCACAAGTCCTCTGACCTCTATGTGCATGCTGTGGCACACACGGCCCCCAACTCTAAAAATAAATGAATGTAACAAGTAAGTAAGTAGTTCCGGTGGTCAGAAATGGAGCGGACCAGACCTTCACCTTGACTGGCATGGGCCCCCAGACTAGATCCTACCACCTGACACACAGGAAACTCGGGCTTATCTGTCCTGACCACACGGGGTGGGGTGGACACAGGGCCAGCCCTAGGGCCCTCCACTGCTGTGTGCCCAGATGTGCATGGCTGGGTCGGAAGCAATCAGAGCCGCTACAGTGCCTGTGGGAGCTGGCTTAGGCAGGCGCCAGCCGAGCATCTCATTTGCAGTCTTTGAACACACAATGGCTGAGATGGGGCTAGAGGTGCTGACCCCCAAGCCCAGTGACCTGTGCACTTCAGGTGACGTTCTCACGTTCAGCATCCTGGCCTTGGACATGGTGGCCTGTGAGACTGAGGCATCAGGGCCCCGGGGTCTGGGGCTTGGGTTCTAGGATTCTTCATTCCAAGGGCTTCAAACTACGCAGGCTGGAAGGCTCCGCGCCCTGGGAAACCCACAGGGCCTCCACACTGGGGCGACGGAAGCAGCCAAGACCTGTGCTTACTCTCTGCGGCTGAAATTGAGGGCCTCTGTGCACTGGAAGCAGCCTGGCCCTGGCCATGACCTTGGGCTTCCAGAGTCCCCCAGAGGCCCCTAGAACACACTGGGGACGCCAATGACTGCCAGAGGCCACAGCCAGCCTTCCAGACATGGGCACAGGCTATTAGAAGCATGCTGGGGGGAGGAGACACATGTGTGTGATGAGGACACGGTGCCTGGGGAGCAGCCAGAGGGTGGGGGTCTGGATGTGCACTGTAGCTCAAGTTCCAGTTCTGAGGCCTCAGCCAACACTTCTGCCACTGGCTGGCCGGCAGGACCTTCAGCCCAGGACACCCCTCCACCAATCTCATGTGATCCCCTCAGGAAAAAATGTGGGGGTGCCAGGAGGTGGTGTATGCCTCTAGTCCCAGCATTCAGAAGGATCTTGGAGTTTGAGACCAGCCTAGTTTACAGAAAGAGTTTCAGGACAGCCACAGCTACCCAGAGAAACCCTGTCTTGAAAAACAAAAGGGGAAAAAAAAGTGTGTAGGCTGCACTTGGCCCTAGAGTCCCTTGGCAAGGCCTCACTACTAACTACACTCAGGTCCTGACTGGGGACAGCGGTCACAGGTCCACCACAGCCTTCGCCCCATAGTTAATCAAGAGGTCACAAATGTAGGGGCTCAACACAGTACCCTCATTTCCAATGGAATGCCCCATTTTTGCCTTCCAGGAGCTTTTGAGGGACAGGAATAGGCAGGAGGGAACACGAGAGGACAAGACTGTCAGGAGCAGGAGGAGCCTGGAGTGAAGTCTAAACTGCCCACCCTCTCTTGCAAAATTTCCCTGTCTCGCCAGACAGAGGCCTTGTCCATGAGACGAGTGCTGGGATGAGATGACAGCTGTATGCTTTAGGGGTGGGAGTGGGGCACTCAGGCTGGAGACTCTATAGCCCTTGGCAGAGCTGGCAACAAGAATGGCCATGCTGGAAGCAGTCTAAGGTGTCCCGGGCCTGGCAGGCACTGCCTGTCATTCCCTCACTTGGCTATGACCCTGCCCCTTAAGAGAGGGCACAGGGTAGGAGATTCTAGGAACCTAGTCTGACCCGACTGCTGAGAGATATAGACAGCAACCAGGCTGGGGGCAACTAAGGAGGTCACCATGAGCCTGGAGGAAGGCCCAGAAGGGGACAGGCTGCTGTGGCTCTGCCCTGACCCAGGGAATTCGAGCAGGAGTTGAGGCCAGTAGGGGCTGAGGCAAGGGAGGCATAGAGAGGGATGGGGACAGGCAGTTGCCTGGGACCTCACCCTCCCACAGCAAGGACAGGATACACACTAAGGTGCTGTGCTTTCTGTTGTTAGGGCCACAGTCTCACCTACCGCAAGCTGGCCTTGAACTCATCCTCCTGCCTTAGCCTCCAAGCCCTGGGATGGCAGGTATACACCTCAGCCAGTGTCCTGTGGATGCTGCAACCATCAGGAGGAAAAGCCCATCTGAGGAGTAAGCTCTAGACACCAGGGCCCACGGGTGCAACTGGGGCTGGGGTAACAGCCAGGCTCCCGGGCTCGCCGGGCAGTGGCCATGTGGAGGACTCACAGCTCCCACTGCAGGTGTCAGCTGGCCTTCCAGGGTCCCTGAGCTCTGCAGAGGGAGGTGGTGCTCCACACAGGCATGTGGACAGGTCAGAGGTCACAGCCTCAGGACCTGCCCCAGTGCACGGCTTTAAGGTTCACAGTCCTCCATCTCACCTAGTTCTAGAGCTGCCTGTCCTGGAAGCATGACAGAGCCTCAGGCTGCATCTCCAGGACCCCAGCCCCAGCCCTGGGAAGTGCCTGTTTGGATCTCGTGCTTAATGGTGGTCTCTGAGAGACTTTCAGTGCTGAAAGTCTGAGCTACGGTCTCCTGACCCCAGATCATCTTCTCCCCAGCAGATGTTAAGCTAGTTTGGAACCGATATGGCCTTGAAGGTCTATGGTCGGCATCTCTATAGATAGATAGATGGGCATCCTATCATCCCACACTTGCTGCCAACCCCCCGCAGTTCAGTGTCGCTCAGAGAACTCAAGTGGGGTCTGGGGCTGGCCATCGCTGGGCCACAGCGAGTCTAGTAGCCACTACTCTTCTTGGGGTCCTTTCGTCTAGCCTCAGTGACAAAACAACACAGGAGACCTTCATCATGAGAGTTATCCAACATTCAGAGGAGAGTGGAGGACAGCTCGTCCTTGGGCCTGGGCTGTGGGCATAGGAGCACAGTGTGTCTACGTGAGTGAGAGCCCATGCTCCACGCTAGTGACTGGTAGGCCTGATTGACACGGCTGCCCAAGGCCCACCATTTTTTCCCTCTAAAACAGTGAGAATTCATGTCCAGCAGCATACGCACAGGGTCCCCCAGATGGGGACCCAGACTTTGGCAGGTTCCCAAGGGCCCAAGGGTAGGCTCTAGGCTGTTGGGGAGGGGAAGCCCCACCTCTGCAATGCAGTTAGTGGATAGAACTGGACTCAAGAGGACCCCTGCTGTCCCCATTTCCATAACCAGCAGGGCAGCCAGTGTGTCCCAACTTGGGTTCTCAGACATACCCACAGGCAACTCCCCTCCCTGCAGGTAGAAGAGAGAGGCCTCTGCCTACGAGAACCCCAGGGACACCATGGCCACTTAGACACACCCATGGTGGTTTTGGCCCTAAACTCACTCTGCAGCAGAACGCCAGAGTGCCGGGATGACAGGTGTGTGGCACCTCACCAGGTTTATATGTGGAGGAAAGAGAACCCAGGGCTTGTGTGTGCGTGCGTGGCGGGCACTCTGTGCATGGAGCTACAGCTCCTCACCCAGGACTCCTACCAAAACCTGGGAGCTGTAGTCCTGACCATGGGAGAGCGCACCCACAGGACTGGCTATTCTGATGCTCTCTCTGGGCCACACCAGCATCCCACCACCACCCAAGGTCAGCTTCATGCCCCAAAATTGAGACTCTTGAGTGCCCAGCAGGGCTCCAAGGGCACAGTGCCAGATGCTGGGGTGTCTGGAGTTCCACAGCTTCTCTGGGGCTCTTTTCCCAGCCCCGCCCTCTAGGGGGGGAGGGAACAGGTAGGCGGGGCATACTGGGGAGGCCCTGCCATGGAAGGAGGGGGCAGGAGAAAAGAATGTGGCCCTGGGTATCTAGACAGGCTGGTTTTTCAGGAGAAGCCCTGGACAGGAGTTTGGGGGTGGCAGCCCCTTGACTATCTAAAGTGGGCGACACAGGATGACACGCCCAGCCCCCAATGCTCTGGGTGCTGCCAGGTTCCCACAAAGACAGAACAGAAATGACAACTCTGGGACACTTCTGCTACCATCCTGAGTCCCCAACCTCCACCTGGGGCTCAAAAGGCCAAGCTTCAGAATCTAAGAGGCTGTCTCCCAGGATTCCAGGCCATCTGTGCCCAGGTAACACCAATGGGTTTTCTCAGCTGGCCTCTAGCCAGGCTCCGGCATGATCCCTCCTTGGCCAGTATACATGGGCTGAGATACCCCACTTCACAGCACTTGGGATACACACAGAGCCCTCACTGGCTCAACCCAGAACATTCTGGTTTCTCTCGCTCTCTTTTTTTAAGACAGAGTTTCTCTGTGTAGCCTTGGCTGTCCTGGTACTTGCTTTGTAGACCAGGCTGGTCTACAAACTCAGAGATCTGCCTGCCTCTGCCTCCTGAGTGCTGGGATTACTGGCATTTGCCAATGAGCCCAGCTTTTTATTTATTTATTTTTATTTTTTTCTCTGAGACAGGGTTTCTCTATGTGTCCCTGCTGTCCTGGACTTCCTTTGTAGTCCAGACTAGCCTTGAACTCACATTAATCCACCTGCCTCTGTCTCCTAGAGTGCTGGAAATAAAGACATGCGCCACCTGGCCACCTGGCCACCTGGCCCCACTGGTCCCTGCCAGGCATGGCAGACTCCCTCAGCACCCACTTCCCAGGACCCAGAGCCAACACTGAACCCTGCCCCTCTCCACATGCAACAGAGACAGGGGCACGGAGAGGACTGGGGGGTAGGGGAGAGGGCACCACACTGCCCAGAGAGGCAAGACTGGCCTTGTTTTACCTCATGTTCAGAAGCCCACCCTGGCCATGATGAGTCACCCCCATAAAGACCTAGATCTGCTACCCTCATGGGACCTTCAACCTGTCCTGTATCTGCAGCCTTTGATCCCCTCCATGAGTCAGGGGACTTCCAGAAAAGGCAAATGACATGACAAGCTTTCCTCCAGGATCTATGCTGTCACTTTCAAAACCTGGCAGGACCTTGCCCCATCCCAGCCACTGCCCCTTTCAGTTTCACTCTGTGCTGGATTGCAACTGGGGACAGGACCAGGCCAGCCTTGAAACCCTGTATGTCTGTTTATCTCAGACATAGTTGTGGGCGGTACAAGTCTGGAGGGAGCAGCCCACCCATGCACCCTGGGGACCTAGGCGGCAGGGTCTGAGGACAGGAGATGGGGTGAGGGGTGAGCATCTACTTGAGGAAAAGGGCAGATCTGAAGCCACCTAGGAGCGCTGTATCTGACCCACTGTCCACCTCCTCTCTGGCCAGGTGGCAGCATGGGGCCAAGTCAATGTCTTCCCTAGCACATAGGATATCTCTGTTGTCCTCAGACCCTCAGCACATGACCTGGGCCCGGTGGGCTGCTCTTCACAGATCAGGGACACCCTTCCTGTCCCTTTGACAACACAGGTGTGAATGAATGTGGCCACTACTGAGAGCAAGAGGCCAGGACAACAGCTGATAGTAAGGCCACCTCCATCAGCACACAGCATCTTCACAAATGCCCAGGACCCCACCATAGCATCTGGCCTGGCTCCTGGAAACTGCCTGCTGGAGACAGAGCTGAGCTGTGGCTATATGGGTCACTGTGCCTGCCTTCCTCCAAGGGGCCCAGGACAAGGTTCCAAGCCAATCTCCAGTGTCCCTGATGTGAGCTGACTAGGGCAGCCGCAGCCATGGGCTTCTGAGGCATACAAGCCACCTTGCATTGGGAAACAATGCCCATGGATCAAGTTCATCTGCAGCTTCCGACGCACTGGGGTTTAGTATATCCTAAGTCATAGAAGAGCTCCAGAATGCTCGGTCAACCCAAAGGAAGGCCTGTCCCCACAGCAGTCACTTCTTCCCCACCTCCCTGCCCCAGCCTCTCCTGTCTCTGGATACATCCCACCACAGGGAGTGTGTGGCCTTCTGCATCTGCGCCTCTGAACACGATGTCCCCAGGTCCCTGCTCACTGTCCTGCGCACACAGCGCCCACTGCACACAGGCCAAAGTCTCAGCCACAGCCCTGGCTCTGCTACCCCTGAGCCACAGCCAAAGGAGGTGTCCACGTCTCCCAGGGAGAGACAAGGTAACCAGAGAGGTGGCAGCACTGTCAGCAACAGTTCCGGAGGAAGTCAGCCCCTCACCCCAAGCCCTTGCAGGCTGGAGACTTGGCATTCCAGTCCGGGACAGGCCTGGACGACCTGGGTGACCTTGTCTCAGGCTGTACCCCACGCTGCTCCTCCCAACATGTTGTTACCGCAGGACTCTTAGACATGGAAGAAGTGAACAGAGCTGTAGGCTGTGCACAGTGAACAGCACACACATGCAAACCTCACAAACCCCACACGGGTGAGTGAGAAGGATACTGGGCAGGCAAACACACACACACAGGCACTCAGCACAGACTTGACTGTGCTCATAGGAAATCCAGTGTGTAGCACACATACAGACATAGGCCTGGGGCCATGTTGGTCATGCGAGATGAGGACCTTCCTTCACCACCACTCAAACCCCCCACTTTCATAATTTTAGATTATGTCACACACCTCTCTAGCAGAGAAACAGCCAACCTCACCCTGCAGGGGCCTGGGGGGGGGGCAGCAGGCACAGTCGCCTCTTTATTCTGTCTCTGGGTCAGTGTTTCCTGCTTTTGGGGCCCTGGCATGTGAGGCCAAGGCTGTACAGGCAAGCATGTGAGCTGTAATGTTACACGGGCCAGATGCAAGCTCTCACTGCCTCAGTTTCTCCCTTAGACACCTGCACCTACTTCTACCCAGGGCTGCCCACAGTGCAGAGCCCAGAAAGGCTGCCTCTGGCAGGGCCAGGCCACTCACTTCAATGTATGACCTAGGTTCTCCCTGAAGGTGGGGCAAGGGCAGAAGTCTGCCAGGATCAGCTGAGGGTCACAGAGTGCCTGCCTACCACCATCACACCCAGGCCTGGGCTGGCAAGTTCCCTGACTTCATCACTCCCAACTGGAAGGAGCCTCACACCCACCTTCAGGAGCCAGCCCCTGGGAAAATCCAGAGCTGGGCCTAAAGGTACTAGAGAATGGACAGTGGAGGAGGGGCCTAGTGAGGCCCCCCCAGGTATAGATTCCAGCCACTTGCTCTTCAAGCAGGTCCCCAGCAGGGCCAATCACAGGGAAGAAGGGAAACTGAAGCAGGCCCTGCTACCTGGCTTGGATCTGCGTTAGGGACATCTTTGCAGCCTCCAGGTTATGGCCCTGTCCCTTCAAACATCCCCAATCCCACACAGCAGAGCTCTAGGCTGAGCCAGTTGCAATCATGCCAGGCTCCTGGCAATGCTTCATCCAACAGCCGTTCACTGGGATCCAGGCTCAGCTCAGCCCCTCAGGATCCCTCACCATATTGGAAAACTCACCACTCGCCAAACAGCCAGCACCCTCAAGGCCAGGCACCCCACTTGCTCAGCGCTCACAGGGTACAGTAGCTGGCACCAGACAGCCAGGGCAGGAAGGCCGCTCCCCAGCAGGCGGGACTCACAGGCATTCCGGGAAGCGGAGCCGGGGGATGTCCCAGCCACTTGACACACTCATGCCTTTTTTTTTTTTTTTTTTTTTTTAACTTTTCAAAGTGTTAATCACGACATCTAGGGAGACACCTTGAGATCCCTGCCTGGTAGAGTGCGCACCAGGCTAGTCCAGCTGTCTCCCTCTGGTGCCATTTCTAGTACTTGAGGTGGTGGCACCCTCTTGCCTCCCTTAGCTCCCTGGATTCTCGGTTTCAACATCACTTTCAGCACACTTCCCCCAACCCAAACAAGAAGAGCAGGGCATGAGCGATGTGGCTGGGGTCGGTGGTGATTGCCATTCACCCAGGGAACCCAGTGAGGAGGCCAGGGGTCTTGGGAAACCCAGGGCTAAGGCCAACAAGTGGGGTAGGAAGTGGCAAAGATACCCCAGGGGGCTCTGGGGTCAAAGGTCACCAGAAAAAGAAAGGGGTCAAAAGAAAACAAAAAACACACAGGACAGGGCCTGATAGAAAACAACTGAAAAGAAAGGTTGGAGGTCATGACTGAGGCTGGGGTCAAGAGATCATGGCATAGGGTGGGGGTTGGGGTTCCCTCCCAGGACAGGGTCAAGGACAGGAGGCATGGGGAAGGCAATGGTCCAGGTTCCTAGGGAACAACCAGAGTCTCAGTGGAGGGCAGGACCTGGATTCACTAGAATGGGGTCCCCCGTGTGAGGTTAAGGTTCAATTGTAGACAGAAGGTAGCAGGAGGCTGGGATCAAGGTTCAAAGCAGACTGTCAGGGGTCCGAGGTGCAGGAAGGAGTAAGGGGCACCTCCCAGGACCCAAGACCAGGGTTAAGGCCAGCAGTGACAGGCTGTGGTCAAGATTCCCAGAGCAGGAAGTGTTCTCATCACCAGAGGCGGGAATCCACGTCCGCCCAAAGGACGTGGATCACAGGAAATTAGGGTCAATGTCAAAGGACAATGGGGGGTCGCAACAGGAGTTTAGGATTCCCAGGGAGAAGGGTCAATGAGGGAGTAAGAGATCCACAGGGATGGCAGAGTTAAGGATCGCACAGAGAACTGCCAAGGTGCTCGACGGCGGGGGCGGGGTCAGGGGTCGTGGCAGAGGGCGGGGTCAGGGGTCGCAGCTGGACCTGGGTCAGAACTCGTGGAACAACACAGTCTGAGGTTGACGCGGTGGGCTGGGTCAAAGTTCAGAGAGAGAAAGGGGGCGAACAGGGTCGCGACTGGGGGCGGGGTCAGGGGGTCGTGGGGGGTCAGAGGTCGCGGTGCCGCCCTCTCCTCCGCGCTCGCTCCCGCCCTGCAGCCCCAGAACGACCGCGAGAACTCCAGAACCCGGGCCTGACCGCATGTGTCTCGTGGGGCTCGTGGATGGGTCACGGCGGAGTCTCGGGCCGGCGCCTCACCTTAGACCTGGTCGCGGAGCCCACGGCGCCTCAGTTTCCCGGAGCCTCACAGTGGCCGCCGCTCACTTCCGGGTTCTGGGCGCCATCTTGGCGGCGGCGCGCACTTCCGCTCTTGCGAGGGGGCGGGGCTTCTTGGGGCTGGGGCGGGACCTGAACACTGCAGGGAACCGAACCCCTTCACTGTCTCTTCTGCCTCAGCAAATGAACTTGACCCTGCTCTGGGCTGTATGATCATCAGCTTCTCCTTCAGGGCTTTGCACATGCCCAGGAGCTCTGGCCTGGCACCCTTGAGACCTCAGACCCCGGCAACCTCTTGCACCCTTGCAATCTCCAGCTCCCTTAGAACCATCTAGAAGTCCTTTCCTTTATCTTTTTTAGATAAAGTCTCACTATTGTAACCTTGCCTGGCCTAGAACTCAGAAAGATCCTCCAGTCCCTATGACACAAGTGATGATTTTTTGGTTTGGTTTGGTTTGGTTTCTCTGTGTAGCCTTGGCTGTCCCGGACTCACTCTGTAGACCAGACTGGCCTGGAACTCAGAGAGCCACCTGCCTCTGCCTCCTGAGTGCTGGGATTACCGGGATTACCGGCGTGCAACCCCAAGCACAAGTGCTGATGTTAAAAGCATAAACCATCATGCCTGGTTCAGTCCTTGCTCAACCCCACCACAGATTTCATCCATGTGTCTCCTTTGGGGTAAAGCCAGTTCAGCCACCATCCCTTTTCACAGCTGGGTATCATGAATTCACACCCAGAGCTACCACCATCCAGAAGCCTCCTGTGTCCTGCAACCCTGAGATTAGATTTGCCTGGAATAAATAATTCAACGAACTCTAGGCTGCTGCTTTATCTCCAAATAGCCTGGCCATCTAGGAACTGGCTCTGTAAACCAGACTGGCATTGAACTTGGAGATCCTCCTGCCTCTGCCTCCCTGAGTGCTGGGATTAAGGGCGTGTAGCACCATCCCAGAATGAGACAGTGGCTCTTTATTTCGGCCCTAGGAAAGGCCTGCCTGGGAGGCAGAAAACCAGGACTCCACATCCTTACAACAGGCCCTCAGAGAAGGAGACCCAGGCAGGGGTAAGGCTGTCCTGGGGATCTCATGGTGCCTAAGGCTATAGAAATTTGGGCTTTAATTTTGTTTGTTTGTTGTTGGTTTGTTGGGGCTTTTTTTTGGGGGGGGGGTTAATTTTAAGTAGGAGTTTGTCACATAGACCAAAAGGAAGGATAGCCTAGGTAAAAGAAGCTGGGCAGTGGTGGCACAGGCCTTTAATCCCAGCACTCTGGAGGCAGGGCAAGTGGACCTTTGTGAGTTTGAGGCCAGCCTGGTCTACAGAGTGAGTTCCAGGACAGTCAGGGCTATACAGAGAGACCCTGTCTCGAAAACTAAACAACAACAGCATCCTGGTAGAGCATGTTGGGATGCTTTGTAAGCATGGGGACTTGAGCTCAATCCCCAGCACTCGTGTAAAATCCCGGGTGTGCTGGCACATGCTTATAATAAAATCCCAGCGCTGGGGAGGTAGAGACAGGACGGCCCCAAGAGCCCTCTGGCCAGAAGCCTAGCCCAGTGGACACACTCCAAGCCAGTGAGGGACCATGTCTCAGAATACAGTCCAGGTGGTTCCTACACACACTCGACCTACACACACACACACACACACACACAGAATAAAGAGTTTCAGTCACACAAGTGTGGGAGCCACAGGAGGCCTGAGTCCCACAGCCCCCTCTCACCTTAGTCCTCCGGGATGAGTGTCACCTGCCTTCCCCAGGGGAAGAAATGGAGGCAGAGGACTGTCCAGGTCACCTAAGAAACAGCATGGAAGTGACCTCTGCACGTCCACCACAGGAAGCCAGGAGGTCACTATAGATAATCCTGTCTCGAATGGGGGCAGTTCGCCCAGGCCAGGGTGTATCCAGCCCTGTCAGCCTGAAGGAATCCGCCAAACTGGGGATGGCTAGGGAATTAGTCAGATTTGGGGATTTCCAAGGAATCACAGGAGTCAGCATCGGAGAGCGACAGGGACCTGGCTCGAAGTTCATGGCCCAGTTTTGGAGGCAGGACCATGAACTGCTGTGTGACCCTAGGAACGTGAGCCGACTCCTCTGAGCCTTTCTCTCCTAACCTTTAAACTAAGGAGCAGATAACAGCCCAAATGACTACATCGACGAAAGTGTTGATTCTTTCCTTTTGAGAAAGGTCTCACGCACTCAGGCCAGCCCCAAATTCAAAATGTGGCCAAAGGTGAACTTGAACTCCTGATCCTCCTGCCTCCGCCTTCCAAGGGCTGGGGGTGACAGGCATGTGCTGCCATGTCTGGTTTATGTGGTGCTGGGGGTGGTGCTCAGAGCTTTGTGCATACTGTGTATTCTAACAGCCAGCGCCCTGTTTTATGTTTAGAATTTGTGTGTTGGGGGGCATGGTTTGGGGGTTGGGGTGGTGGTGGCCAGAATTGTAGGGACGAAGAAGCCCAGGACTAAGCAGTGTGAGGAGCTGTGCTCAGCCCATTTCATTACTTCAAAGGACAGAAAGCCCTACAGTTGTTGCTTAGGGCAAACTTGAGCCCTCAGCTTCTCATGTCAGAGCACAGCCCCAGCCCCAGCTTCCCTGCTGAGATTTGCTCCTCTCTGACCCAGCAGCCAGCTAACTCCCCAGCAGATTCCCAGCCCTGGGCAGGTACTCAGGAGCAGGTGAGCCCGCCTGGCCCAGGGGGCAGGGAGACAGGGATCCACTTCCTGTTTCCCCACAGTCTGGAAAGTCCCGGTGTTCCCAGGCTGCCACCGAAGCCTCTCCTCCCTCGTGGCCCCCTGGCCACTTCTGTTTTCTATACCCACTTCCCCTGGTGGGCCCCCAGTCTGGCAGCATGTCTTCCCCCTCTCCACCTCCGACACCCTTCTATCTCCCTCTCTCAAGCTCTAGCTGGTCTAGCTTAATGCAAAAGAGGACACTGAGGCAGGAGCAGTTACAGAAGGCTCTCTTTGCCCCTCCGCTTCATCTTCCCTCCCCCTTCTCTCCCCACACAGCCACCCCTCCCAAGAGCCAGCTCTGCCCAGCACAGACACCAGCCCTCCTGCTGTGCTCTACCCACCTGCCACCTGGCTTCTCGGTGTCCCCAGGTGTCTGCAAGCCACTGTCCCAGGACCTGGGCTTCTCTATCTCAGCCCCGGGGCGCACAGCCAGATCCTGCCAGGCCCCTGTTAGGGCCACAGTCTGTGGCAAGGCTTCAGGGAAGAAGAAACCTGCTTGACAGGTCTGAGATCCACCCAGGCCAGGCCTTCCTCCTCTACAGGGTGAGGCCGGGACGCCTGGGACACCCACTGCGACTTTGTTCATCCGCACACCTCCACTTTGTCCCAAGTGGGTCCTGAGGTTGGGGAGCTAAAGGCTGGACGGTGCTGGACGAGCAGTGAAAATAGTATCAAGAGGAGTGAAACAAGAGCCTGTGGACCAGGGGAAGGTCCAGGGCTAGATCATGGCGGTCTTTGGGGAACTGGCACAACAGCTTAACACAGCCTGGAGGCAACAAGGAGCCTCGAAGGGTTATAGAGCAGGGGTATGTACAGCCAGGGCCAAAACAGACAGTTGGAGCTAGGCATGGTGATGTAGTAGTGTGTTATCCTGGGAC
This sequence comes from Psammomys obesus, assembly GCF_907164565.1. NCBI lineage: Eukaryota > Metazoa > Chordata > Mammalia > Rodentia > Muridae > Psammomys > Psammomys obesus. The sequence goes on from NW_026590511.1 coordinate 675,555, forward strand.
ACCAGAGATGACGCAGAGACATTGTGAGTTCAAAGCCAGCCTAAACAGTTTAACGAGATCTGGTTTCAAAAAGTAAAAAGAGGGGGAAAGAGATGACCTGGCGGTTAAGAGCACTGGCTGCTCTTGCAGAGGACCCAGGTTCAGTTCCCAGTGACCACATGGTGGCTCACAGCGGCCTGGAACTCCAGTCCCAAGGAATCCAGCCCTCTTCTGGTGTGATTAGGCACTGCACGGTGTACAGACAGACACGCAGGCAAAATACTCATATACATAAAAGTTTTAAGTAAAAAGAGGAGCTCTGGAGCTGGAGAGATGGCTCAGAGATTAGAAGCACTCGCTGCTCTTCGAAAGGTCCTGAGTTCAATTCCCAGCCACCACGCAGAAGCTCACAACCATCTATAGTGAGATCTGGTGCCCTCTTCTGGTGTTTAGGCAGAATCCTGTATAAATAATAAATAAATCTTTAAAAAAAAAAAAGAGGCTCTGAAACCTGGCTTGCATGTGGGGCTAATGCTTGGAGTTCCCCAGTAAGGGGCTGAAAGCCCGGGGCCACAAAGACACACACACATGTGCACACATACAAACACACATACACATACATATGCACATCTATGTACGTGCACACAGACACGTACACATACATGCGTGGGTGCCCACATGCATGTACAGACACTAACAAACCCACGCACAGGAAAACCCAAAGCCTCGGCTAGTGACGGACCTAGACAGGAGAAAGGAGTCCAGTTTCAGATGCTCTGTCACCCAGCACCCGTAGGCAGCTATGTGTAACACACTGGGGCAGCGGGGCCCCTGGGGGTCCCCTTACTCCACACTGAGCTCCCAGTCCAGTGCAAAACCATGACGGCTCTGAGGGCCTCTGGGTGTAGAGCTCTGGTCCACTCCTGAGCGGTTGGGAGTCACAGAGGGTTACCCTGGAGGATAACCAGGGCGGTGGACCACCTGAGGCCAGGCCCCTGGGACCGCACTGAGACCCTCAGCAGGCAAGAGGAGGGAACTGCAGACTCTCTGGACACTGGCCATAGGTTCCTGGAGAGGCCAAGGCCACAGCACACTCACTTGGTCCTAAGCAGTGACACAAAGCGAGCCCTGAGCAGTGACTTCACCTGCTCCGGGGATTCCAGGACCTTCACCTGGGAGTCACCACCCAGCCCAAGGGAGATTCCAGGAAGGGGGTGACTCACTCCCCATCCTAGCAGGACCAGACGACCTTTGGAGAAGGGCATGGAATCCAGCCTGGGCCAGCTCAGCTACCCCTGCCTGGGACACAGAGACTGTACATCCAGCAGGTCTGGGGGGGCTTGGGACTGGTCACGGGTGTGTACTGGCCACTACGGACCACCTCACACCCAGCTCCGGCAAGGATGGAGGACAGGCTAACACCCACAGGGGTTGTGACCTCCAGGGTTTATATTGCAGCTCTTCCATTCAGTGCTGTCTGGCCCCAGGAAGGCTCGGAACCTGCTCACTGCATTGACCATATTTGTGTGTGTGTGTGTTTGTTTGTTTATTTGTTTTTCTAGACAGGGTTTCTCTGTGTAGCCTTGGCTGTCCTGGACTCACTTTGTAAACCAGGCTGGCCTCAAACTCACAGAGATCCACCAGCCTCTGCCTCCGGAGTACTGGGATTAAAGGTGTGAGCCACCATGCCCTGGCTGCATTGATCATCTTTAAAACGAACATCATCTCACTGGGTAAGGTGGCCCAGACTTTCAATCCCAGCACTCCGGAGGCAGAGGCAAGCAGATCTCTGTGAGTTCGAGGCCAGCCTAACCTGTAGCGAAAGCCACCTGTAGCGGTCTTTAAAAAAAAAAAATCTCTCCTTTATTTGGGGTGTTTAGGCCTCTACTTCCCTTCCATCAACCCCTCAGCTTTAAGTAGGAGAGAGAAAAGGTTAGCAGGGAGAGATGGCGCAGACCCTTTACTTCTCCTGACTAGTTAGGGTCAAGGGGTTCTTTAGGGCTCTACACCAATCCCCATCAACCGCTGCTCCAGGCCACACGGCAACAGCAAATGCCCCCCTCCTTTTCTGGGCTCTCATATTTATACTCTCGGAGTCCTAGACCACGCTCCTCTCTTTGTGGCATGGGGAAGGTTATTACCAGCTGGCAAAAGCCACACCCCGCACAAGACAATTATCAGCTGTGGACAAACTATAGCCCAACTAAAATCTCACACTTGGGATTAAAACAAAAGCATATTTACATAACATACAAAGAAACCAAAACTTCCATTACAGTGGTCTACCCAGAAAGGCTACACAGAGAAACCGTATCTCAGAAAACAAAATAAAAAAAAAATGTCCCCTCAGTAACTCTCAGAAGAGTTTTAAAGGAGTTTACATAAACACCACGAAGTGTCGTGTTTGTATATGAGAAGATGGTGTTGTAGTTTTGGTGCTGGGGATAGAACCTGGGTCCTCAAGTGTGTTGGGCAAGAGTTTTGCCATGGAGCTACATATTCAACCTTACAGTGATGACTTCACAGTAAAAAAATAAGTAAAGTGGAGAGTGAGTCACAACGGCCAGGGGTGGGGGAGCCCCAGGTTCACACACCACGGTGGTCCATACACACTGGAGCACTACTCAGCCCTGAAGAGAGACTGTGACACAGGCTGAACACGGAGGGAGGGCGAGGACACAAAAGGCTGCACGGTGTGGGGCTCCATGATGGGAAATGCCTCGAACAGTGCAATCCAGAAACGGGGAGATGATTCAGGGGCCTGTCAGGAGGCTGAGACAGAAGATCAGGTCTGAGGCCAGCTACGTGGGGGGGGGGGGTAGCTCAGTGGCAGAGTAACTGACTTGGCTAGCACATGTGAGACCCTGAGTTATACACAAGCAACACAGTTAAACACATGCGGAATTGGGCATGAAGGTACAGGCCTGGGTCACAGAAATCTTCAAAATCAGAACAAAATAAATGTTGATAAGTGGACATGGTGGTACATCTTTGTGGCACAAGTGTTTAGGAGGCAGAAGCAGGCATGACTCTGTAAGTTCTAGGCTAGCCTGGTCTACATAGTGCATTCCAGAGCAGCCAGGGCTACATAGTCTTAATTAAATAAAGCAAAACAAATAAACGGATAAATAACATATCATATTCAGGACATACACAGTAGATGGCTGTAAGAATGGCCTGGGCTGGCTGTGTTAGCCAACGTGTATCAGTTAGCTACAGCTGTGTAACAAGTTGCCTTGAACATCGCGTCCTCACGGTATGACTGTGCTCCTGGGTTAGGCGTCCAGAATAGGTGTGCACAGCTGGACTCTGTAGTGGCTCTAATGAGGGACCGGTCAGGACTGGAGTCTCGAGGAGACGCTCAGCTGGTGGCCCACCTGCCTCACTAGACTCTGCACAATGACCATGTTTGCTCCCTGGGGCTGTAGAGCCTTCATGACGGAGTCCACTGTGAGGGGCATGGCAGAATGTATTATTTGCCTTCATGTTAGATCCGCGTGTTTTATTTTATGTGCATGAATGCATGTCTGTGCACTACACGAATGCCTGGTGCCCACAGAGATGAGAAGGGGCCATCAGATCCCCTGGAACTAAAGTTATGGATGTTTGTGAGACAATGCATGGGAGCTGGGAGTCAGACCCAGGACCTCTATATGGATGAGTGCTATCAGCTGTTATCTCAGCTGGGCACCATAGCACGCAGAGGCAGAGGCAGAGGCAGAGGCAGCGGCAGCGGCAGCGGCAGCGGCAGCGGCAGCGGCAGAGGCAGAGGCAGGTGGATCTCTGTGAGTTTGAAGCTAGCCTGGCCTACAAAGAGTCCAGGACAGCCAAGGCTAGCAGAGAAACCAAACCAACCAAACAAACAACAACAAAAACCAAACAAAAACCTATTGAGCTAGCTCTGCAGTCCCCATGTCCACACCACAAGGTCTCACCCTGTGGTCCTGGCTAGCCTGCGACTTCCTGTGTAAAGCAGGAATTCTTGGATTTACAGATATCTACCTGCCTGTGTCTGCCTCTCTAGGGCTAGGATAAAAGGCGTGAGTTGCCACATCCCACATGCTGGGATTTTTGTGTTGGTTCACGTTCGAATGGCCCGTTCGCATGGCCAGCCCTGTGCCCGCAGCGGTCTTCTGCCCACTGACCGGAGAGGAGCCTTGAACCTGCGGTGCCTTTTGCAGAGGAATGTGAGAATAATGTCAAGGGGATGACATTTCATGACGCCTGTGTGAGAAGCCTGGGGCAGGGCTTGGTGTGGCTGGGTGTGCGGAGGATTTTGGAATTTTGGTTTCCTTTAAAAATGCAGAAATACTACAGAATGTGTTTTTGGTTTAATCCCAGGTGTGGGACGTGGCACTGCTTCAGACCGTCCACAGCAGCTGACTATGGTTTGCCTCGTGCTCATAGCAGAGCCATGGTTTTGCCAGCTGCAAATAGTTTCTGCGACAGTGTAACATTTGGAATTCTGGGGACTTCTCAGAGGGTACATAAATGCTAGAGCTCCAGTGGGTGGGTTGTTAGTCACAGTTTGCTGAGTAGTCTTTCAAGAAGAAACAACAAGAGAAGAAATTATATATTCTGGTGCTGAAGATCAAACTGGCTCTCTATGACCCTAATCAGCCAGAAGTAACCTAAAGATAATGATGCCCCCTTTCAGACCCCTGACTTTATTGAGGGATCTCTTTCCTTTCCTCTCTATCATTTTTTTTTTCTCTCCTATGTAGTGTTAGGAAGTTGAAAGGGTAGAAGAAAGAAGAACCCATAAAGTAGCAAACACCAGGTACACACATTAGGTGCCCGAGAACCCTCCTTGTTGCAGGATATTTGATCACGCTGTGAACCTTGTGTTGAGGCCTGCTTTAACTGTTTGCATAACTATAGCCCCTCTGTTGAGACCTTCTGTTTTTAGCATACCAGTAACTCCCTTTAACACCTGCTTTCATCTTTACCATAACTGAAGCCATTTTATCTTTAGTCTCCATTTTGATCAAAAGGCGAAACTGAGTTCAAGTTCGCAGGCTCTGCCTGTCTGACACAAGAACAGCATTTACTTACAATTCAGTAATTCAGTACTTGCTGGTTAGAATAAAACAGTAGATGATAAATGCACATTCTGCTTGAGTTAAAAGTAGATGTATGTTCTGTTGGAGTTAAACCTAAATACCCTGCTATGTTCCTTTCTTCCAGAAAACTGGAAAGTCCCCAAAAGTTCCCCTAACCTAAATCCCAACCAGCCAGTACAGCTACCTAGATATGATGTACTTGGAATAGAATTGATTCTTCCTGCTTGTTTATTTTTCCCTTTAAAAACTCACTCTGAGAATGGCTTAGCATCACAGTCATGGTTCCCAAATTCAGACTCTGTGTCCCTGACCAGTCAAACTTTGCTAAATGTTCAGTAAACTTCCATCTATCTGAGTCTGGTGTCAAAGTGGTTGGTGTTTGGCTATTCACAAACCTCAACAATCAAATGATAAGATTTTGTGAAAAACAACATTTGGCACTCCAACTCCTCCTATGACAAACAGAGAACTCATTTTAGCTGTGGAAAAACTGATAAGCCATGACATTTGGGAACTTCACCTGGGAAGTCCTCAAGGAAAGCATTTAGGATGAAAAATACCATAATACAAGGCATTAAGACCCTGTACAGTGCTACTTTAGATGGCTTGAAAATAGAAGCAGAAAATGAAAAGATAAATGACTTAACTGAGATTGACATAATACCGATTATAATTACTGTCAGTGTAGTAATTAATACTTTATTCTTAATAGCCACAGTGGCTTTCTGTACCCTCTCAAAGAAAAAAGCTTTAGATATACAAGAAAAAGAAAGGTATGAAAAGTAGATTGATAAGATACAAACCTTAAAAGAAAAAAAAAATTAGAGAAACTTATAAATAAAAGTGAGAAAAATACTCAGACATAGACAAGGAATTTAGACAAGAACCTACTATCCCACCGCATAATGAAATTGAAAGGGAAGTGGCCCAAGGTTGTTAGAAAGTCAGCCTTAGTTTATCCAGTTACTATACAAGATATAGCAGGAGACTACAGACTATACCCTCGAGGTTATGAAGTTAAGAGAAACTCTATAGACATACTAGTTTTGAAGAGATTTAAGGGAAAGGTCATTTTAGATGGTATGCATTTACCCTATGTGAAGCAGACATTAAATTCACGAGCAACTCAGAATAGAATTATCCCACAAGACTGGAAAGATTTGGCAACAGCAATACTGAAAGTTGGTGTTCTGTTAACAGTGGCAAATAATGGTGGAAAGAGGAAGCTAGGGCCATAGAGCAATGGAATAGGGCTAGAGGTATTAATATTTTTCAGGATCAGTTGCTAGGTGAAGGTCAATATGCTGAGTTGCAAAGCCAGCTTGAATTTGGTGACCATACCCTGGCACTATGTCATTTAGCAGCTTTAAATGCTGGGGATAAGGTTGAAGAATCAGGAAAGAGGTCTGAGTCACTTACTAAAGTTATATAAGGTCCAAAAGAAGCCTTCACTGATTTTTTAACAAAGATCAACTTCAGCTGTAAATAGAATAGTATCAGATACAAAAGTCACACAAATATAATTTGAACCTTTTGCTTTTGAAACACTAACTCAGAATGCAAAGGGGTGATTAGACCTTTCAAGGCTAGGTTAGCACCAACAGATGACTGGATTTGAAAGACCCCAGCCTCACCCTAAGTTAAACATAGCTAACACCATTTTGTGAGACACCACCACTGTTTTGTAAAACTCTGAAGGCCAGATGAGAAACTGGAAAATTACTGAGAAATCCTAGCTGTGTCACCCACTTGGGATATCTGTGGTCAGGCTGCCCCAGTCATACTAAAAACAGTTTGTGTTAATCACCCTCATAGATATCTGTGAGACTGTTTCAGTTAAGATAGAGAAAAACAAAATAACAGGTGGCGGGCCACGTCAAGGGGTCATTATAGCCCCCTTGACCACCCAGTTCCTGGAATCTTGGTGCCCCTGCCAAACTTTGACGCAAATTGTGGTCTCGTGTAAACGTACCAATCAGCCCCCCGTAACCATGCCTGTCGCTTCTGTACCAGTGCTTCTGCTCTAAAACCCTATAAAAACCCCAGTTTTTCCCCAAGGAGGCGCGCAGGGTCCTCCTGAGTGACCTTGCTGCCCCGAGTACTCGTGTATCAAAATAAAAGCCTCTTGCTGTTTGCATCCGAATGGACTCGTTGTTCTTTGGGAGGGGGTCTCTCTGACGGAAGATACCCTCCGGGGATCTTTCAGATTAGAGATACAGCTGATAATGGGTCTCACATCTGATAGAAGCAGTAATTTCTAAAAGTTTTAAGAAAAATCAAAATGGCAGATGTTTTAATTTGTGGTAAACCATGTCATTTGAAAAGGGATTGTAGGCAAGATGTCACCAGGAACAATGTTTTGTTTTTTTTTTTTTTTTTTTCTAGAAATGATTCAAAAAGAAGATCCCAACCCTCTGGGGTATGCAGAAGGTGTGGCAAAGCAACAACAACAAAAACACAGTATTGGACCAGTGAGTGCAGATCAAGGGACAAGCAAGGCCCTCGGGGGCCTCCCACAGGCCCTGAAATCAAATTCAATTTAGTTGCTCCCTGTCAGTGTCAAAGAAACTCATCCACAGAGCAATTAAAAGATTTAGTGCCTGTTGTTACAAACAACACTGCTCTGGGTGTAATCAAGGACAGAGCAGCTTCGGTAGATAAAACAAAATTCCGGAGAGACCAGAAAACAAGTATTTTGTCAAACTGCTATAAATGATCTGAGACCAAAGCTAAACATACAAGTAACCGGCATCGAAGCCCTGGTTGAGTAGACACAGGAGCAGATGTAACAATAATTTCATCAAAACCTTGGCATCTTCATGAGGTAAGTATCCAGCTTCTAGGGATTAGAACTTTATCTCAGGTAAAACCAAGTGCAAGATGGGTCGAAGGAGAAACAGGAAAATTAAAACCATATGCGGTTAATAGAGCCATGAATCTATGGGGATGTGATTTGTTGCAGCAATGGAAAACACAGATTAACATTGCTTCAATCTTAGAAACAAACTCAAAAATAAAGAATGCTCCTGAGGAAAATATTGAAAGGCATTAGTGAGAACAGTCCAGGTTGTCCATAAACAGGACACAACAGAGACAGTAGATAGTAGGAAAAAAAAAACCAACCTGCTGAATTTAATCAACCTGTATAGTTTAAAGATGTGTTGACCTCAGAATGGAAAGCAGGGTATGTATTACATTGGGGAAGAAATTTTGCCTTTGTTTCTACATGAGAAAAAAAGGCGTGGATATCATCAAAATTGATAACGATTAGATTTGAACAGGAGAGAGCTTCTGAATAAAAGGAGGCAATAATTCATTAGATAGCTTGGCTATTCACTCCAAACTAACTTAAAAAGACTAACGAATGTCATTCTGGCATGAAAAAATAAAATAAATATTTTTGCAGGGTGCGGTGGCACACTCTTGTAATCCCAGCACTCAGGAGGCAGAGACAGATGGATCTCTGTGAGTTCAAGGCACAGTGGTGGTGCATGCCTCTAATCCCAGCACTTGGGGAGTCAGAGGGAGGTGGGTCTCTGTGAGTTTGAGGCCAGCCTGGTCTACAAAGCAAGTCCAAGACAACCAAGGCTACACAGAGAAACTTGTCTCCAAAACCCAAAAAACAAAACAAACAAACAAAAAAACTAAAGAAGGTCTCAATAGAGGGGTGAGAGAATTTAAGCAGGTTACAGCAATAATCCAAGAATGGCAGCCCACTTCCCAAGTCTGGGCTGCGTCCCTGAGCATGATCAGTCTTGGGGTGTGCATTAAATAAACCACCCCTATCTGACTGAGATCAGTGTCAGAGTGGTTTGTGTGGTTATTCTTGGACTGTAACATCCAGAGGTTCCACCAAGATGGCCCTCTGCTCTTCACCACCCCCACAGTTACCGATAATGAACTTCCACACTGGCTGGTTTTTTCATGGTTTTGATCTTGTTTCTAGTATGGTCTAGGCTCTTGGTGACTCAGAAAAGAGAAGCTGGATGTGATTCAGAGCCCAAACCAGCTACCTGGCTGAGCTCAGAAAATAATGCTCTTATTTATTTATTTGTTTATTTATTTGATGTGTGAGTACGTGCTCCATCTGCATGTACACCTGCATGCTGTAAGGGGATCAGATCACACTATAGATGGCTGTGAGCCAGCATGTGGGTGCGGAGAACTGAACTTATTAGGACCATCTGGAAGAGCAGAGCAGTGCTCTTAACCCCTGACCCATCTCTCCAGCCCCAAAATGACGCTTTCATGTTGAGCGTCCGTATCTGAAGTGAGTTTTCTTGGCTTCCACCTTGAACTCAGTGCTCCATCCCTGTTTGGGGGTCCGTGTTCAGCATTTCGAGGATCTGTTTTGTGGTAGGAGAGCTGGCAAGGCTCCGGAGGCTGAGGAGGTCAGAAGTCGATCCGGCCACCCTCTGGTTCCCTTCGGTTCTGGTTCTGGGCATGCGGGTCTGTTGGTGTCTGTGTATGTCGATGCTATTGTTTAATTGCTTGATTGCTGCTCTGTGTTTCATATTCTGAGGAAAAGGCTGTTTTCCCCTTGGTTGAGTTTAAGTCATTTCAAGGATTTTCAGAAAGAAAGAAAAAAAAAGAAAAAGGCGGTTGAAATGGAACGACAAATTGACAGTCGGGAGCTGCCCTTAGAGCCCGCACCTGCCGTCAGGAGGCTGACAGCAAGCTGGGGCGCCGCCTGATCTGTACAGGCTGCTCTGGAAGGGGTGCCGGCAGCTCCCCAGCCTCTTCAGTACTGAAGAGGAACTAGACTCAGCAGGTAGCAAGGTGCTCCTCGAAATTACAGCCAGAGGAAGTTAAAAAAATCTGTCTGAAATAAATAAAGGTATGCAGCCAGGTATGTTTCTGGCTCTTCTTAAATGTTGGAATTTACCCCAGGGGTGGCGGCGCACACCTGTGGTCCCAGCACTCAGGAGACAGAGGTGGGCAGATCTCTATGAGTTCAAGGCCAGCCTGGGCTACTAAATGAGTCCAGGACAGCAACAAATGGCATGAGCCAACTAAAGAAACAGGTCTCCAAAGGTACTTTTAAATTGGGATAAGATTTTACATAATTTCTGTCCTGTCTAAAAAACCAGATTTATAAAAAACAAACAAAGATTGATCCATGTGGTCATATACAAAAACTTTCTTTTCCTTTTCTTTTCTTTTCCTTCCTTCCTTCCTTCCTTCCTTCCTTCCTTCCTTCCTTCCTTCCCCTGGCAGCAAACTTTATAAAATCAAAATAATGCACTTAGTATTGATTTTAGAGACACCAAATTGTTTATACTGTTAAAATTTGGTTTTGTCTTCTAAAACTCATGGGTATGCTCTATGACTCCAATCTTTAAAACAGGTACTTTATTTTGATATTAAAAAACATTTAAATATCTAAGGCTATGAGACACTTTAAAGTTTATCAAGTTTTTTTGTTTGTTTGTTTGTTTGTTTGTTTTTTGAGACAGGGTTGTCCTGTAGTGTCGTGGCTGTCCTGGACTGGCTTTTGTAGACCAGGTTGGCCTCGAACTCACAGAGATCCGCCTGCCTCTGCCTCCCTGAGTTCTTGGATTACAGGAGTGCGCCACCATGCTCAGCTCAAGTATTTTTATTATAATGTCCTTATTAATACATGATCTTGATGAATAGGTAAATGAATAACCAGAGACTAAAGAATTCCTGTCTTATGATGCAATAAGATAATGACCTTGGGCAGACTGATAAAGAGACTGGAGCAGTTTCTCAACCTACTGTCACAACCCTTTGAGAATCAAAAGATCTCTTTACAGGAATAGCCTAGGATTGCCTGCAAATCAGATGTTTATTTTAGCACAACAGAGATGTGTCTATTAAATCATTACAACAGCAACACGTGGCTAACACAAGGCTCACTGATGGCTCATCAACCACTGGTGGAACCAAAACTAATGGAAAGCCGAAGCCTGTGACCAGGGGACAAAATGGCCAATGCTGAGGAAGGAAGCACAAACCAGCAGAGCACCGTTGGCCGTAAGACAGACAACTAGGAAGACAAAGGGAAGAGTCCTGTTTTCTCTAGCTATGGCGCCAGGGCAATGGAATCGCTATGTGGTCATCGAATGGGAAACCACGGACTGTCAGGTAAATGGCAAAGATCATGGGAGGCATGCGTGGACATGGCAAAACCTAGCAAACCCTAGCAAAGACATAGCTGGGCATGGGATGCACTCGGGAGGAGGCAGAGGCAGGAGGATCTCTGCGAGTTTGAGGCCAGCCTGGTCTACAGAGTGAGTTCCAGGATAGCTAAGGCTACACAGAGAAACCCCGTCCCGAAAAACAACAACAACAAAACAATAATAATCAACTGTACAAAGACATCACATTTTATGTAGCTCATATTGGCAAGACAGACCATCTGAAAATAGTGAAATAGTGGACAAACTGGTATCACGTTCAATTAAGACTAGAATATTACAATTCAGAACAAATCCGCAAGAATGATAGATTATACATTCAAAAAAAATTGAAAGTTTACCCCTAACACTAAGAAATAAGAATTAAACCAGGACAACCCCACGAGAATAACTATTATAAGGAATCCCATAGCCAGTTCACACCCTTAATCCCAGCATATGGGAGGCACATGCCTTTTTCTTTTTCTTTTTTTAATACTTATTTATTATGTATACAGTGTTCTGCCTGCATGTACACCTGCACACCAGAAGAGGGCACCAGATCACATTACAGATGGTTGTGAGCCACCATGTGGTTTCTGGGAACTGAACTCAGGACCTCTGGAAGAGCAACCAGTGCTCTTAACCTCTGAGCCGTCTCTCTATCACACACTTTTAATCTCAACACTTGGGAGACAGAGGCACACACATAAGAATTACAGTGATTTAAATTTAAAAGCTGCTTGCAAAGGAAGGCTAAAATTCAATTCGAATGTCCTCTGTGATCTAAAATTAAATACACTTAAACCTTGAATTTATATATTAAGAGAAAGGAGAATGTAGGTATATTTATCCACACATACTAAGGTATATTTAATTTCAAAATTTCAAAAGAATTTTTCAAAATTTCAGTTGAAAGATAATAACTTTTTCCTGTTTCCAAAAAACATTTTGCCCTAGAAAAGATATGACCTGCTAAAAAAAGGGAAACGCCCAGGGTTTGGGTTGGGACAGGGTTTTGTTTTTATATTTACTGTAGAATAAAAGAATCCAACTAAGTAATCCAGAGACCACTGGACAAATAAAACATCTGGGAAAAAAGGGACAGATCATCAAGAGAAAATGTCACCGGAAAATAGTAAATTGGCCAAGTGATTGCTCACCCCCTCTTGTCTCTGCTGCCCTCTACAGACAGAAGTGGCAAATGGTCTTCATGTGGTCCCAATTCAAATAAAAAATAAGGCTGGCATTGAGGTTGGAGTGTGGCTCTCTGCCTGGACAACCCCACTCATGTTGTTAATGGAAATCCCAAATATCTGTCTCATATCAGAAAAGCCAACTAGTATGGGACAGAGGAAAACAAAAAATAAGGGACTGTTTACTGCCAAAATCTCATAACCTTTTCATTTTACTCTTCAAGACTTTTCTTAAGATGTGGGCTAGAGGGCTGGAGAGATGGCTCAGAGGTTAAGAGCAATGACTGCTTCTCAAGAGGTCCTGAGTTCAATTCCCAGCAGTCACATGGTGGCTCACAACCATCTATAATGATTATCTGGTGCCCTCTTGCAGATAGAACACTGTATGCATAATAAATAAATCTTAAAATAAAAAGATGTGGGCTAGAGGGGCTGGAGAGGTGGCTCAGAGGTTAAGTGCACTGCCTGCTTTTCCATAAGGCTCTGAGTTCAATTCCCAGCATCCACATGGTGGTTCACAACCATCTATAGTGAGATCTGCTGCCCTCTTCTGCCCTGCAGGCAGAATAAATCAATCTTTTTTAAAAAGGAGTGTCCTTTCAAAGAAACTTTCCTTGAGATATAAATATTACCTCTGAATCTATAAGATTATTATGTATATATACACTTTCTGGATTGTGTAGCACTAACCACTGAGCAACACTGCCCCGTACCTCTGCTGCCAGGTTCTGCGCAAACAGTGGGCTCCTTTGGGTTGACTGCTGTGTTCCACCTAGCCAGGATTCCTGCTAAGCTGACAAACACCACCGGAAGATCAGCTTTGGACTACACACTTCTGAGCTCACAGTCTAGACACAAACATTTTACAGGACTTTGAACTCAGAAATCCTTCATTCTGAAACTGCCAAGTACAACCGAGCTGGACACTGTGGAAAGCTTGGCAGAGAGAGTCTTACTGTGCTGGAGCCGGGACACTGTGCCTTTCCTCTCCCCCTCAGCTTTGCACACCGGCAGGTGGCTCTGGCATCCCTGGAGGCCCGGCGACCCTGGCTCCCATTCTGCCGCTCCTTAGGGGCCTCAGGGTGCTGGTTTCGGGCAGGGAGTGAACAGCTGCCCAGGGCCCGGTGCATGGTCTGTTGGTCTGTTGGTGTCCGCTGTCACACAGATCGGCAGGTTTCCCTGATAGGTCCATGAGGCCCAAGGCAGGAGCGGAAGCCAGGGTCCGGAGCTGGTGGTGTCAGTCAGCTCCGGCGAGCAACGGAAGGACCCGAGGGTGGCAGCTTCACAGCCGACGGGCCCAGTGGCTCCCTCACACACTGGGGGCTGGGCTGTCCGTCCTCAGGCCTCTTGCTCTTCAGCACTTAGCATTCAGTTGCCTATGTACTGAGTCACTGGCTCACACTTGCTCACACTCAGTCACTCAGTCACAGTCACTCTAAGTCACTCACTCACGCTGTCACTCGCACTTGCTCTCGCTCACACTCACTTGCTCACTTGGAGCTTCTGCTATCGTCAAGGATAGTGGGCCACGTGAGAGACAGGGAAGGGCCCACGTAGCCCAGGCTCTCCCGCTCTCTTGGCCATGGAAGGTGACCTTGAGCTGGTCCTGCCACTACCTGTGTTTGAACTGAACTAACGCACCCAAGTGGCGATGCCGGGGGTGGAACAAGGCCACACACTCACCAGCCCGTCCATCTGCTGCTGAGGCCCGTCCTGAATCCTGGCATGGCCCGAAGTTCTACTTACCTTCTTTTCTATCTGTGAGTGTTTGGCCAGCAGGTATGGGCAGCGCTTGCATGCAGTCCTGAAGTGACCAGGAGGGCATCCGAGCCCATGGTTATGAGCTGCCATGTAGGCGCTGGGAACCGAACCTGGGTCCTCTGGGAGAACAACCGGTGCCGTGAGCTCTGAGCCTTCTCTCCGCCCCACGAAGCCTTTTGGCACTGATGTCTCTGCGCACTGGAAAAGGTTGTCTTTGTAGATTCAAATGATGATTTCTCTTCCAGCAGAGAGCCGAGCACACGTTAGGCATCGCTGTCACTGGTGTCTCGGCACACTCCTTTAATGCCGGCATTTGGGAGGCAGAGGCAGGCGGATCTCTGAGTTTGAGGTCAGCCTGGTCTACAAAAGGAGTCCAGGACAGCCAGGGCTACACAGAGAAACCCAAAACCAAACCAACCAACCAAAGTATTACCTGTCTTAATGTTTTGTAAACCTTGTTCTCCATCACTCTCTGGTTGGTTAATGGAAGAGCTGTCCAGCCTATAGCAAAGGTGGGAGAGAATTGGCAGGACTTCTGGAGTTACAGGAACGCTGGAAGAAGGAGGCACAAAAAGACCTGCCTACGAGGCATAGGAGGAGCTGGATGGATGAAACTGAGGAGAGCTGAAGAACCTCATGGTTGGTTGGTTGGTTGAATTTATTTATTTAGTAGACAGTGTTCTGCCTGTAGGCCAGAAGAGGGCGCCAGACCTCATTATGTGGCTGCTAGGAAGTGAAGAGCAGCCAGTGTTCTTACCTCTGAGCCATCTCTCCAGCCCAAGCCTAGTGGTTTTAACCGGTCAGTTTCTGCTGGGTGTTTTGGCTGAAATGATCCAAACTTTTCTTTTTTTTTCTAGGCAGGGTTTCTCTGTGTAGCCTTATTTTCTTCTTCTTCTTGAGACACTCATCCTTTATAGCCCAGGCAGGCCTGGAACTCATGATGTCGTGGGGGATGACCTTGAAATCCCACCTGGGCACTGGGCTGACAGGTGTACTGTGAGCCTGATTCCCGTGGAAACCGGGGGCCCTGTCCAGGTAAACTGGAACGGTACCCTCTGAGCTGGCTGCACGGTTTATCTTTAATCTGCAGCTCTGTTACTCTGGGTCTACCTCCCCCCAGCGCCATTCCCCCTGCCCTTCTGTGGTCTGGAACCGCAGGTGCTCAGGAATAATTCTCAGTATTGAAGAGGTAGTGAGTCCCCACACTTACAAATTAAAAGATTCTGGGCTGGAGCTATAGCTCAGAGATTAAGACAGCTGCCTGCTCTCCCAGAGGTCCTGAGTTCAATTCCTAGCAACGACGTGGTGGCTCACAGCCATCTATAACATGATCTGATGCACTTTTCTGGCGTGCACGTGCGCATGCAGATAGAGCACTCACATACATAAAATAAACAATAAATCTTAAAAAAGAGAGATTCAAAAGTACATCCAGCAGCTGTTGGACATAGGATCAGGTTAAGGATGTGTGTGTGTGTGTGAGAGAGAGAGAGAGAGAGAGAGCGAGAGAGCGCCTTCCCTACACTGCCTGATCATTATTCTGAGTCACAGCCCTAGATCCTAATCTCTTCCTTTGTAAAACTTCCAAGTTGGGGCTGGAGAAATGGCGTGGTTAGAGCACCGGCTGCTCTAGCAGAAGTCCCAGGTTCGGTTCCCAGCACCCACAAGACTGCTCACAACCGTGATTCCAGGCCGGGATGACACTAGCACCCTCAGCTCCCAGGGTACCCTAGGGTCCTCGGTGTCTGGCAGGGAAGGGTGCCGATGCCTTTGAGACTGTACTGCTGCCTTGGCTTGAGGTGAGGTCAGAACAAGGAAACGGGAGGCGAAAATCAAGAGTCTGTGAGGGTCTGTGTGGGCTGCGGCTCCTGGTGGTCCCGAAGCTGCCCCCATCATTCTGTCTTGCCTGTTAAAAAAAATATTAAAATTTCATATGCGTGAGGGTTTTCCTGCACGTACGGTGGTGCGCCGTGGGCCTCGGGAGGCCAGAGAAAGGCGCCGAATGCACCGCAAGGGGCGTCACGGTTGCGGGCCACCGCGTGGGTGCGGGGCGTCAGGCCTGCGAGCTCTGGAGGAGCGGCCGGGGCTCTGACCAGGCGCTCTGACCAGCCCCACTCTGACCTCTCTTTCACCCAGCGACTCCCTCACCCTCCGCCTCGGCCCCTCTGCTTCCCCGATCCCTTTTCTTTAGATCCATCTTGGTGCTCGCTCAGTCGGCGCCCGCCTTCCACCGGGGCCCGCCAGGCCCTGCCCCCGCCCGCCCGGCCGGCCCCGCGCGCGCGCAGCACCGGACTCTGCTGGCGGCCCGCGCCGCCCCCCAGTGGCCTCGGAGGGACCGCAGACACACGCGTCTACGGACGGCTGTTATTTTATTTAAAGTTGTGTGTGTGTGTGTGGGCACGCGTGCCCGCCAGCGGAGCCGTCCAGCTTGTCGGTCCCGGGGATCGAACTCGGGTCGTCGACTTCGCGAGCGACGCCCGGACCCGCTGACCCAGCTCGGCAGCCCGGCTGCCGTCTCCTGGCGCTCCGCCCGTCCCGGCCCGGGCCTCCGCGGCGGCGCTGCACCGAGTTTCCGCTACTTTTTGACCTTTCACCCCGCCGCCAAGGCCGTTGAAAACAAGCCCGGGCTGCATCAACTTAGGGTCCCACGAGCCTCTCTCCCCCCCCCCCCCCCCCCCCCCCCTCGCTGCCGTTCCCCGGGGACGTTGACGCGCGTGAACTCTGACCCGAGGACCGAAACTCCGAGGTCACCACCGCAAGCCCCGGGGTATCGCCGGTCAGGCTCGTTTGCTGACGGGCGTCTGCAACGGCCATTGAGGGGCAAAGTCCCGCCCCCACAGTCCAGCACCGACCAATAGCCTTTCTGGAGCCCACTAAAGGGAGGGGCTTGCCACAGTCTACAGTAGCTCCTTAACAGTCGCTCGCTCACGCCAACTCCCATTGACGGGCGTTCGAGTCAACCAATGAGAACGTAGACCCCGCCTTCTCGGGCGGAACCTGATCTGTCCAATGTCAGCTCGGGCGCCCACCCATATCCAAACAGCCCAATCCGCGTTCGGGATTGAGGCGGGCTAGAGGGGCGGGGCTTGAAGCTACAGCCAACTGCCGCGCACGTCAGCTCCGCGAGGGGGCGTGTCCGCCGTTGAGGCGTGCGACGACGGCACGGCGCAGGGCGGTAAACAAGATGGCGGCGGCGTGTCGGTCCAGGAAAGGGGAGGCGGCTCACGGCGTCCGCGAGTGAGGCGCGAGCCGCCGAGGGCGGCGCCGGCGTGGAGTTTTCTCTCGCGGGCAGCATCTTTCTGCCCGGAGTTCGATTCCCCCCTCGCCGCTCCGGCCTCCTGCCTGTCGTGCGGCGGCTAGGCGGCGAGGGGGACGCGCCGCCCGGGGTGATTTTTCCTCTGTGGGTCTCCGGAAGATTCCCTGCCCCGACTTCGGTGTCCCGGCGTCCCGCGTCCGGGTGGAGTCCGCGCCCGGGGAAGTCTCGGAACTAAGGGGCCGCGCGCGGCGTCGGCGCGGGCCGGACATGGACGGCGCGGACCGGCCTCGGCGCGGCCGCCTGGGCCCCTGAGCGCGGGGCCCTGGTGGCGACCATGACCTAGCGGCCCGCGCGCCGCGACGGCGGACCGTCGCCTCCGTCGGAAGCAGCGTCCCCGGGGACCCGAATTGGGGGGACGCGAGGGTTGGGGGGGCTCGTTGCTTTTTTTCATTCTTATTTTCGTTACTTTCCCTCCTTGAACATCTCCAAGAAAGGGGGGGGAATCAAAAGTGAAGAATTGGCTCCCACGAAGGGGACGTGGACCCGGTTAGGGGACCGGGAGGGTTGCGGAGTCGTTCCCTTTTTTTTTTTTTTTTTTCTTTTTGAACATTTGGAAGAAGCGGGAGGGGGGGGTTCGAACTTGAAAAGAATTGGCGCCCCCGAAGGGGACGAGGACAAGGACTGGGCCAGAATGGACGTGGCAGATCCCCAGCCGCTGGGCCTGTTCCCTGAGGGCGAGCTGATGTCGGTGGGCATGGACACCTTCATCCACCGCATCGACTCCACCGAGGTGATCTACCAGCCGCGCCGCAAGCGCGCCAAGCTCATCGGCAAGTACCTGATGGGGGACCTGCTCGGGGAGGGCTCGTACGGCAAGGTGAAGGAGGTGCTGGACTCCGAGACCTTGTGCCGCAGGGCAGTCAAGATCCTCAAGAAGAAAAAGCTGCGCAGGATCCCCAATGGCGAGGCCAACGTCAAGAAGTAGGTGCCAAGGGCCTGGGGCTGACGCGGGCGCTGCTTTGAGCTCCTTGGGAGGCCCTTCCTCCTGTACTTCCTGGCTCTTTCCTTTCCTCCCTTCCAACCTTCTTCTCCTTCTCATTTCTTTCCTACCTCCTTTTCCTCTCTCCTAACTCCCATATAACTATACATCTACTCCATATATCCTCGAGCATCACTGCATGGGGTCAGCGTGCTGGGGCATCCAGCAGGACTGTCCTCAGGGGTGTCCTAGAGGAGAGAGTGTGGCTGTGACTGTGTGCCTCCTCTCTTGGCCGGGTCCTGGCTTGAGGCGCGCCTGGCTTCCTTGGCGGGCGTTGCCAGGCGGGTGGCTAGTTTGTTTACACAGTCAGAGGGAACCAGTGGGGCCAAAAATAATGGTGAACAGAGACTTGGGGGTGGGGGGGAAGTGGCCAGCCAGTGCTGGCGTGGCTCCCTGCGGGTGTCCTGTGTAGTTGGCGTTGTGAGCCGTGGGGACGCTTTATCGCCTGCCAGGCTTGCTGGAACTTGGGAAACTTCACCCCAGCTTCCTAGAAGGGTCCTTATCTGTGGGGCCAGCACTGGTGGGGACACTCTGCCTGGCTGTGACCTTGCCTGTGAGCCTGTCCCAGGAAAGACTGGGAGCTCCTTGTTTCTGCCAGCTGGGCTCTGCTCTGAGTGGTACCCACAGAAAGGTGGGTAGATAACTGGGCGCAGGTGTGTGGACTCGGGCGGAGCAGGACAGGCTGGTGTCCTAGGCTAGGACCTGCTTGGCCTTTGGTGCAGGAGTCTGGCACTGGGTGACCTGGGGACCCAGCAGCAGGTGTTCCTCCTGGGAGCAGCTGAAAGTGGACTCAGAGGCCTGGTCTGTTCCAATCACTGTCTTAAAGTGGAGGTGCCATAGGCTGCTCATTTCTGGGTGGGTCTGTTGGTCTTCCATGTGAGTGGCCTCCTTTGGCTTTGGGTTAATGGCCTGTGGGAGCCCAGTGTCTGGCTGCTCAGGCCTGGACCCCGGCTTGGGTCATCAGCACTCCAGGGTGCAGTGTCTGCCTGTGGCTGAGGCCTCCACAGCTGTCTATGAACTTGTAGCCCTCACCTGCTACTTCAGGCTTTCCGAGGACTGTGCCTGCTATTGCAGGTCAGGGTGTGGCTTGCAGAGACAGGCTGGTTCAGGTGAGAGAAGTTGTTTTCTAGACCCTGCATTGGCCCTACCTGAGTTAGTGGAGAAGCATGGGGGTGATAGGTGTCGTGAGTGAGCTTAGAGGGGTGTTGGCCACAGTCCACTAGAGGCCACCAGCTAGGGTGCCGTAAAGAGCCTGGGCTGTTCCTCAAGACAGGAGTTGGTCTGGGCAAGTAGGCACACACTTGTCATCACAGTGCTTAGAGAACAGGGCAAGAGGATTGCTTCTGGGTCTAGACCAGCCAGGGATGCAGAGTAAGACCTGGTCTCATAAGGAAAACCGGGGTTGGCAAGATAGCTCAATGGTGAAGGCCTCAGGAGTCACACCGTGAAAGCAGCCCCAGCTCCAACAAGTTTGTTCTGACTATGAAAACCAGGAGGAGAAACAGGCCAGAGCTGCAGCCTGTCTGGCAGACTGCTCTGAGCTGAGAGCCTCATACGGCACGCTCCATGGCCAGGTGTCTATGCTGGAGTGCTGGTGTGGACACACTGCCTGAAGGGTTTGTGCGGTGGACATCCCGAGGCTGTGGGCACCTGCTTGGGGGACCCACACGCACAGAGCCACAGCCTTGAAGGGACAGCTTGGCTGGCAGCTGGCTCAGGCAGAAAGGCCCCTTTGTCTGCAGGAGCTTAATAAACTGCACTCAAGTTGTCTCTCTCATGGTGAAGTGTCCGGAGCCTTCCAGACAAGCCTCTGGGGTCCTGTCCTTCAGTCTGCACACAAAGCGTTCTCCTTCCAGTACCATGCTGTGGGAGGATGCCAAGGCATGGCACAGTGTGGCGCCTCCAGTCCTAGGAAGGCTTTAGGGACCTGTGCCCTTGCTCCTGTCGCCCAGCTGTGACAAGTAGCAAGATCTTAATGCCTACTGAGGGGAGAGATGAGGGAGTTGCTGGTGACCTGCTGGCTCTACAGCTCTGAAGGGCCCGTCTGCCTTGCTGGTGGGGCTTCATGTGGATATGGGGTATGGCCCAATGTGAACCCCCTTTTTGCATGGGCCTTGCTGCCTGTTGCTTGTACATAGATATACTTCTGAGACCTGCTTGCAGGAACAAGTTGGAAAAGCCACCCCAGAATGTGGCAAGGACATGACTTCCAGTCTAGTGTGTGTTTTGTACAGGCCTCGGACCTGGTGATAGCCCTCCACTGAGGTGCTCGCCACTCGGGAGAACGCTTCTGTGTGTTCAATCTTGTTTTTGTTTTGTTTTCTTGTAGCTTTTGGGTTTTGTTGTTGATGTGTTTGTTTTTTAATTTCTTTCTCTCCTGTCCCCTTCCTCCTAGACAGGGTCTCTCTGTGCAGCTGTCCTGAAACTTACTCTGTATACCAGGCTGGCTTCAGCTTCAGAGATCCACCTGCTTCTGTAGGGCTGACAGTTGAACACCCCCGGCTAGCCATTTAGATTGCTTTCATGCATGTGTGTATGGGGGGGGAGGGCAGTGTGTTAGGCTGCGGTGGCCAGCATCCCCCGGAGCTGGACTTGGTGGCTGACTAACATGGTAGTGGGAGCTGAAGCCAGGTCCTCTGCAAGAGCCAAAAGCCTTCTTACTCGGCCAGCATCTCTCTGCATCCCCGTTTGAGTGTTTTAGACATCTCGTGTAGCCCAGGCTGGCCTCCAATCTGGTGTGAACTTAAGGTGACCTTTCATCTCCTGAGCAGCGGGGATGAGGGATGGGTACCACCATGTCAGGCATTTATTTTGCTTCTCTGAGGCACTGTCTTGTCATATGTTTAATCTTGAGCTCTGGGTCTCAAGGATTCCTCCTGCCTCTGCATATGTGTGGTGAGGTCAGGCACCCCAACCCTGCCCCATCTGGTTGCTCTTTGCCAGTTGCAGGTCTTGGATGGTCAGCTGTGGCTGTAGGGCTCCTGTGCCTATGTTCTCCTGGTCCATTAAAGCAAGGGCTCCTGCTGGCCCTCCCCCTGACCCTCTTCTTTCTTAGTTCCCTTTGCCCTCCAGGCTGGCAGTTAGGGCTGAAGGCTCTTCTGACAAAAGCTGGGTCCTGGCAGTATGGACCATGCTTAGCTGAGCTACGTGCCCTTTGCAAAGTGCCTGGCCATCATCTCTCCTTGAAGACAGGGAGCACCTGCTCGGGCAGAGTGGCTTGTGCTGGATGGCCACTGGCCACTTGGAGATGGGGGGGGCAGTGTGCTCAGCTGTTGGGTGTCGCCACACTGTCCGGGATCTGCACCTGTCCGAATTGCTTGGGCCATGGGAGGTGCTGGCAGCTCTCCAGGGGCAACTGGAGGCCACGCCAGTGGCGACTGGCGGGCTCTGTGATGTGCATTACACATAGTTGGGATGTTAGCGAGGTGGGAAGCAGAGCCCTGGACTTTGTCGGCTTTCAGCCTTCAGCTCACAGGACATCCAGACTTGACAAGCTGCTCCTGCTGCCTGCCTGAGGGACTGCTGTGAGGCTGCCCAGTGCGCCCTCATCTACGCCGTGACCACCAGGTTACTTTGTTGTGTTCATGCGTACCCGTGTGTACATGTGGAAGGCGGAGGTCGGCCTCAGGTGTCACCTGGCAGTGCAGTCCACTGTATTCAGATGACTGAGACCTGGGGCTTGTGACAAGACTAGGTGACTAGGCCGGTAGCCAGTGAGTCCCAGGGCTCACAGGTGTACACCACCACAGTCAGGTTTTTATGGGTGTTGGGGGATTAAACTCAGGTGTTCATGCTTGCTTGCCAAGACATACTGTCTCCTCGGTCCACTGTTAGCTACTTACCTTGGCAAGGAATTGATGCTTCCAGTGAGGGAACCATGTTGGTCCCCAGAGCCAGTACTGCAGTCAGCCACTGGACTGTGGCGGGTGGAGCTCCCGTCTGCCCGACGGCAGAAATCCCAGCACAGCGTTCGGGACCAAGCCAAGGTTGTCGGCCTTTCCTTCTCAGTGCTAGCCTGCACATGTGAGGTGGGTGCCCATCGATGAGCTCTTTGCCTTGAGAACCGAGTTGGCTTGCTGCCCTCTCTCCCAGGCCACCTGGTCCGTCTGGGGTGCAGGGATGCCTGTGGCTGAGGGCCTGTCATTTCTCAGCTCCAGCAGGTTTGTGGTCTCAGCTTGGGGTAGTCGGCCAGAGGGCAAGTGTATGCGTCCTGCCTGGGCCTTGACTGGGCTGCTGAGAGGAGCTTGGGTGGAACCCAGCGGAAGGAGCTTCCTCCCTTGCCTGTGCTCGGCTGTGCCGAGCCGGCTTCCTACTTCCTTCAGCACGAGCGTTCTGTTCTTTCTGAACGGGGGCTGTCTTTGTAGCCCAGGCTGACCTAGACCTGCCTCTGCCTCACTCTAGACTACAGGCATATGTACAGCGGCTTCCTTTTCCTCTTCTGCTTTTCTTGGTTACAAAAGACAACATGGGGAGGGTGGCACAGAGCCCTGAGGCCAGGAGGGTGGGGCCCTTCCTGTGCCTGAACCTGCCTCGGCTCCCAGGCCCTTCCTGCCCCCAAGTACTGTCCTGTGGGTGGGAGTGGGGTGCTGGGGGCTTGGTCAGGGTCTTCAGCATTTGACCAGTTTGCTGCATACAAGCAGGAAGTTTTGTTTTAACAAACACTTTATGTAGATGAGTATTTTGTCTGTGTGTTGTTTTAAATGTACACAGTTCCTGGGGGAACCACAAGAGGGCATCAGATCTCTTGGAACTGGAGTTGTGAATGGTTGTGAGCCATGTATGGGTCCTGGGACTTGAACCTGGGTCACCTGGAAGAACTCTTAACTCCAGCCGTACTTGTTTGTTTTGTTTGAAACTGTTTTGTTATCAGTGTAGCCCAGGTTAGCCTCAAACTCATGCTCCTCCTGCTTCAGCCTCCTGAGTGTTGGGTTGCAGCTGTGTACCAGAATGCCCAGTCATCAGAATACTGTGATCCTGGCTTTGTCTCTTTGCTGCCACCTAGCGCTTGACAGAGGCCACTTGAAAGAGGGGTGTGCAGGCCTAGTTCTTCCCTTTAGGGAGGCTTGGTAGCAGAACTGCGAGGCAGCTGCTCACGTCACATCATATCTGCAGTCAGGAGGCAGACTTCCCCTCAGCCCATGCATAGGGGATTCTTCTTGCCAGCCCTAATCTGGGAACTTGGCCAGTGGCTTGGCTCCTAGGTGCATCTAGAGTTGATGATCACCCTCAACCACCCCACCATCCGCTGTGTGACAAGACTTCTCCCGGGGAGACACACACCCTGTCTACTCACCCACACAGGGAGCCCACGCCAGACCAAAGCATGGAGGTCCAGTGTGGTGGACCAATGAGTTTGGGGGAGTCACTTACGGGAGCAGAAATGACTCAGATAGCTACATCGCTGAAGCCAGCCTGGGTGACGGCTCCCACAGCCGGGCACCTGAGCACACTGCACAGCCTGCATGCCTGGCCGCACAGGCTGGAGAGTGTCCTTCCCGAGCGACATGGCTGCCCTGACACTCTTCCAGGCGGCTCAGCTGGGTTTTGTGTTTTTCAGGTTGGCTGGTCTCAGAGTCCTCTTTGCAGCTTGGCTCCTGAGAATGACTCTGAGCAACTTTTATCTCTTACTGTAGGAGGGAGGGGCCTAATGCATCTGGTCCATTTCATGGCCTTCCTAATGCTGTTTTGTAGTGTTTACCTTTAGGGGTTTTTGTTTGTTTGGTTGGTTGGTTTGGTTTTTTGAGACAGGGTTTCTCTGTGTAGTTTTGGCTGTCCTAGACTCACTTTGTAGACCATGCTGACCTTGAACTTACAGCTCTGCCTACCTCTGCCTCCCTGAGCACTGGGGTCAAAGGCATGCAACACCAAGCCCTGCTGCTTTTTTGTTTTTTGGAGACAGGGTTTCTCTGTGTAGCCCTGGCTGTCCTGGAGCTGGCTCTATAGACCAGGCTGGCCTGAAACTCAGAGATCCACCTGCCTCTGTTCCTTGGCCCCCAAGTGCTGGGATGGGCCATCCCTTACCCTCAGCTATGTTGTTTACCTTCTGTCTTAACTTAAAGATCTTTGCTGCAAGAAGAATGTTTCACTCAACTACTGTGCTCAGGAGTGGGGGTCAGACCACCACATTTTATCCTTTTTTTTTTTTTTTTTTTTTTTTTGACATGATCTCTCAACATAGTCCTATCTCCTAGCTGTCCTGGAAGTCAGTTTGTAGACCAAGCTACCCTGAAACTCAGAGATCTGCCTGCTTCTGTCTTCTGAGTGCTAGGATTACAGGCATGCACCACCATGTTTGACTCTAGGTTTTTGAGTATTTGTTTTGTGGTGCTGCAGATGAGCCCAGGGCTCTCCAAGGTGGGTGTCCTGCCTGAGTCTAGCTCTGCCTGCTCTTGCAGGGTCTGTTAGACACACTCTGATGCGTGCTCCCTGCTGTGGGTAAAGTGGTAGAGTTCAGAGGGTGCTCTCTGGCCACTGCCTCCCACAATCTGAGCTCCATGAGTGCAGAGCCATGACGTACTGAGACCCCAGGGTGACTGGAAGCAGGGCTCTCTCCCCCACACTCTGTGATGTGTCCATAGTTGGGGCGGACCTTGAACTGTTTCCTCTCTTTA
The DNA here is from genome assembly GCF_907164565.1 of Psammomys obesus. NCBI lineage: Eukaryota > Metazoa > Chordata > Mammalia > Rodentia > Muridae > Psammomys > Psammomys obesus. Next base: position 700,600 of record NW_026590511.1, read on the forward strand.
AAATTGAAAACAGCGTGTGTTTGTGTATCTGGCTGTATGTATATGTACTACGTGTGTGCATTAGCCTGTGAGTCTCAGAAGAGGTTGTGAGCTGCTGTGTGGGTGCTGGGAAGTGAACCTAGTTCCAGCACAGGAGCTTACAGCCACTGCTTGAACCATGTCCAGCCCTGGCCCTATACTCTTGGTCCTCCCACCTTACCCTCCTGCATAGCTGTGACAGACCTGCCAGTCACACTGCCCAGGGGCATGACGCCTATGTGCGGCTGATGGCCTGGGGCGGCCTTACTCGAGCTGTCACGTCAGTTTGAGTAGGGGAGATGGCATAGGCTGCAGGGCAAGGTGCCCTGTCAGGAACTGATGGGAAGGTGGGCATATTGGATATTCCCTTTGGGGTCTTGCCCTGCTCCCATGGTCTTCATTGACTGCTGGGAAGTCACAGGAAGAGTGCTGGGATCCAAGGGCCTGTAAGCACCCCCCCCCCCCACACACACACAGATGACACTGAGCCCAGGGGTTTAGTTGATGGACCTTAGAGGTCAGGTTCTCAGTGCTGGGGCTCCCTGAGGGTGGTTGGCTGTGTCCAGGGACGTTGTTGAGGCTACGTGATCCCCGGCTTGCTGCTGTGCGTAACCCTAAGGGTAGGAGCACGCTCAAGACTCCAGAAGGGAGGGGTGCAGCCACTGCTTACACAGGCCCTGAAGAGAGCAAGGCGCTGGCTCAGAGCCACCTGCAGGTGTGTCTGTTCGGTGGAGTGGGTGCTCCAGGAGGCCAGCTGGGCGCTGCGCGCCGAGCATGTGTGTAATGGCCTAAGTTGGGGCTGCTGGTAAATAGGGTCCAAGGAGAGGCCAGAGGGTGTCTGGTGGACAGAGGTGAGCCGCTTGGTCCAGAGGGGTGTTGGAGAGCACTGCCCATCATAAGAGCAGTGGCTGCAGTCTTTGTGGGGAGGGTGTGTGGGAAGCTCTAGGTGTGGGAAACGTGGGGGCGTCTGCAGAGCAGCAGACTTGGCACACAGGCCGGCACCTAGGAAGTAAAGTTCTAACCGCAGGGTGGGCAACGTGGCCCTGGACCTCAACAGGGCAGTTGATGCTTATTACCCGGGAAGGTGGCATGGATCCACATTGCACTAATGTGTGTGCTGATGTCTCAGTTGGTGTGGTCTGGTCTTGGTTGCAGGGTGCTTCCTAAGCCTGAGAGTGAGGTGGGGGCGGCTGTCCTATTCTGGGAGCCTACAGCCTCATGCCTGGGGCCTCTGCCTGGCCCTTCCTTCTGTTATATGCAATACCCAGGAGACTGGGGGGGGGGGGGGCTCTGTAGAGCATAGCTGTCAGCCGACTCTGCTCAAGTGCCCCCTCTGCCCTCATTGGCATCCGTACAATGAATAGTGGCCTCTGTCACAGTGCTGTCAACTGGTGTGCTGGGTATGGCATCAGCACCCACCCTCCTAGTGGGCTTGAAGCCCTAACCTGACATGTGGGGACATCAGGATGGGGGCCTTGGTTCTAAAGCTGTGGTAACTGCCTGGAACTCAGTGTGGAAATGGGGACTCTTAGGGGTCAAGGGTTCAATCTTAGCTCTGGTCCAGGAATCTTTGAGGTGGCTTCCCAGGAACCCCATGACCAGATGCTGTGGCTCCCTGATGCCGGTGCCCCTCTGGTGCCCGTGGGTGGCTCACATCTGCTGGGGCATCTAGCTTGTGCAGTTTTCCTTTTGTGTTTGTGTGTCCCTGGGGACAGAAGGAGAACAAGGGGCTGAGCTCCAAGGCTCTTGTACCTTGTACAGTGAGGAAGGATGGCTGCTCTAGGCCCTGCGTGCTTAGACTGGGTGGGCAGTGTTGAACTTGGGCAGCACTCAGAGCAGAGCACCTCTTTCTCTCAGCCTGCACACAGCCCCTGCACACCAGCTCTGTGAGGAGGCCAGGAGGGAGACAGCCCAGAACATCTGACTGATGCCCAGTGGGCTGTGTGCAGGGAGACTTCTGGAAGCTGTGGGGCCTGAGAAGGTGAAGGCAGGCAGACCAGGAAGGTCACGCCCACCCAGCTGAGCTTGTTCATGAGGGTGCAAACCAAACTAGAGAGCAATGCCATGCTGGCCTCCCCCATTACAGTATGCCAGCCTCTTGAAGGATGTGCATATTGTGGCTGTTACCACTGTCTGGTGCCACAACATTCAGTCACCGTAAAGGAAGCCTTGTGAGCTGTCCACTCCAGCCATACCTCTGCTTTGGAGTCACTTGTTCTGGACATTAGCTGTCATGGAGGCCCACACTGTCTGGGTCTCTTCACTGGGCCCTCTAGGCTATGACAAGTGCCAGAGCCTTGTTCCTGCTCAGACATGTGTGACACTTCGTTATGTGGCTGGGGCATGTTATGGTATCTGTCAGAGTGAACCTGCCTGCCTGCCCTCTGCCCTTTGGTGGCTGGACACCTTTTGTGGTGAGATCTGAAAGGTGCTGTATTACTACAGACCTGAGCTAAGGGAATCCTCCTGGACTGGCCAGCGGCCCATCAACCTGTTGGACAGTGGCTCTCACCAGTGGTCATTGCTGATGCTGCCAGTTTCTGGGCTGACCTTCAGCCCAGCTGGTGGACACCCAAGGTCATGAGGTGGGACAGTGTTTGGGAGAAGCCCCTGTGGCCGTATCATGGCCTAGCTTCAGGCACATTAGGTGCTGGACCTGTGTCTTACAAGGAGCTTTTCTTTTATGAAACACTCTTAGTGTCCCGATGGTCCCTCCCTGGAGGGATGGCCCCAGGCCCCATCCCCACCCCCCGCTGTGGCCTGAAGCCACCACAGCACAGGTGACCGTCCACTCCCTGGGATTGAGCCCCGGGTGTCACAGGCAAGTTGGAGTCGTGCCCCACCCCTTCCCTGTGTCCTGTGTGTTCCCAGGTGGGCAGCTCTGTGGCGGCCGCATGTGGGCCATTCACAGCAGGCAGGTGGGCTGAGCAGTGTCCTCTATTGCAGGGAGATTCAGCTGCTGCGGCGGCTGCGGCACCGGAATGTGATCCAGCTTGTGGATGTGCTGTACAATGAGGAGAAGCAGAAGATATATCCTGTGGGGTGGAGCGGGTGAGGGCGGCCCATGTGTGGTAGGGAGTGGAAGCCCTGGGCAAGCCTCTGGCTCAGCTGCATTCTGTGGTGCCTGGCAACTCAGCAGGCTGGGTGAGCAAGGCACAGAGCGCCCATCTTATGCCAGCTTGGTCTGACCATTGTGGCTGGCCCGGCCTCACTGGTCTCCGGGACCCTTCATTTATGGCCAGGGCCTTGGTTCAAATGGTTTCCGTGCTGCCCCTTTGCAGAGGTAGTTTGCATGCTGTCCTCTGGATCTGGGCATCCTCGGCGTACTCGCAGAACTGAGTGCCCTGTGCCTGGCTGCAGGCCTGACGCCCAAGCACCCAATTCCTCGCTGGTGTGACGAGTAGACCAACTCATTTCTGGTCCTCTTGTGTCATTATGCTTGCTCCATGTGGTTCAAGGCAGTGTGGCAGCCCTGTGGGGCCTTGGGAGCACTGGTAGGGAGCACAGAGGATGGCCAGAGATCAGGGCAGTGGCAGTCAACTGGCCCAGGAGGGCCCTGCATCCTCAGCAGTGTCTTCACTGCCTCAGTTGCCCTCACCTTCAGGGTAGTCCAGACTACTGTTGCTGGGAGCACAGCTCCCAGGGCCTGCTGTGTGCTGCTTTCCTTAGCGCCCTACGTATATGGTGATGGAGTACTGCGTGTGTGGCATGCAGGAGATGCTGGACAGTGTGCCGGAGAAGCGCTTCCCCGTGTGCCAAGCCCATGGGTAAGTGGCTGCTAGGTGCAGGAGAGGCAGGTAGCACCTTCTGTGGCTGGTGACAGCCATTGTCAGGAAAAGCAAGGTGTTTCTGGGCACCCAGTTCCCCACCCAGTGTGCTTGAGGTTGCCGTCCTGTTAGGCCCTGTGGGTCCACTTCCTTGCTGAGCCACAGTGGTTCTCAGGCCTGATTAACCTTCCAGTCCAGCAGTCACAGCCCCCTGGTTAACACAGACCAAAGGGGAGGGGGTGAAGCCAGAGGGGAAACCTGGCTCCCTGGGCCTGCACGGCAATGGCTGTAGTTGCTCTGTGAGACTCCCAATGAGCCTGGTCTTCTGACTGTCAAGCCTGTGTGCCTGAAACCCAGATTCCTGTCCCTTTGTGGGCCAGGCTTTGTGAGTCTCCCAAATTTCATCGCAGACTGTGTAGACACCATGGTGTGGGCTGAGACCCTGTGGGTCCTGAGCCAGTCCCACCCATTCAGGTACTTCCGCCAGCTGATTGACGGCCTGGAGTACCTACACAGCCAAGGCATTGTTCACAAGGACATCAAGCCGGGCAACCTGCTGCTCACCACCAACGGCACGCTCAAGATCTCCGACCTGGGTGTTGCCGAGGTAGGCACCATGTGCAGGGCTCCCGGGCCACTTCTCCTGGGCGCCCCTGACTCTCGCTGCCCTGCAGGCCCTGCACCCTTTCGCTGTGGATGACACCTGCCGGACAAGCCAGGGCTCCCCAGCCTTCCAGCCACCAGAGATCGCCAACGGACTGGACACCTTCTCAGGTTTCAAGGTGGACATCTGGTCGGCTGGGGTCACACTGTAAGTGTCTTGTGTGTGCAGAGGCGGGACTGCAGATTTTCTCGAGTGTTCTTATGCCTCGTGAGCCACAGGATGTGGTGAGCGGCTTGGACGGCCCAGGTCTGTGGGTGAAGTTCCCCTCCACTCACTACCCACGGGGCTTTGCCACATGTAGCTTCTGTGGCTACACATGGACCACTTAAGAGTTACACTCTCTGGGAGTTGGGGCATCTGGCCGGGCTCAGGTGTGGCCAGCACTGACACTGTCCTCCCATGTGAAGCTACAACATCACCACGGGCCTGTACCCGTTCGAGGGGGACAATATCTACAAGCTGTTTGAGAACATCGGGAGAGGGGACTTCACCATCCCTTGTGACTGCGGCCCACCACTCTCTGACCTACTCCGAGGTGGGCATCTCTGGGTCTCCTGAAGGCCAGGGCAGCCAGGGGAGAGCCCCTGGTCTGTGGAGGGGTTCTGAGTCAGCCCCTGGTGGGGCAGAGGTGGCGTGGGGCAGGGTCAGTGGCCTGACTTGACTGATAGGACAGCCGCTCTGTTAGCTGCCAGCCAGCATGGGAGATCTCTGGTGCCATGCCCGGTGTGTCTCTCTGGGGCCTAGGAAGGCAGTGGGGTGGATATGGGGTGGGGTGTGGCACAGGTAGGCAGGCAGCTGTTCCATTGACCCTCTGTCATACAGGGATGTTGGAGTACGAGCCAGCCAAGAGGTTCTCCATCCGACAGATTAGGCAGCACAGGTGAGCACGGCTGCCTGGCTCTGCCTGCTGGGGTCCGTTGAATGCATGTGAGAGCATGGCCTCAGGTGCTGGACGGTCACAGGAGAAAGAATGTGTTTGGTGTCTGATGCTATCCTGGGAAGGCTGTATGTGAGCGGGATATGAAAGGGGTGCCCAGTGTAGACCAGGGTTAGAGGTTCTTCTACCTCTCCCTTCCTGTCAGGAGTGCAGGCAGCTGTGTGCCTGAGAAGTTGGATCTTCAGTGATGGGGTTTGAGGTGGATCCTCCCACTGAGGGAAGGGTGTGGCAGGAGCTGATGAGGAAGGGCCACAGCAGGCCCTGTCAGGCCTTAAGGGAAGTGTCAGTCTGGACCCCAGCTGGTCCCTGGCCCAGTAGAACCTGGCCATCTGGACATGGGAGTACAGCCAGGGAGCCAGCGGGGAGCATGGGGCATGGTGTCTTCTCGCGGCTTGAGGCCTGGAGCTTTCTGGGTGGCAGTAGAGCCTTTATCTACCAGCTGCTCCTAACACTGGCTCTAGGGGTTCTCTGCCCCTGCCATTTGTCCCCAGTCCTGTTGTCACTTCTTGATGGCCTGGCACTGGCTCAGCTGGCTGTTCCCCAACAAGGCCTTTCAGCCTGTCCCTGTTCAAGGCTGGGACTACAGGTGCAGGGCCCTATTTGCCCACCCCAGTCCAAGGTGCTACGGCTGCCGTCGGTGGGTGGGGGTGTGGGGGAGTGTCGGCGTGTCGGTGCACGTGCCGAGACCCTGGGCCTGCAGCCTGAGCACTGAGGCCTTGCCCTCTGCATGGGCAGCCATGGGGTGTGGGACTGTGGTGGGTCCTCGCAGGGGTGGCACAGTGCCTGATGCCTCTGCTGCACATGGGCTTTTGCAGCTGGTTCAGGAAGAAACACCCGCTGGCTGAGGCGCTGGTGCCTATCCCCCCGAGCCCAGACACGAAGGACCGCTGGCGCAGTATGACTGTGGTTCCCTACCTGGAGGACCTTCATGGCCGAGCGGAAGAGGAGGAGGAGGAGGCGGACTTGTTTGACATGGAGGACGGCATCATCTATACCCAGGACTTCACAGTGCCTGGTGAGCTGGCTGGCATGTCTTGCCCAGGAGCTCCTGCCTTTGTGCAGTCTGGGACTGGCCCTTCCCCAGGCTCCAGCTGGCATGAGCCTCCAGGCCTGTCAAAGCCATCCTGTGGCTATGGCATTTCACTCTGGGCTAGCTGGGGCTCCCTGGGCCCCGTCTACAGCTTCTTTAGGCCTCCCTGGCCGCGTCTAGCAGGAGGATGGGACCCGGAGGGCAGTGGGCAGGTGCTCTGAGACAGCCACCTGAGGGAGGGTCCGGTGGCCCTCCGTCCCGGCCACGCCTGACCTTCTGTCGCCTTCTTCCCCAGGTGCCGAGGAGGCGTCCGAGTCAGGGCTTAGCGAGGACGCATGCGACACACGCATGTGGAAGAGCCAGGGCGCAGGCCCCCCTGGAGAGGAGCCCGAGGAGGGGCTCAGGGCCTTAGTGTAGCTGCCGCCCCATGCCCGCCATAAAGCTTTGCCACTGTGTCTGCAGGTGGATGCTTGCCGCGACTGCCCCTCCCCACTGCTGTCCCGGCAGGCTGCCCAGCAGGGTACCAGAGAGCAGGCCTGGGTCCAAGGCCTGAGCCAGGCCCTCAGCACCAAGGTGACCACTGGCCAGCGCTCTCGGGGCCTTTGTCCCTGTGCCCCTCAGGCCAGCCCCACTGGTAGGCCACTCCTGGCCTGTCAAACAGCTGTGTGAAGGAGGGTGAGGACCCTGGGCTCCTCGTGTCCCTGTAGCAATTGAGGATTCTGAGAGCAGTGCCTCAGAATCCGGAACACCTGCTGGGTGCCAGGTGGGACCCACAAGGACATGTGTATACCTGATGTCCACCTGGAGTCTTTCTGAGGCTGTGGCCACAGGCTGGGCTCCGAGCTGAGAGCTGGTGCCTGCAAGGCCCTCTTCATGTGGGCCCCTCAACTGGGGAGGAGGAACGCTTAGAAGGCTGCTGACTGCAGGGGACACCCTTGGGGCTGCTGAGGTTTGAAGGAAGGCAAGGGACACTGCCTTGTGTCTGGGTGGCCATGGGTCCCATGTGTCACCTGGGATAGTGACGTACAGAGCAAGATTGTGGTTCTGCCTGGTGCCTCTGTAGTGACAGTGCAGGCGGCTTTGTACCCAGTGCCTTGTGTGGAGATGAGGAGGGGTGAGGCGGGGAGGGATTTCCTGCTGCCGGATCTGTCCAACCTCTTGCCCAGTTTCATCCAGAATGGGGGGGGGGGGGGTGCTGCCAGTCTGGGCCACGTCAGAGACATTGTGGGAGAGGAACTCTGGATCCAAGAGCACAGGCAGTGGGGCCTCTGTTGAGTTCCCGCAGCCACATCTCGAGCTAGAGATGCTGCCCACTTGAGCCTGAGGAGCTTTAGGAGAGGTGACCTCCTACCCACCGTGAAGGCAGGCTGCCCAGGCAAGCTAGGCCTGTAGCCCCCAGCCGGATGGTCCCTCCCTGTGCTCAGCACAGCTAGTCAGTAGTCCCCAGGCTGAGGGCTTCATCTCCTTGGGCCTGTACTGTGGGCCTAGAGCCTGGTGGCTCCCTTGGAGAGCTCTGTGAGCTGGTGCTGGGCTGCCAAGGCTAGACAGGCAGGTGAGCATGGGTGTGCTGCAGGGGGGGGCCAGGGTATCTCACTATGGAAGGCATTGGGCCTGGCTGGACAGGCCTTTGGAGCTGCCGAGGGTTGGCCTCGGTGGCGAGAGAGCAGAAGCCTGGCCAGCCCCTGGCGCAGTTGGGGCTTGCGGGCCCCGGGACTTTGGGCTGCCTGCCCTTTGGCTCAAGCCGTGCTTGCCATCTTCCCGCAGGACAGGTCCTGGAAGAGGAAGTGGGTCAGAATGGACAGAGCCGCAGCCTGCCCAAGGCCGTATGTGTGAATGGCACGGAGCCCCAACTCAGTAGCAAGGTGAAGCCTGAGGGCCGACCGGGCACTGCCAACCCTGCGCGAAAGGTGTGCTCCAGCAACAAGATCCGCCGGCTCTCGGCCTGCAAGCAGCAGTGACTGCGGCCACAGGTAGGCACCGGGCACCACGGGTCGCAGGGGTGGGGTGGGGTGGGGTCTGAGGTCGCAGTTTTACAAAGGGCTTCCCAATCTGGGGTTGCCAGCACCAGGATCCGGATCCCGGTGCTGAGTGACTGTCGTTCCACCAGCAGTGTGTCGCCAGGAACTCTGGGCAGGTACCCCGCGAGGCTGCGGTTCCGGGCCTGCCCATCCGGACCCTTCCGGACTTTGGAGCCGAGGGCGGACCCACCGCCCCAGAAGCACTTTATGTCGAGACCACTGGCCGGCTTCGCCCGCATGCCGCCCCGCGAGCCTCGCTGTCTTTGGTTTGGTTTTGTTTGTTTTTTTTTTTTTTTTTAAATAAAACAGGTGGATTTGAGCTGTGGCTGTGAGGGTGATTGGAAATGTGGAGCAGGCGGGGCACAGGGTGGCCTGCAGAGAAAACGCAGAGCGAGCGAATATGCAGAGACATTTATGATCAACCAGACAACACAACTACCCACGGAGGGCGCAGGGCAGGGAGTGGGCGGGCACTCGCGGCGAGGCCGCCCTATCTTTTGGCAATAAATAAAGCTTGGGAAACTTGAAGCTGCCACCTGGGCTGTTCTGTCCGTGTGTGCAGAGCCCGAGGCTCTTGGGGAGGAGCAGGACGGGGCGGGGCCTGTGCACATGCGGAGAGCGGGCGGTTATTGCTGAGGGAGGGCACAGCTGCTGCGAGCGCACACCATGGGGAGGTAAGTGGGTTCAGGGTCTGGGGCAGGGAGCTCCTTTCTGGTCCTCAGCGCCCCGTGGTCCCCTCCAGGAGGTTCACGCATGCTTAGGCAGCAGTGGCGCTGCCAACACGTGCTCAGGAGTGGATGTTCAGCTGATCCTGGAGGGAGGCTGCGCATGCGCCTCAGAGCCTGCCCCCACCCACCTCTGTGGCTAGAGCTGGGTGCTGCTGTCCACCGTACACGGACCAAAAGTCCGACCTCTTCATTCTCCCTGCAGCTGAGCCTGGGTCCTGGAGCCTCGTGCCTCGGGAGGCCACTGCGCCCTGCTAAGTGCCCGAGGGGACACTGCGCGTGCGCACTTGGGATTTGGACCGCGCGCCCGTACACGACAACCCCAGGTTTCTCCTGTTGTCGCCACCATTCCCGTGGCTTCCCCAAGTGCCGCTGGAGGAGCTGCTGAGAGGCGGGTCGAGTCACAGAGCTTAGACCGGGCTGTGGTCGGGGGACGTGGGGGCGGCAGCAGCGACCACCAGCACCGGGGACGAAGCGACTGGCTCGGCAAGGCGGGGTGCGAGGAGTCTCTCGTCGAGGCTGGCCGCCAGCTTGTCCAGCAGGGCCCCGGCGGGCTCCACACAGGGCGCAGGGCCTGGGCAGCCGCCGCCGCCAGGCTCCTCCTCGATGACGGGGATAGAAGGGTCGTCGCCGGCGGCGGGCAGCGCGCGGCCGCCTTCCGGGGGACAGTCGACGCTGTCACCACGGCGCAGGGGTGCACGCGTGGGGCGCGCGGCCCCCGGGGGCGTGACCACGCGAGCCCCGCCAGGGTCGCTGTGCTGCCGCCCCCTCTGTTGCCACTGCTTCCGCGCGTGGGTGTGAGGGTGCGCACGCGCGCGGTGGCGGGGTGCGTCGTCGAAATGCGGGTCGTGGCGCAGGAACTCGTGGAAGAGAGCATCCGTCTTCTCATCGATGCTGTAATCGCGGCGCGGCCTGCGTGGCCAGGCTCGCGGGCTGCGGGGAGGGCTGCGGGCTGCAACAGGAAGTTCAGCGGCTTCGTCGCCCGCGCCGCGGCCCTCGATGCTCGCGTACCCACTGTCCATCTGCAGCAGGCGGCGGGCCTCGCCGTCCTTAGGCCGCAAGGCGGGCGGAGACTCGGGAGGAGGCGGGAAGGCGGGTGCTGCGCCGCCACCCCCAGAGCCCGAGCCCGAGCTGTCCCCGCTGCGCACTGAGTCGCGGTCATTGCCGCTGCTGCTGTGGTCCGACGCAGTGGCCGCGTGGAGCTCTAGCGAAGCACGAAGGCTCCACAGGTCACGGTAGCTGCACTGCGCATGCTCGGCGTCCTGTTCTTGCTGCGGGTCCTGCTGCTGCGCATGCTCGGGCCCCAAACAGATGCCATGCTCCGGAGGAGTCTCGGGGCTTGCTCCTCCCGCCGCCTCAGCTGCCTCTAGCCTGCAAGGCCAGGCCCACGTGGTCAGAGCCTGCAGGGAGTGCCCTGCCCTGCCGGCTGGGCCACTGTTGGTGCATTAGGGACTATGGACATTGAGGGACTCCCATGGAGCCCAGGCCACTCCTAGGTACGTTCTCTTGATGTGCGTGCAAGGAGACTTGAGGGAATGGCCTGAGCTACACTCCAAATTGGCCCCTCGTCCTAGACCGTTACTTCACCCCGCTGGTCATGGGCTGATACGGCCAGGTGTGGATCAGTGAGGCCAAGGGGCACCCCCAAGTCTGCAAGGCCTGTATCCCAGCGGTTTTAGCATTGGGGAGTTTTGCTTTTGCATTGGGGAGGGAGGTTACTTCTGAGAGAAGCAGTTACCAAGGCTCTTGTGAGGGGTCAGGCAGACTTCAGGAGTGCAGGTGGGCAGAAGGGTCGCTGGGACCACCGAGGAGCCCTTCAGGCCTCGGAGCCTGCTGCAAACCGGCAGGGCCAGGGTAGGCCCAGGCCCGCTGCTCTGCTCAGGTGGGTGTCCCAGCTTGGAGACCCTGGGGCCAACAACTGCCCACCTACCCTTACCCAGTCTCTCCCTGCTTCCCTCCTCCTTCTCCGGTCTGCGCTGGAGAGGTGGCCCCCATGAAGTGGCCAAGGTGACTCGAGTTCGTGTCCACAGGGCCAGGAGGGCAGTCCCCGGGCCACCTACAGGGGACGGGGCAGGGCAGGGGCCCAGGGGCCCACCCTTAGCACCTCTATCTACTGAAAAATACCTGCCGAGAGTGGGGGGCGGGCTGGTGGGGCTGGCCAGAAAGGGGCGGGGGGGTGGGAAAGCCACCGAGTCGCCTGCGCTGGCGATGTACTGAATGAAGTCCGCGTGGGGGACATCGCCTTCCTGTTCCATGCTCTCACTGGCTGCCCGCTGCCGCTGAAAATGGTGCCGCTTAGGAGAGCCTGTAGTGGGGCAGAGTGGATCGGGAACAGAGATTAGGCGTGGGCTGAAAGACCTCGGGGGAAGGCAGTCCAGAGAGCCCTGGCTGGACAGGAGTGGCCGTGAGAAAGGACGTCCATTGGCCAGCACGGCCGAGCTCTTGCTGAGGCAGGGAGGCTGGGGTTGGTGGGGCCCTGCATGGGAGAGAGGAAGGTGCTGCCTCTAGGCGGCCCCCACCCCAGCTCCTGGCCACTAGCCAGGATCTTCCCCAAAGAGAACGGCCAATGGGCAGGCCTCCAAGTAGGAGGGTGGGTGGGAGACGCCAGCAAACAGGTTCTGGGCGGCCACAGTGGCCTGCGGCCAATCCGCACCACCTGGGAAGCCAGGCTCTCACCTGGGCAGTCAGCAGGACCACCCCTCCCACAGGAGCACCCCGGAAACTGGCAGCCTCGAGCCCTCTGCCACCCGGATCCTCCCCAGCGCTCTCCCACTGTCACCTAAGCAAGGCCAGGGTGTCCTCCCCACAGTCCCGCCACACTGTACCCTGGGGCCGACAGGCTGCCACCTGTTTTCGTAAGCAGCTTTCTTGGCACAACCACACTCATTTGCGTTTGGAAGCTCCACGGCAGCTGCCGGGATGGGACACTGTCGCCACAAAAGCCCAAACTGTTACTGTCCAGGGCCTTATCAAAAGTGTTTGGGGGTTAGCTGGGTACAACTCATGCCTGCAATCCCGGGGACTCAAGGCCTTCCCCAGGCCACACAAGGAGACAGCTTCTCAAAATAACAAAAAGGCATTCATGGATCCTAAAATTAGTCCACACTCCCTCTGCTTTCTCTTTTTGGAGAAGGGTTCTCATGTAGCCAAGGCTAGCCTCAAACCTGCTACACAGCTGAAGCCGACTGAATTCCTGTCCTCCTGCCTCTGTCCTCCCAAGTACTGGGATATACACCTCCACACGGGGCAGGGAAGCCAGGACCTCCTGCGTGCTGGAGAGGTCCTCTACCACTGAGACTTGTTCTAATAATCAGAACTGTACAGGCCAAAGGACTGGGTGTGGCCCAGGGAGGCTGGGGACTGCTGGCATGCTAACAGATGCCCGTGCACACAAGCCTGGGGCACCCTGCCTAGGAGACACAGGGCACTGACAGCCTTCCTAGAGACGGACATGTTCCGGCCCTGGGCATTCCGGGCCATCTGCAAGGCCTCCAGGAAGACGGCCCCCGGAAGTCACGGCCACTCTGGGGTGCCTTACCTCTCGTGTCCAAACTGGATGCCCGCTGGCTAGGCTCCAGCTTCCATTTCTTGACCTTGAAGTAGGGGCTGGCCCCATCCAGGCTGGCATGGCGGCGAAGCCTTGTAAAGAACTGCAGCACAGTGCCTGCCCCCGAAGAGCCTGGGCCCATCTCCCCAGGCTCTGTCTCAGGCCCGGGCCCGGCGGCCTTGGTACCGCATGTGCCTGCATCTAACTGGGGGGTTGGAGGGGAGGCAGCAGGATGACCGTCAGGCGTGGAGTCCCCTCCCAGCCAGCCCCGGCCCAACCCCTGGGTCCCTGCTGAGCAAGCCTGCAGCCCCTTCTAGCAGCCTTCTCTTTCAGGCCAGCTCTGCCTCCCTGAATCTTGTCTTCGGTGGGGGAAGGACTGTGACTGGAAGCTCTTTTCTCCGGGCTCCTCACCCTTCCCACCAGCCTGGCTCTTAAGGGAATCCTAGGGTGCCGTGCTCTGGGAATGGAGTGGTTCTGAGGGAGAAGGTGGCCTCGAGAAGGGATGCCGAGGGGAAACCAGAGAAGACCCTCACCGAGGCGGCCTCCCCGGAGTCACTGGAGGCCGAGGGGCTGATCTCTGAGAAGTCCACAGAGTTGTAGGGATCACCTGGCAGGGCAGAGCTGGGACCGCCTGAGCGGCCAGCGAGAGCCTTCCCAGGGGGCTGTGAAGCGGAGAGATGGGGAGGGGGGTGGAGTAACAGCACAAAAGGATGAGGGGTGAACCCGCCGTCTCACCCTAGGCAGCCGGGGCCCTCCTCAGCGTGCCCGCCGCCACCTTGCCGAGGATGGGGGCTAGCAGCAACCGTGACCCTCACCTGGAAAATAGCCAAGCTGTCCTTGGGGGTGGTAGCTGGGTGGGGCGTGGCCGCTGCGCTGGCCTCGCCCGAATCACACTCATGGATAGTAGCGATTTTGAGGGGCGGTAGGTGGAGGTGAGTGAGGCGGGCATTCTTGAGGTGATGGAAGTCCCCCTCTGTCAGGGTGTACCTATGTCAGGGACCCCAACAGTCAGCCCATGGCAGTCCCTAGCATAGCATCTACTTTAACATCTTGACAAGCAGGTCTCTAACTTCTTGTTCAAGGATGACTCTGAACTTCGGATTTTCATGTCTCCACCTATTAAGTGCTGGCATGACAGGGTTTTGTTTATTTTTTTAGGACACACTCTCTCTCAATGTAGACCAGCTTGGCCTTGAACTCACAGACTGTCCACCTACCTCTGCCCCTGTCACACTCAACATCCCCCCCCCTTTTTTTTGTTTGTTTGTGGGTTCTTGTTGTTGTTCCATTTTTTTGTTTGCAGATTTTTGTTTTTGTTCTGTCTCAATCCAGCCTCGGTTGGCCTTGACCTTTGCAGCCTCTGCTGGTCATGTGCTGGTACTCCAAGCCTGCTGGTGTTCTTTCTAAAGGCAGGTCTTAACATGCACCCTTGGCTGGCCTGGTACTGCTTATGCAGGCCTCAGATTTGTAGAAATCCAGACTGGAGCGATGGCTGGGGCATTCCCAGCACCCATACCGGGCCCCTCAGAACCACCTGTAATTCTAGCTCTGGGGAAATCGGCCGCCCTCTTCTGGCCTCTGTGGGCCCTTGCACTCACAGGTACCTACCTGCCCGCCAACATATGTAAATGAAAATAAACATTCAAAGGAGTCCGGTAACCCTCCTGCCTCGTCCTGCGGTTTGGATCTCTCTACTAACCACCCTGTGGAAAGCCGGGGCCCCCGTTTTCACACCAAGTAGCTGTGACCAACCCCTTGACTTCCCTCACCGGCGGCCCTTGTCCTGAGCCTTGCGGCTCTGTTCAAACAGGGCAGCCTCGTTGAAGGACACCCGGCGGCCGGTGGAACTGGTGGCTAGGAAGCGCCCGGTCTCGGCGTCCTGACACTCGGGGTCTTCCCTCCTGCAGTCGGGGTCTGTGAGGAGAGCCAAGAGAGGGTGGGCCCGGGGTGGGCCGCGCGTGTCTTGCCGCCAGGCAGGCCGCTGGGCGGGGGCGGGCCGGGAGGGGGGCGGGGCCGAGTGAGGGCAGGACGGGGCGGGCTGGGCGGGGCGGCGGGCACTCGCTCATCCGCTCACACACTCACTCGCTCTCAGCACGCGCCTGTGCGCACCTACGCCTGGGCGTTAAGGAAACAGAGATGAGTCGGACTCGAACTGCGCCCAGTCTGGTGGGGGAGACAGACAGACAGACCGTCAGGCGGCCCGAGGGGGCGGGCAGGGGACCGAGGGGCGGGGCGCGGCGGGAGGCACAGTCAAGCGCAGCGAGGGGTGCTGCAGGCCAGGCCGCGCGGGCCCCTCACCTTGTATGGGGTGGGTGCCGTTGTCCAGGTAGGTGGTGGTGGTCTTCTCCGCTTCCTCCATGGCCCTGAGGAAGACAGGCGAAGGGTGAGCAGGGTTGGGGACGCCCACCTAGGAGGTTCTGCGGGCACCTGGGCGCCTCCCCGAGAGGCTCCGAGGGCATGCACCTGTTGAAGCGCTGGTGCACCTCCCAGCAGCGTTTGCAGAGCAGAAGAACGCCAGACAGCACTACGAGCGTGCCCCCGACGAACAGCGACATCACCACCACCAGCAGCACGTAGTTGTCCAAGATGGGGTCAGGCTCCGCCTGGGTGGGGGCGGGGTGAGCGCACAGGGACTGCGTGTGTAAGGGCTCTGCTGCAGGGAGGAGTTTCCATCCCACCCCTCTCCCTGGCCTCCAGGAGTCACCCACCGTGGGACGGCTGGTGGCATTTTCCCACGAGGTCGTCAGGGCATCGGTGGCGGTGGTGGCGGCCGCGGTGGCCATGGTGGCCGTGGGCTGCATTCTGAGGCTGCGGGCAGGGCAGAGAGGCAGCTCAGGTTCAGCTCTGCCCGGCCCTCCCGACAGGAGCCCCTGCAAGCCAGCCCCCATCATCCCCGCGCACAGCAGCCGTCACCGGGGTGACTCATGGACAGGTGGGGCCAGAGGCCCCCCCCTCCCCGCCTCCCCTCCCCCAAGGGCGCTTGGAGCCAGGGCTTTTTTCCCAGGACCTCTCTTTCGCCATCTTTAACCCACAGAAGGTGCATCGCGCGTGCGCAGCGCTGTCTGTGTGTGTGTGTGTCTGTGTCAAGCGTGGGTCTCCCATGTCCCAGCCACCTGGCTGGCCGGTGTGGCCGGCCCAGCAAGGTTGCGCAGCCATGCCCAGGAAATGTTAAGCACCCTCGGAGGGATGGGGACAAGAAGCCTCCGAGGCACGCTCAGGAGACAGCCCTGGGGTCCTTCGTGTCTCAGGGTCTCGTGAGATAGAAAAGCAACTGAAGACAGCGCACCTGAGGCGCGGGAGGGGCTGCACCAGTGACACCCCCCCCCCCAGTCACGACACCAGCCGAGAAGGTCCCCGTGCCCCCCCCACTGGTGGGAGTGGAAAGGACAAAAGACGCTCATCTGTTCCTGGCCTGAAAAATCTGGTTCCCATGGCGACGGTGCGCAGGGCCGCGCCGGGGGGCGGGTTGCCAGGCAGAAGGAGGCGGGAGGGGGCGCGGGGGAGGACGCCCACAGGGGCGCCCCGAGCCGTGGCCAAGATGGCTGCTCCACTAGGCCTTCACCAGTAGCGAGGAAACTGAGGCTGGGCCACACCGCGGGGCGGGGGCGGGGGCCACACTCAGGACTGCACCTGCCTCACTCGGGGAAGGACGAGGTTCTGAGTGTCGGGGCAGCTCTGGCCAGCCACCCCTAGTTCCCACACTGAGCGTGAGCACGCAAAACCCGCTCCCACGGAAGAGGAGCCTGCAGGCTCCGGCGTCGTCAGTGTTTTTCGGACTCAATGGGGGGGGGGGGGGGCGGAGTGAACAGATGTGTCCCTAGAAAGGCTACGTGTCCTCAGCGCTCCGAGGCAGAGGCCGGCGGGCATCAGTGTTGGCGGGTGGCAAGGGGCGCATAATATGGGTCGGAAAACCAGTTCAGGCTGGAGGGGGGGTGGGGCATGGTGAGGATGGCAATGAGGGGTGAGGAGGAAGATGGCTGGACACCCGAGGCGAGGAAGGTGGGGTCGTGAGGGCAGGCGGGACCGCAAGCCTAGATAGGGGTCCCACAGGGCGCCCCCCCAGGCCCCCCGAGAAGGATACGGTGGGGGAAAGCGCAGAGTCACGAGGATCCAGGGGGCCAGAGCGACACTGCTCTAGTCCTGTCACTAGGGTAAACTGAGGCCGAGGGAGGGCATGGGCGGGCTCCCTCTCCGGGCTGCAGACGGTGGGCGGGGTGCAGGGCGGCTCAGGCCGTTCCCACGCTCCGCTCCCTCCCCGGGGCCACGCGCAACCGCGCGCGACAGGACTGGTGGGTCAGGGCGGGCCCCGGAGCTGGTCGCCATCCCCTGGCCGCGCGCATCGGCCCGCCCGTCCCCGCCCGGCCCCGTCGCCAGGGCCCGCCGCGCCTACCTCAGCGCCGGGGCGTGCGGCCCATGGGCGGCGGGAGGGCGGGCGGCGGATGCACGGCGCTCCCGGCTGGCTCTGGAGCTCGGTGGCCGCGGAGCCGGCGGAGAATTTATGAATGGAGACAGCGGCGCGCGGGGGTGGCGCGCGCGAGAGGAGGGGCCGCGCACGTGATCGCGTTGGCGGTGCGCCCGCTCCGGCCCCTGGCTCGGTGTCCCCGGTAGCCGCCCGGTCCCGCAGCACGGCCGCCCCCGCCGCTCTCGCCGCCGCGTCTGGCTCGCTGCGCGCTGGCCACCGCCTCCCCTTCCCTTCCGGCGGGGGCGGGGGGCGGAGCCTGAGCGCCCGGCGCCCCCTCCCGCGGCCCCGCGGCCCCGCCCCCCTGCACCGCTGCACGACTCAGCCTACCTGGTGCTGCAGCATCCCGGAACCCAGCGCGGGCGGGGCGCGCGGCGCCCCCAGCGGAACACGGGACCTTGGGTCTTGGGGACCCTGAGTCTTGGGGACCCTGGGCTATCCAGCTTGTCACCTGCCACTCCGGGTGTTCGGTTCCAGCCTGCGGGTCCCCCTCCCCCCCTCGGTCTACAAGGCATGAGACCTAGGGACCCCACGTCCCGCAACTCGCCTGTTTTTCCCGTGCTGCTCTTCTGCGGGGTCCCTTACAGGCCCGCCAGATTCCCACTGCCGCCCGCACCTCCTCAGAACTTGCACCCAAAACTGGCTGTGATGGAGATCAACTGCATTCGAAACCGTCTGGATCAGGCGTGCGAGGCCACCCTCAGCTACACGGAATCCTCAGTCAGCTTGAGCTGCATGAGACCCCCCTCACAAACAAAAGTGTGCTGAGATGGCCCAGCACGTACAGGTGCCAGCGGCCAAGAACCCACGTTCCATCCCTAGGCACAACATCCAAACGAAGACGGCCTATTCCCACAAGCTGTCCTTGGCCAGCCGAAGATTTGCTGTCCCCTTGCCCACTAAATGAGTATAATGAAATTTTAACTTGCATCCATACGGGTCCGTAGGTCTGTCATGGATGACTCATACCAGACAAACCCTTCCCCTTGCAGTGATTTTTTTTTTTCCTTCCGGTTGGTGCTTGGGTTCAAACCCAAGGTCCGTCTCATTCTAGGAGCCTATGTTTCCAGGCCCTACCTGCTGGTTCCCTGTTGTGGCCCACAGTCAAGTAACGGAGGTTGGCTGCTTATACTGATCTCCAGGACAACAGTCCCCCCGCCCCGCCCCCAGTGAAGAGGATTGACACAGACTCACTCAGGACCCGGACCCGAGGCTGGCCTCAAGCTCAGGCCATGTCACCAATCCTGGATTTCTAAAATGCTGTAAATCCTCTCCGTGTGTGTGTGTGTGTGCGCTTCTGAGGGCAGGAAGAGGGTGTGACTTCTAAAGCTGGAGCTACAGGCCTTGAGCTGCCCCCCACGGGGGCCGGGAATGGAGCGCTCCATTAACGGCCGAGCCTTCTCTCCACCACCTAGGTTAGTTAGGTTCTTAAAGACTTGTCTGCTAAGGCACAGTGGCTATGTTGAGCGGACAGGACCTGACAGACATGTCCTAGGTTTGGGTCCTTGCTTCGCGGAGCACCGAGTAGATACGGGGTCCTTGGGTTGGTGTGTGTGTAAGACGTGCGCAGGACACACCTGGGTACGAGGATGGGCGTGTTCGTTACCCACTGACCAGGCAGAGAATCTCCCGGGTTTGACTGAAGCCGGGACTGCTGG
This sequence comes from Psammomys obesus, assembly GCF_907164565.1. Classification (NCBI taxonomy): domain Eukaryota; kingdom Metazoa; phylum Chordata; class Mammalia; order Rodentia; family Muridae; genus Psammomys; species Psammomys obesus. The sequence goes on from NW_026590511.1 coordinate 719,423, forward strand.
CTATTGCGCAAGTCTGAGCCCCAGGGGCTATGCTTTGGAGAATTTAAAGAAAAAAAAAAAAATTACACTTGCGTCACCCAGACTCCGGTTCATGAGTGACCACGACCCTCTAGCTGCCGGCTGCCCACCTAAGGTCCAATACTGCACCCTTAAGTCGCGCCTCCCTACTGTTTACCCCACCAAATCTAAGCCCGCAATTTCTGTTGCGGGGCGTGGGGGATGGGGACCGAGACCTGAGCGGAGGCTGGAACCTGCGTGATCGCGGGGGCAGGGCGGTGACGTCATGGCCGAGAGCGAGGCTGCGCGGACACGGCTGACGTCAGTGGGGCCCCTCGGCCGCCCGCGCACGCGTCTTTGCGTCAGCGGCGCGCGGGGGCGGAGGCCCACGGGGAGGGGGGGGTGACTGCGGAGAAGAGCGAGCGCGTCTTCAGGCTCCGAGCGCCCTCTGCCGGCGCCCGAGTGCGCGCCACGCAGTGAGGTCTGCGTGCTTCCCTTCTCCCGGCGGCACCACTTTTATTACGCGTAGGCAAGTTCCCACTGTGTAGACCGGGGTGGTCCCAAACTCAGGAGCCCCGTTTGCCTCTGCCTCCGAAGAAGAGCTGGGATTAATCGCACATTGGTTCCATTTGGTTTTTTTAACGATGTATTTCGGTGCGCACTTCTCACTGTATGTCGTGGAGCTCGGTGGTCCCCTTCCGATCACTCGGCTGGGACTGCAAGAGCGCGTCACGACACCGGGCTGCTAGCCTACATCTCAATTTTTCTCCCCCAACAGGTTTCTTCTTTGGACCTCGAATACGCACTAAGCGCCTCTACGCTGATCGACACCTGCCACCAAGCGGGCATCCCTTCCGCGCCAAATGTCCCCTCCGGCGGGTGGGTGTCCAGTTGCAGTTCAGCCTAACCTCGTCCTGAGGACCCTGGGCTTCGTTTGCAGGTCGAAGGCGAGAAAAACTACACCTCCCAGAATGCTCAGCGCGTTCTGCAGTGCGCGCAGCCTACAGGGGACCGTAGTGCGCGCATGCGTACTGTGGGAACCGTGCCTCCCAGAAGGCCACGCGCGCCGTCCTCCTCGCCCGCCCTCAAGGCCGCCTCGCCGTCCCAGTGTGTCCGCTGTCCACGCCGCCCGAGATTCACGGACGCCCCCGCCGCCATGCTGCCCGCCGCGCTGCTTCGCCGCCCGGGCCTGCGCCGCCTGCTGTTCCAGGCGCGAACCTACGCCGAGGCCGCGGCCGCGCCTGCCCCCGCCGCCGGGCCCGGACAGATGTCCTTCACCTTCGCTTCCCCGACGCAGGTGCGAACTCGCAGCCTCCGGGGTCGCCAAGACCCTGACTTAACCTGTGGTGGGTGGAGGATCCAATTGTATTGGGTCTCAAGTTCCAACCCCACGGGAACCCTCTCCGCGGGCCTCGCCCCCTCGGTAGGGTCACCCCGGGCCAGACCTGTCTTCACTGAAACTTCATGCCCCACCCCTAAAGGCCTGGACCTAAGACTCCACCCTGTATGTTGGTTGGGGAGAGGTCTCCTATCTCGGGAACCCAGATTTTGCCCGCTGAGCCGAGGGGGTGTCACACGGATCTCAAGCCCCACACCTGGGTGGAGGTCACTCAGGCCCCATTCTCTGATGTGTCACCTGTATTCTAGGTCTTGTCCCTGAGGTTCATATGAACCCCAGCCTCCACCCAAGGCTTAAGTGGTGTCACCTGGACCCCAGGATTGATATGGCCCATAGTCCTGTCCTCTTGGGGATTTACATGGATCCCAGTTATTACCCATGGGAGAGTCCCCAAGATGTTACCCAAGCAGGAGTCACCACTACCCAAACCCAGACCCCTTTTTGGACCCAGATCCTGCCACTGAATGGTCTCAGAACAGAAGCCCCAGCACTGGTGGGATTGCCAGGCTCCCTATCCCATTGCGTTCACCTGGACCAAAGCTCTTCCCTGTGCAGACCCCAGCCGGGGGTTTTCAACTCATACCTGTCCTATTCATAAGCCTTAGGTTGGCCTTAGGTTTTTGATCCCCTCAAAGCAACTTTCTGGAGTGGTGGGAGGACAGCCATAGGGTTTCCCAGAAACTCCGACTCCAAGATGCCATCCCAGGGGCTGGAGCCTGTCCTGCACGGCCCTGTGTTTGAGCCACCTAGACACTCCTTAGACTCAGGTGTCCCATTTCACAGGTGAGCAAGCTGAGGCTAATGGCTTCCATGCCCCATCAGAATTTCACCCTTGTTGGGCACAGCAGCACATGCCTGTAATCCCAGTGCTCTGGGAGGCAGAGGCAGGCAGGTGGATTGCTATGAGTTCAAAGTCAGCCTGGTCTACAAATTGAGTCCAGGACAGCCAAGGCTGCACAGATAAACCCTGTCTCAAAAAACCAAAAAGAAAAAAAAAAAATCCTCCATGCGCCCATCGTACAGCAGGAGAGCGCAGTCGCCATGGTGCCAGGGCATTGCCTACCGCATGCTGTACACTCTCTACAGGTCTTCTTTGACTGTGCCAACGTCCGGCAGGTAGATGTGCCCACGCTGACCGGAGCCTTTGGCATCTTGGCCTCCCATGTTCCCACACTACAGGTCCTGCGGCCTGGGCTGGTAGTGGTCCACGCTGAAGACGGCACCACAACTAAATACTTCGGTGAGTGGGGCCCATGTCCCCCACAGGCCAGGGAGAAAGCAAAGGCAGCAGGCGGGCACAGCCCGCCCAGATGGAGATGTGGTCGTCTGGGCATAGAGGGAAGTGAGCGGCTGAGCTAGCCTGCAGGGTAGGAGGAAGCCCGATGAAGGACCCTCCGTCGCCCCTTCTCCAGATGGAGGGGAGTGTCTTGTGTTGTCTCGGGGCTCGGCGTTGAGGGGGACCTTGAGAAGCCCTCTAGGCAGGGGAGCCGCCAGCATCACCGGTCTAGCCCTCCACGCCCCCGGCCCTGTCTGTTCTGCGTGGCCATGCACGGGCAAGGGGTGTGCAAGTGTGCGCGCGCACTCATGAGGGGGTGGCTGTGGTCTGTCTCCCGTCCTCATTCCTCTCACGGAGGGCCTGAACCTGGACTTTGCCCTCTTTTTTGGCTGGGCAGGCTGCCCAGTGAGCCGCAGCCGTCGCTGTGCCTGCTCCTGGCATTAGGGTTACTAGAGGCACCTGGGCTTCCCCCCCCCCCCCACTCTGCTCGCACAGCAGGTGTGCTGGGCTTCTCAGCTCTGCAGCCCCTTCACTTTCCTGTTTTGTTTAGCTCACAGCGGGGACTCCTGTAGCCCAGGCTGACTGTGCGCTCCTGAGCCTCCTCACCCCACATGCTGGGTGACAGGTTTGTCACCACACCCAGTTTCCTTCGTGCTGGGGATTGAACCCAGGGCCGTGCATGTGCCAGGCAAGCACAGTACTGACCGCGCCTCAGCGTTAGCTCCTCTTTCACTCTTAGTTTGAGAGGACATCTCTATGTGTTGCCCCAGTTGGCTCTGAGCTGGTAGTCCCCTGTCTCAGCCTGGGGATGAGGTCAGCCCAGGGCTGGATGACCTGTGCACCAAGGCCAGGAATCCTTTTGCAGCGCTTACATGCTGGGCCTGAGCCCCAGGCTCAGGGTCACCCTGGACAGCTGGCCATGAGCACACTAGGAGGTAGAGGACTCCTGTGAGCACAGTGGCAGGTGGAGGACTCCTGTGAGCACACTGGGAGGAGGTGGAGGACTCCTGTGAGTACAGTGGCAGGTGGAGGACTCCTGTGAGCACAGTGGCAGGTGAAGGACTCCTGTGAGCACAGTGGCAGGTGGAGGACTCCTGTGAGCACAGTGGCAGGTGGAGGACTCCTGTGAGCACAGTGGCAGGTGGAGGCTGCTCTGGCTTCTGTCCATAGTGAGCAGTCTCTGACATCTCTCCGTAGTGAGCAGTGGCTCCATCACTGTGAACGCGGACTCCTCGGTGCAGTTACTGGCTGAAGAAGCTGTGACGCTGGACATGCTGGACCTGGGGGTGAGCATCGGATGGGGAAACTGAGGCTCTGGGCAGGGCAGGTGTGGTGCTGGGGTGGGGCGGGCCACAGTGTGGCACTGCTGTGCTCACCCTGCCTGCCCCTCGGCAGGCGGCCCGGGCCAACCTGGAGAAGGCGCAGTCGGAACTGTCGGGTGCTGCGGATGGGCCAGCGCGGGCGGAGATCCAGATCCGAATTGAGGCCAATGAGGCCCTGGTGAAAGCCCTGGAGTAGGCATGGTCGTCGCCACAGGCAGGTCTTGGCAGCCTCGGGGGCTGTGCGGCCGGTCGCTGCTCTAGTTGCCACCAGGGGGCAGCAGTGCCCCGGTTACTGGCTTAAAACTTCCTGGTGCGTGCCTGCCAGGTCATGGAGGTCTTCCCCCAGGCTGCCCACAGCCCGGGATCCCCATGCTGCCCTGGAGAGCTGGCACTGATTGCCCCAGCCTGTCCATTAAACACCAGGAACCAGCTGAGTGTTCTCGTTTCTAACTGCACAGCACAAAGCCAAGACCCTCCCCACCCCTGCCTGGGGTTCCTGTATCTGGGCCCCCAGAGGCACTTGGACAACAGTGGGTGGGATTCACTGGCTGTTGGGGTGCCGCTTGCCAGGGTGGGATGGGCAAGAGACGGTGGGTGTGGCTAGCGCTGCTGGCCAGACTCAGCACCTGACCACCAGGGAGGACGGCCCTCCCTTTGAGGCCCCCTGCTCCACCCACAGGCTCTGGGAAGAGGCAGGTACCACCTGCTCCCACGGAGGCCCCGCCCTGGGCACACCCAGCCTGTGGGTGGCCCTAGCCTAGCTGGCTACCTTCCCGGTGCCTGGTGCGGTTGGCACCTCCTTAGGCACTCAGGCCCCTAGCTGGCCCCGGGTGGGGTGGGGTGGCCCTGGCACACCCCACCCTTTTCTAAACCACCCCCCCAACCCCACCCTGACGGCCAGGTAGTGTGCTGACTCCCCCACCCCACCCCTTCAGGGGCTGACACTAGTCCTGGGCTTCGAGGAATGTGAGGAGGGTCAAAGCCTGCCATCACCAGTCATCTGAACGTCCTGGACAGTGGCCAGCAGGCCAGCTTGGGCCTGAGTGAAGCCTGTCGCACACGTCAGGGCCCTGTGTGGGTGACTCCTGGTGGCCACATGTGCCTGATCTGGGCTTGAGTGTGCCAGAGCCCTCCAGACACTTGCAGCCTGGGGGTGTTCCCAGATACTTCATGGGAGGGTCATTCTAGGGCCCCACCTTGCCTGGCTCAGGCTTAGAGGTGTGTGGGCCCCAGAGGTCATTGAGGTCATCTTTCAGGGCCTGCCTAGGCCCCACCCTCTGTCCTCAGGCTGGGATCCCAGGTCCTAGCTGACTGGGCCACCAGGGGCCTTGTCAATTAGAACCAAAGACACGGGCTGGGCAGATGTCAACAGGAGGCCCTCAGAACAGCCCAGCCTGGGCTAGTACACCTTCTAGTGTGACTCCCTCATACCCCCCACCAAAACCAAAGAGGCATCTCCGGCAAGGAGGCACGAGCTTGGAGCCCAGCCTCGGGACAGGACACCCTGTGCTGCGTCCTGGGACAGCAGTCAGGCAGGGCGGGGCGCCCAGAGGTTGGGACCTCCTTGAGGGCAGGGCCTGGACAGAGCTCTGAGTCCTGGGGCTTCACACCTAAGGGCAGTGGACCATGGAGGAAGAAGGGCCAGGAAGCAGGAAGTGTGGGCAGTGGATTTCAGTCTAATGGTCCTGCCAGAGCCAGCCCACCTCACCTGCCCCAGTGCACACCATCACATTCTTCCTGGGTCCAACCTTGCCTCTGACCTGGTGGTAAAGGTCTCCCTACTTCCTGAACAGGCTCTGTTCATCCCTCAGTCCCTGGGCCTCCAAGTGACCCTGGGGGGCTGGGAGTGTCACCGAGGGGGCCCAGCACGCCTGTCCAGAGTGATCAGGCAGAGCACGAAGGAGGGCAGGAAGGAATTGGCCTGGGAGGGGCGCCCAGGGTAGGGGTGGTAGAGGTGCTCCGGCCAGATAAAGCAGGAGACCTGATAAGTGGATAAGTGGACAGGTGGCAGTAGAGTGGGGACAGGATGGAGGGTGCAGCCTCATCTTCAGGAAGCCCTCTGCCGAGGCCACTCGAGTGACAATCTGGTTCCTGGCTAAAGGGCTGGCTTCCTGCTCCATAGGGTGGGCAAGCATCCACCCCAACGGCTAGGGCCAGCGTGGACCCCACAGCTGGGGCTGCAGAATGTCCCCATAGGAGGTCTCCTTTGTTTGTCTGGCTACCTTGTAATTGGCCCAGAGGGGCTGGAGATGCGGACACGTGCTGCCAAGCCCAATGACCCGAGCTGACTCCTGGGACACATGGTACAGGGTGCGTCGGGGACTGGGCTACTCATGGAGGTCACACAGGTGACTGGCCTAGGCAGGCCAGGGGTGGTTGAATCGTCACAGAAATGGCCTCTGAGGTCACCGGGAAAGGATGCGGAGGCCAGGCCATCAGGCAGCTGTCCGGGGCACCCCGCTGCCTGCCAGGTGACACTGCCCTGTTTTCCTGGACCCAGGCTGCTGACTCAGGAACCCCTTCCCGTCCTGCCCCCCCTTCCCAAGGCGGGCGCCCCCAGGCGGAAGCACCAGGACAACAGGAAAGGAGGCGGGGCAGGGAAGCGGGCCAGACCCCCCCCACTACAATGTGAGATGCACCTGAGTACTGGTGGAGGTAGGAGTTACCCGAGCCAGTGGCACCCCTGAGGGACTGTTCTGTAGGTGCTTCGAAGCCCTACGGCCCGGTCTCCCAAGCCCAGGCCAGCAGGCAGGGGGGCAGATGCGTCACCAGTGCCCGGCCCCCCGCCCCTTGCCCGCCCAAACTCCACCCCAGGGAAGGCGGCGCGGATAAAGGCTCAGGGGCCGCCTGCCTGTCCCCAGACCCGCACGGCCACCTCTCGCCACGGCCCGCACACAGGTTGTCTGGAGCAGTGGGGACCCAGGACCGACGGTGCCCGGTGAGTAGAGGGAGGCCGCAGGACCGGGAGAGGGGTCCCCACTCGTCGAGGATTCCTTGGGCTTTCCACTCTTTGTTCTTTGAACCGTCGGCGTCCCGGGTGCCTCCGGACAAGGAGCCCCCGCTTGTGGGATGGGAGGGGCCGCGTCCTATGGGCACCGCCCTGTTGGGACCGCTGCCCACGCCCCCTCCCTCTTTCCAGGCATTGACCTTGAACTAGTTGCAGATAGAGACTCAATTTCCCTGTCCGTGCGGTCGTAAGTCTCCGCGCGTAAAAGCAAAGGTTCTCGACGGAGCCTCCCCACCTGCCCACCCCCAAGTCTCTGCGCCCCTTTCCCCAAGCAAGACGCACGGGCACTCCTCCCCCGGGACCCGGGTAGCGCTCCCGGGCGGGGACTGCAGAGGGCGCGCCGGGGCTGCTGACTCACCGCTGCCCGGAGCGGGGCGCGCGCGGGCGCAGCCGGGGACGCCGCGTCACGTCACGGCTTGGGCGGGAGCACCTCGGGAAACGGGCCGACCCGGGATGGGGTGTGGGGGGGTGGCAGAGAAAACAGGGGAGGATGGGTTAGGTTGGGACGCGAAGTGGCCCTGGTTCGGGAGGGACGGATCTAATCAGAGCCACGTCACCGAGCTGCAGGGCCCCGCCCAAGCCGCGGGCCCCGCCCAAGTTCTCCGATATCATTGCATCCGCCCACCCATGGGGGCGGAGGACTGGCCCGTCCTTGAGAGCCCAACCCGCGACCCTTGGCCATGAGGCTCTGGGCTCCAGCGACAGCTTCCGCAGGCCGCTGCTTCCCGGACGGAGCCAGCGGGGAGGCCCCACGATTTCCTGTTCCTCTCTCAGTCGGGAACAATGGCCGGGCCCACGGCCTGCTCTCCAGAGCGCTCCCTCTGCGGGGGGGTGGGGCCGCGCTCCCGCGGAGGGTGGGAGGCGGGCCTCTCAGCCTCCTGACCGGGGTCCGCTACCCTCGCCCTTTGTTGCGCTCTCTGGGCCTTATGAATGGTTCTGGACTCGGGTGGGGGTCGCGGGGGCGGGTCAGGAGCGCCATCAGCCCAACCCCCTTGGCGTCTCCATTGGATGCAGGAGGGATGGGGCGGGGCGAGGGGGCGGGCCTCGCTGCCACGTGGGGCAGCCCCGCGGCGATTCCCATTGGCCCGGGCGTGCGACGGACTGGGCGGCCTGTGTGTGTTGATTGGCCGCCGCCTGGCCGGCGGAGTAAGTAGTGAATGGGAGGGGGCGGTGGTCCCGCCCCTTGGAACGTTGATACATGATAACTTTTTTTTTCTTCGTACTTTCACCCCCAGATCTTGCGAGCGGCGGCTGCGGCTGTTGCTAAGGGAAGGGACGCGCGGGGTAGCACGACCCGAGAGGGATCCAGGCACCGTGCGAAGCGGGGTAGCTCGCCTCCTTTCTGTAGAACCCTCCCCGTGCCCTGCCCGGGTCGCCATCCTCCGCCCTTGAAACCGGATCGCGGACCCCACCCCGGGGCGCAACCCAAGGAGCCCACGCGACCCCGGAGCGCCGCTCGGATTGTCGCCTGCCGGCTCCACTGCTAAGGTTGGGACCTTCCCCAAGGAGCGCCCGCGGAGCGGAGGAGGACCTCGTTCGGGCGGGGGAGTCCCGGCGAGGATTGGAGGCCACCCGCGGACCCCAGTCCTGCGCGCGCCGGGGATGGAGCCGCAGCCCGGCGGCGCCCGGAGCTGCCGGCGCGGGGCCCCCGGCGGCGCCTGCGAGCTGAGCGCGGCCACGGAGTCGGCCGCACCCATGAGCCTGGCGATACACAGCACCACCGGGACCCGCTATGACCTGTCGGTGCCCCACGACGAGACTGTGGAAGGGCTGCGCAAAAGGCTGTCCCAACGCCTCAAAGTACCCAAGGAACGCCTGGCACTGCTTCACAAAGACACGTAGGTAGAGCGCCGCCCCCGCCTGCGCGCCCCCTGGCACCGGGCCGCCCCCTCGGGCCCGGGCCCCGGGCGGGAACAAAGAGCGCGCCGCGCGGGGAAGCAGGGGGCAGCCAGACGGGGGGCGGGGGCGCGCGGCGCGCCGTGCGCGCTCTCGGGCGCCCTCTGCTCGGCCTTACTCGCCTGCGCCCCCTCCCCCGTCGGGGTCTGCACAAAGGCAGGAGCGCCCCGCGGGGCCACAGGACGCCCAGGAACTACGGGGGTGGCACGGCAGATGTGGGCCCCCGGGATGGCACGGGGGGGGGGTTGTCCTCAGCGCCGGGAGGGGGTGCAGAGCCACCCCCTCCTGTGCCGGCGGTCTCGCCGCTTCCGCATCTGCTTGACGGCCCCCTCTGCGTCTGGCTGTCTCCCCATCACTTGCGTCTCTCTGCCCCCCTTTGTTCTCGCTTCCCCACACCTCCCCCCAACCCGGTATTTAAATCGCCTCCAGGCCAGGGAGTCCCTCACCCCCCTCCCCGTCCCCTCGCGGGCCTCTGGGGACACACGGTGTCCATCCCCAGCGGAGGGGCCTCAGTGGGGGAGGGGCGAGAGGGGGAGGGTCTTCTTTGTTTGAGCAGCGGCCTGCGACCGGGAGGGAGGAGGGGGAGCCTGGGTCGGCAGAGCCCCGGAAGGCCTCTCTCTAAAAGAGCCCGCGGCGCCCACAAAGACGGGCCCGGGCAAGAAATGGGGAGTTGTAGGCAGGAGCTGGCCTGGAGGGGGCTGCGGGGGAGGGTGGCAAAGAGCCCACGGGGGTGCAGGTGATAAGAGTCTCGTTCCTCGCAGGTGTGGGGGGTGCTTTAACCCGGAGTAAAGTCATCCGGTGAGGAGGGGGGCTCCCAGGACCAGGAGGCCTCCCCGAGGCACTCGGAGCGCCCTGGGGAGCGAGCGGTGGGGTGGGACGCGCGCTCGTCCTCCCCACTCCTTGCGCACGCACAGCCCTCCTCCTCCTCGGCCTCCGCTTCCGCGTCTCTGTGTAGTCTCCCGTCTCACCCTCTTCCTTCCTACCCCCAGCCGGCTCAGTTCGGGGAAGCTGCAGGAATTCGGCGTGGGGGATGGGAGCAAGTTGACGCTCGTGCCCACGGTGGAAGCTGGCCTCATGGTAAATGACTGAGGGGCGCGTGCCCTGGAGGCTTCTGTAATCTTAACCCTGGCCACCTCACTCCATAAATGCACCATCTTGTCCCTTGGAAAGAGCTCTCCCACCCGACCCCAGTTCACAGGGCCCCTTCCCCAGCTCCCTGCTCTAAACCCACACTGAGGTCACTCTTCATCCCTCTCTTTGTAGTCTCAGGCCTCAAGGCCCGAACAGTCCGTTATGCAAGCCCTGGAAAGTTTGACCGAGACCCAGGTAAGCACCCGCCACCGTCCTGACCCGGAGGTGGGCTCTGGCGGCAGCGGCCACGCCTAGGGACACCCTTAGAGCCTCCAGCTGTTTGTGCTTCCCTGGTGGCCTGTGGGGGAGGGGAAGAAAGCCCCGCCTTGGTGCCAGCTTGGCCTGGTCACCCCGCTTCCTCTTCCTCCCTACCTCCCCCAGCACCTGACCAGCTGACCTTGAGAACTTTTCTCTCCCACGGTGGCTGCCATTGGTTGGGGGGAGAAGGGCCGATCTTCCCACCAGCCCTGACTGTGGGTGACCTTGGCCCATGCTCACTGGAGCTTGTCCCCTCCACAGCCTAGTGTGTGCGCCCTCCCACTGTAGAGTGTGCGCCCCTCAAAATAAAAACTCCGTGGGGGGTGCCTTTGGAGAAGTAGGGTGACAAAACAAGCTGCCGATGCAAAGGGGTGGGGAGTCTCCCAGCCCCCCCTCCTCTCTCTGGTCTTTGTTCTCTGCCCCAACAAGGGGAGGGGCAGGCAGGGGCACCCAGCCCTAGGCCAGGGAGGCCTCCACAGGATGTTAAGAAAACATTTAGTAAGCAGCCAGGAGGGAGGCTGGGCCTGGCTCTGAGGAGGGTTCCCAGATTTGTTGAGGGTTCCCCCCCTTCCTTTCCGCATATTCTTGGCCACAGCAGGGCCCTGCTTGCTCACAGCGGCCCAGCTTCTCTAGTTCATTGGCACAGTGGCAGAGCAGGGGAGCAGACTGTGGCCTCCCCTGATAGGGGTAGTGGGCAGGGTCCCAGGACCCTCCCCTGCCCAGGCCTGGATACAGGAAGCCTGCCCGTCCAAGGTTCCCACTGTGGTGGCAGACGTGTGGTATACTGTCTCCCCAGCTAGGGGCGCAAGGGCTCTGGAGCTGGGTGGTCCGGCCTCTGGGTCCTTGGAGCCAGAGGTGGGGGCTGAAGGTGACTTCTAGCCCCGCTTTGAGCAGACTTGCCTGCTGGTCTGTGGGGGATGGGCCTGGCGTGAGGGAACTAGAAGGGGCGTTACGTGGAGCCTTGAGAGCCCCACAGTGCATCACTCACCTGGCCACCCATTTGTGCCTCCCACCCCCACGAGAGAAAGGGGTGACCCCAGGTGCTCAGGAAGCTATTTCAAGCCTGTAAGGGAGTAAGGCGGAGGAGGACCTGGGGCGGGGAGGCGGGAGTTCAGGGTCTGGCTGCTTTCTTGCCTGCTCACCCCTTCATCCCCTCCCCATGGGGCCCCAAGTGGAGAAGGTTACTCCAGCCCTCTGCCAGCAGAGCCAGGGGAGGGAGTTGCGAGGCGGCCTGGTGTGACTCATAGCCTCTATGTCACTTCTCAGAAACCTCCACTCCCCCCCCCCCCCAGCCTCTGGGGAGAACAAGGCTGATGCCAGGGCCCCACAAGTGGGGGAGAGGGTGCCCAGTGCATCCAGGGGTCAGGTAGGCCCACAGAGAAGCCCCCACAGTGTGCGAGGCCGGGGAGGGGGCAGACAGCCAGCAGGTCAGAGAGCGCATGCTTACCAGAGCAAATGGAGGCCCTTGGGGACAGGCCTCCAGGCCCTTCCCCTTCTCACAGCCCAGGACATATAAATATTTATCTTGGGAAAGCAAAGGTTGAGTGGGGAGGTCCTTCAGGATTCAGCTTAGCTGTTAAGAGAGAGCCTTACAGGGGTTCTCCAGTGCTAGACTCACAGGCAGGCAGGATCTGGAGGCTGAGGTGGGGGAAAGGAGAGGTGATGATTTGAGGGAGGGCAGTGACCATCAGCTGGGCCCCGCCCATCTGGTCCCAGTTTCCCCTTTAAAGGACCCAAGTTGGCTGGGGAGAACCAGGGGCTCCAATCTGACCCACCTCTGTCCCCCCCACAGCCCCCAGCGACACCCGGGCCAGGCCGGGCTGCCGGAGGAGGCTTCCGGAAATACAGATTGATTTTATTTAAGCGTCCGTGGCACCGACAGGGACCCCAGAGCCCAGAGAGGGGCGGCGAGAGGCCCCAGGTCACACACGGCGGGGAGAGCTGGGCCGGGTTGGGCCGGGGGCATCGGGAATGAGAACGCCGTCCACTGACGGCCGTCTCCCGCCTCTCTCCGTAGGTCAGCGACTTCCTGTCAGGCCGCTCGCCTTTGACCCTGGCCCTGCGCGTCGGGGATCACATGATGTTCGTGCAGTTGCAGCTGGCCGCCCAGCATGCCCCACTCCAGCACCGCCACGTGCTCGCCGCCGCCGCCGCCGCAGCCGCTGCGGCCCGGGGAGAGTCCAGTGTGGCCGCCCCGGTGTCCTCGCCCTGTCGGCCGGTGTCCAGTACCGCCCGTGTGCCCCCAGTATCCAGCAGCCCTTCACCCGTGTCCCCCTCCCCCGTCACCGCCGGCTCCTTCCGATCCCACGCAGCCTCCACCGCCTGTCCTGAGGTGAGGATGGGAATCTTCTCTGCACTGGAGGGGGGGGCGGGGCTGGGGGCTCCGGCTAGGTGGCCTTGGTCATGTGCAGGGGAGCCCGGACTGCAGATGGGAGCCTGGGGCTGGTCGGAGGGCCCTGACGCTGCCCTTGGAGGCTGGGGAAACTGAGGTGAGGAGTGCCCCCACCGAAGTACCCACTTGTCTCGGTCTCTCTGCAGCAGATGGACTGTTCTCCGCCGGCCAGCAGCAGCGCCACCTCTACCCCAGGCAGCAGCCCCACTGCCCGCTCCCGCAAACCCGGTGCCGTCATCGAGAGCTTCGTGAACCACGCTCCGGGGGTCTTCTCAGGGACCTTCTCTGGTAGGTGTGGCCACACCTGGGTGTTGTTGAACTCTAGAGCTTGAGGTCCCATGTCCCCGCTGCGCTCTCTAAACCTCTTCCCCCGGGAATCTGGGGCGCGCACCTGTGTGACCCGAGACAACATAGGGCATGCCACCTGTGCCCGTGTGGTCACGTGGGCTCTGCTGAGGCTGCGCTACTGCTGGGCCACACCCTTTTTCGAGATGGGCTCTTCTTTAGGTCCCCCAGCCGTCTTGGGAGTTTGGTTTGGCTTTGTGTTTTTTTGTCTTTTTGGGGTTTTTTTGGTTTGTTTTTTGAGACAGGGCTTCTCTGTATAGCCTTGGCTGTCTTGGAACTCTTGTAGATCAGGCTGGCCTCATACTCAGAGATCCTCCTGCCTCTGCTTCCCAGAGCGCTGGGATCAAGGGTGTGCGCCCAGCATTGGCTTGGGGTTAAGACCTTGCTGCAGCCTCCTGAGTGGCTGACAGGTGGGCGCCACTGGACCCAGGCACTGCACCTTGCTGTCTCCTTCCCCCACACTGAACAGCTGACCGCCTGGGGCTCACGGGGGCTCATGGTCCTTTCTACTAACAGGCACACTGCACCCCAACTGCCAAGACAGTAGTGGGCGGCCGCGGCGGGACATCGGCACCATCCTGCAGATACTCAATGACCTCCTAAGTGCCACTCGGCATTACCAGGGCATGCCACCCTCGCTGACCCAGCTCCGCTGCCATGCCCAGTGCTCACCTGCCTCACCGGCCCCTGACCTCACCCCCAAAACTACCTCCTGTGAGAAGCTGGCAGCCACAGCTCCCACCTCCCTGCTCCAGGGCCAGAGCCAGATCCGAATGTGCAAGCCCCCTGGTGAGTGCTCCCCACCCAACCCAACCTCCCTGTCGGTCAAGGCTTTCTCTTTGTGAGCTGGTGGCAGAGGGAACAGCTGACCTGCCTGGGGTCCCCCTGGAGCTGGCAGCCGCTCCCCTCCCCCCCAGACCTGCCCCAGCTGGGAGAAAAGGAGGCAACTGTTTGTTGCTGCACAGAGGGTCCTTGTGAGCTCCGGAGGGCCCCGGCCTCACTTCCTCCTCCCCCCTCCCCAGGCCCATCTCCAGATGGCCTTTGGCTCTTTCATGAATGGCTGAATCAGTTCAAGCCCCTAAGATGGGCCAGACGGGCCCTCCCCCACCCGAGCCATGGGATGGTCGTGGCCACTGTGCCCTACCTAGATCACCTGCCTCCACAGCCCTGTTCTCCAAGGAGGGAAAGTGAGGCAGAAGCTTTGTAGCACCTGTTCTGGAAACAGGTTCTTTTGAGGTTGCTTGTTTGGCGTTTGTATTTCATTAGCGAGATCCCCAGTCTCTCACCAGGGGCCTCTAGGCAGGGCTCTCCCTGCTCAGTCAAGCCTTCAGCTCTCTTAGTCTTTATTTTCAGAGGGGTTTCTACTTTGTTGTCCAAGCTAGTCTTGAACTTGGAGTGTTTGGGTCTCTGCCTCCTAAATAACTGGTGACCAGTGTACCCAACCATACCATGCCATTTCTCCTTTGGTCTCTTGAGACAGGGTTCTTACTATGTAGCTCGGCCTGTCCTGGAATTTACTCTGTAGACCAGGCTGGCCTCGGGCCTCCTGCCTCTGGAATTACAGGAGTGCGCCCTGCTTACTTCCTGCATTTCTGTGACTAAGCCCTGGTGCAACACTTAGTCAGCCCACAGCCCTACCTGCCCTCCCAGCATTCGCCAGGAACGGGAGTAGGGCTGGGGCATTGTGTGTCCTGCCGTCCGGTGGTGCTCCGGCCTGAGAGTCCGGGCTCAGGGTTCATGGAGGCCTGTCCCCTTTTGTAGGAGACCGACTGCGACAGACAGAGAACCGCGCCACGCGCTGCAAAGTGGAACGCCTCCAGCTCCTGCTGCAGCAGAAACGCCTGCGAAGGAAGGCCCGGCGGGACGCCCGGGGTCCTTACCACTGGACCCCCAGCCGCAAAGCTGGCCGCAGTGACAGCAGCAGCAGTGGGGGCGGAGGTAGCCCCAGCGAGGCTGCAGGCTTGGGCCTCGACTTCGAGGACTCCGTTTGGAAGCCTGAAGTCAACCCGGACATCCAGTCCGAGTTTGTGGTGGCTTAAAGGATCCAGTCCCCTTGGGTCTGTCACGTCCCGGACCCCAGACATGGGCAGGGGGAAGCCACAGCACGGACGCTGAGCAGCCCAGCTCTGGGGGGCAGGAGGTTACCTCCATCGCCACTCACCAGCCTTTCTGATTCTTTTTTAGCTCCTCCCCCTGATTGTCTGCCCTGCATCCCTGGTCACATACCCACCTCTTTCCTCCCTCACCATGGTCGCGGCCTCTGCGCCAGGGCCCTTCCCTCCCACCTTCTCCAGCTCCAAATATGTAGCAGTCTGTTCCCAGATGGCCCAGACGGAGGAAGCCACCCACCCCAGCCCTTCCGCTCTGTGCAGCTCTCCCCACCCCCACCAGAAACCCGATTCAGGATTTTAACTCCACGTAGATTCTCCAAGAAGCACTTTACAGATGAGGGTTGGGGACCCAAGAGGAGTGTCCCCCACCCCCACCCCCGTCTGCAGACTTGGCCTCCATTCCAGGCCAGCTGGATCCCCCGCCCCTCCCGCCCTGGAAACTAAGAGATTCAACAGGGAAATACTTCTTTGTCCACAATGCCCACAGCCTTCCTTCTGCCTCAGTCTCTCAAGTGCTACAATGACGGGCCTTTGCCAGTATGCCTGGCCGGCCCTGCTCTCGCCCCAAAAAGCTGGTTCGATGGCAGATGCTGTAGCTGGTGGCTGTTTGTTGGTTAGGTGGGGAGGCTCCTTTTCCTCACAGGAAGGGACAGGCCTCCAGCCACCCTTTCTGCAGGACACTGCCCCACTGTCCTCTCCTTCCTCCACACACCCACTCCCCTAACCTTCCTTCCCGATGGAGCTTGGGGGACTATTTATAGATTTTGTTTCTCTGACTGAGCCAGTAATGGTTGCTATTCTCTAGGAAAAAAGCAAAACTGGGGGGTAGGTGGTGGGAGGGGTCCCCAGCGAGAAGCCCCTGTCCCTCTCCTCTCCAGGCCCTGCTGGGGACGTGAACCGAGGGACCACCTCACCTGTAAGGCGGGATGGGGAGTGGGCTGTCGAGCTGTGACAGCATTAACCCCGCTCTGGGGAGAGCACGCTGCTGGGCCACTTGGCCCTCCCCTCACACTGGGGCCGGTTCAGCAGGGGTCAATCTGTGGTTTTCGTTGTTTTTCCCTCCACATTGAAAATTTTCGTGATAACGGGATGTGTGTCCACCCCAACACCTGTCCTCGGATCCCTTTGTTCTAGTGTGTGGACCCCGTCTTTGCCTCCTCACTGTGTTCAACCTTAATGGTTTGGGATGTGAACGTGTTGACTAGCTGTAAAGGTCTTTGTGGGGGGTGGGGTGGGAGGGGATCCCGAAGGGTAGAGGCCAAGCAAGAATTCGGTTTGGTTTGGTTTTGTTCTCAATTTTTTTTTTTTTTCCAAAAAAGAAAAGGGAGGGTGGGCTAGGTGGGTGCATTTTTTTAAAGCTGTCTTGGATACCTATTTAAATGTGTGTTTTGGGTTTTTTTAGGATTTTTTTAAACTGCCTGTGAAGTGTCCCTGGGCTGAGGGTGGAAGCCTCAGGCGGGAGCCCACCCATAGTTCTTCCCTCTGACGGACTTCCCCACATAGCATTAGCCGCCCTCGGGGGGAGGGGGAGAGAATCCGGCTGTGGGGCTCCACCTCGCCCAAGTCTTTTACTGAAAATTGAGGGGTTATAAAAAAAAAAAAAAAAAAAAAGCTTACACGAGCACCGAATTTCAAATAAAAAAAAATGAGACGTAACCGTAGCCCCCGTTTGCTCCTTAGGGATTCCAGAGGCCCCTTGTTCTAGGACTGAGGTGCCCTGGTTCCCGAAAATGGTTTCCCAAGCCGCTTCAGCTCGGGTCTGGCAGGAAGCTGCCTAGGGCGGAGGGAGGGAGGGCCTCGCCACTTCCTGCTACCCGGGGCCGGAAGTCCTTCTGGGCGTGGGGCCGGGGCATGCCCTGGGCGACGCTTTCGCCTTCACTTCCCGGCTCCACCGTGGGCAGGAGACGGGAACGTGGGAGTCAGCAGAGGGGCAGAGCTTCCCAACTCCCGGGAGCTCGGACTCTGGGAAGGACTTTGCAGAGTCTCACCGCCCGGCGCCTGCCGTAAAGTGATTGCGCCAGGCAGTGTGGGGTCGGGGGCGCTGCGGGTTCGTGCTCTCGGGGAGCTAGACCAGCCAGGCCAGGTGACTAGCCCCTCGGTGCCCACCCGAGGGCGGACTCCTTCGGTCCTCTGCTCCCCCTATGCCCCCTGGTGATTGTGGGGACTTGGCACCTCCGTGCCTTCAGAGTTCGAGCTGACACAGTTCTCTGTCTTTCAGCCTCTTAATCCTCTGTCGTTCTGTGCGCTGCTGTGGTCAGAAGTAGTTACACTCCCATTTTATAACCCAGAAGACTGAGGCCCCAACACAGCTTTGGGCTTGGAGGTGTCGACTTGTAGGAATCTATGTTTTCAGCCGGTGAGGGAGCAGCTGCTTCCCCGAGGGTGGCCTGGGACTCCTTAGGAGCTTTCTGCCCCTCCCTCCGCCCAGCAACCCCAGATCGTCCCACGCCCACACCCGGAAGGCGGGTGACCCATCAAGCCTAATCCCTGGAGAGTTCATGGTCAATACGCTCAGATATTTGGGGACCACAGGACGTAGGTGAGGGGCTGGTGGAGATGGTTGCAGGTGCGTGCATGTTGGGAGTTTAAGGTCACGACCTTTTGAGGCTGTGAAACCTCCAGATCACCACAAAGCTTTCTGCACCCCGCCAGCGCTCAGGGCGAACGGACTAACCACCGCAGGGCGATCGCACGGTCCCCGAGTGGAGGCCCAGTGCGCAGGGCAGGTAAGGAGAGGTAAACCGAGGCTCAGGACAGCAAAGGCAGCCGAACTCGCAGAGGGGCGGGGTCGGCTCCTCGCTTCCTTCCGCACCCCCCGCCTGCACAACACCCCATTGAGGAAAAAGCTGAATGGGAGGGGGCGGCCCCCCGGAAACCTGAGATGGAAACGCGGTTGCCAGGGAAACGCACCGAGAGAGGCTCCCGACGTCACCGCAGGACGAGCGCCCCGTCCGCCCCCGCCCGCGCTTCGGCCCGGGGTCCGCCCGCCCGCGGGGAGGGCTCATTGGTGGAAGTGCCTGTCGGTCTTCCGGGAGCGCCAATTGTTTGAGGTTGTCCTCTGGAGGCGGGGCCTCCGGCCTGGCGAAGCCGAGTGCGCCAGCTCGGAGGCGCTGCCGCCCCGCCCCTCTGCCCGCGTGTCTGCAAACTTGGGGGCGAGAGTCGCAGCTGAGGCTTGACGGCTGCGGCTGGGCCTGGACGGAAGAGGGGGCGTCCCTGGGGGTGTCGCACGTGGACCCCCCAGCACCGACACGCCACGTGCACCGCGCTTTGCACACCGGCGTTTCCTGCCACATCCCCTTTGGGTTGACTGACGCCCCCCCACACACACCCGGTTCTCCTGCATTTCCCAGCCTCTTGGGAGGACTTGAAGAAGGGAGGCGACCTGTAGGAGGGGGCTTTGCGGGAAGAATAGGAG
The DNA here is from genome assembly GCF_907164565.1 of Psammomys obesus. Taxonomy (NCBI): domain Eukaryota; kingdom Metazoa; phylum Chordata; class Mammalia; order Rodentia; family Muridae; genus Psammomys; species Psammomys obesus. The sequence goes on from NW_026590511.1 coordinate 737,972, forward strand.
TTGGCCAAGTATTGCTGGAAGAGAGAAAGGGTGTGTTGCGGGGACAGCAGTCAGGTAACGTTGCGAAGGGGATAGGGAGCTAGGAAAAACAGACGCTGGTAAAGGCTCTGAAGGAGATCCCCCAAGTCTAGACTTGAGCGGTGGGGGCGGGGCGCCTGGCCATGACCCTGCTTATAATCACCCTTTGGGAGGTGGAGGCAGCAAAAGTAGAACAGGTTTGCACGGCACGAAATTCCAATCATCCGGAAGAAGCTGCGAGGGCTGGTGGCAGGGATGGAGGATGGGGAGGGCGAGGATGTTAAAATGCACGCTCGTACTTGGGAGGAGGAGAGGACCCCCGGGGCAGGAATTCCAGGTCGCCCTCAGCTGTCCTGGCCTGTGGTCTCCTTAAAGAAGTGGGAGAGAGGTGGGTGGCGCACACCTGTCCACTCAACGCTTCAGAGGCTGAGGCAGAAGGATGACTGCGCGGTCATAGCCGAGCAGTGCTAAATAACAACCTTGTGCCCAGGCTGGCCCAGGGTGAGAAGACCACGGGAGGGGCTGGCGACCAGCAGTGGCGTGACCTGCCAAGCCTGCCAAGAGGGTAACCTCGCAGATGGGCAAGTTCTGTGACCAGGCAGCCGGGGGCGGGCAGAAAGAGGTCACTAGGGGTCATGGCTTCCTGCCAGAGTCTAGAGTCCCCTGGGGGGAGGGGTGGCCACGTTCCAGCCGGGACCTGGCAGTAAGCTCTGAGAAGGCAGAGGTCTGGAGGTGGTGGCTCTGCGTGGGCAGCCGGGAGGAACAGAACCCGTGGAGGAGGCCAGAGATAGTACCCACAGGGCATAGCCGCCCCCGTGGGGCCTCAAGCAGCTCCACCCTCCTGCCCGGCCTTGGGAAGGAGGCTATGCTGGCGGCGGCTGGGCGTGGAGTCTGATTCCAGCCCCACCCACGGCCACCCAGTCCTCCCCGGTGTCACGCGGGGCAGGTGAGCCGCTCAGCCTGCCAGGTGGAGGAGGAGGGCTGTCACCTGGACGCCTCCCTGTTCCTGTGCAAGGCTGGCTGGGTCCCCGGCTCAGTCCCTTCAAGCTTTTCTCTATTTCTGTCTCCACACAGACCCCCTCTATTTTCGTCCTTTCACTGGCTGGCCCACCCTTCCCCTCCCTCATTTCCGCCCCCTTCCTCACCCTTCCTCCTCCCCTTACATTCCAACCTCCGCCCCCGCCCCCAGCCACAGGGCCAGCTGCTGCTTTGGGTGTCCAAGGGACTGATAGGGAGGTGGGTTCTGACTCGGGTCAGAGGTCCTCCCTCAGAACAGGCGGGGAACTGGAGAGCGTGCCCTCAGCCTTCTGGAATGTGGGCGGGACAGGTCCCTATTGAAGGAGGAGGTCATCCTTCTCCCCAGCAGGCAGCCGCAGACAGCTGTCATGCCCCACAATCCCTGAGCAGAACACCACCAAGCTGAGGCCTCTGGACACTCAGGGCAGCAAGCAGCTGCACTGACCAGAAGCCTTTATGAAGACTGTGCACCAGGCTCTCGTTGCACAACACCCACCCTGTGAACCTGATCCTGACCCCACACTTTGGTTCTTGCACACCCAGGGCCAAGCATCTCAGAGATAGGTGAGGTCAGAGATTGGGAGTTCAAGGCCAGCCCGGGCAATTTAGTGAGCCCCCTGTCCCCCTTGGCTTGTAAAGGACGAAGCAGGCTGGGTGCATAGCTCCGTGGTAAGCGCTGGCCGCCTTGCTTGCCTGTTCTGTGTTCCCCACAGGAAAAAAAAAAGGAAACTGAAAGAGTTGGGGTCTCTTTATTGTTTTAAATTGACTTCTTTCATGTGTATGGGTGGTGTGTGTGTGTGTGTGCGCGTGTGTGTGTATGCGAGCGCATGCGCCATGTTCGTGCCTTGGGGCCGGGTTGGGGCTCAAGCCACTGGAGGACTCCTGTCGGAGCCTCTGTGACTGCAGTTACAAATGCCTGTGAGCCACTATGTGGGCATTAGGAATTGAATCCAGACCCTCTGGAAGAGCAGCCAGTGCCGCCAGTGCCCTTGGCTGCTGACACATCTCTCCAGCCCCAAGCATTGGGATATTTGCCCAGCAAGTAGTGCTCAGTATACCTAGGACTAAAGACAGCACCCTCCCCCAAACAACCACAGGCCAGCCAAGGAGAGGCAGGGCTCCCTGCTTCTGGACTGCCTCTGATACGACTGGTGGGAAATTGGTGTGTTGGTTGGAGACAGATGTGCCCTAAGAAACTGACTGCCCGTTGTTGGCTTGTCATCCTGGCACTCCAGAGGGAGACATGGGAGGCTCACTTTCCATACAGACAGTCATCAGGGACAGCCTGGGCTTGGTGAGACCCTAAGTCTTCTGCGGAATGTTGGCAGTACACACAAATCGGGGCAGGTAAGTGACAGCTGAACAACTGACATCCGAAGAAGACAGAAGGAAAGGTTCAACTGCCACCCTTGATCCAGTCCCCGCCAGACCCTGGAGGCTCCCCAGATCCCACTCACTTCTCAGATGAGGCAATGGGGCCAGGGAGGCGCCTGGGTGCCGCCTACCCAGACAGCTGGGCCCGTGGGCTACGGCTGACCCTCTGGGGTGGGTGGACAGGTGTTGGGACTGTCTGCCTGCTCGGGGACCCTCCAGGCACATGGAGGTTGACAGATGCGTCCTGACCTGAGGATTTGCACACACATGTGACTGTCCCCATGCAGCTCAGTGCAGAAGAAGTACTGCAGGCCACCAGCCCCAGGCAGAAGCCACTCCGCTCACCTCAGTTTCCAGGGAGCCTGTCAGTGGGTTAACCCTGCGAGGGAGGCCACAGCACAGTCAGCTGTGCGCGTGGGTGGGCGTACTGTGAGTGGACAGAGTGGAAGAAGGCTGGCTCTCCGGGATGATGGGTGGAGGAGGCCCTCACAGAGCGGCATTTGAGGACCCCTGGGAGTAGATGCCAACCCCTCCCCTCCAGCAGCTATAGAAACCCAAATAGATCCTTTCCCAGGATGGTGAACCAGCTAGCGTCTGGGGTTTCCTGGGTGTTGTAGCAGGGCGCCCGCTGCCTGTCCCTGCTCCAGCCACCCTGTTGTGGTTTCCCAGTCCCAGCTGTTCATAGAGACAGGCAGGCAGGTACGGGGAAGCCCGAAAGGTCTCTCCGGGATGCAGGCAATGTACGAGAGACTCAGGCATGTGCACTTGACTGTGAGGCTGATGGGTCTGCTGCAGAGGGTGTGGGCGTGCACGTGTCGAATGACATGTGTGGCGTGTCATAGGATGCGTGTGCTGTCTGAGGCGTCCGTCCCTCTGCCGCTCAAGGCCCAGGTCTGGGCAAAAGCCTGAAGGGCCAGGCCTCCCAAGCTTTCAAATTCCCATTCCTGGGATGTGACTCAGGGCTGAGGGGAGGGATGAGTCACAGGAACTTAGGCCTAGCCTGCCCGGCCACAGACCCCCTTCCAGAAGCAGAGGGTAGTCCCCGTGAGTGGCAGGAGGCCAGCCCTCAGACGCCTGGGGCCTCCCGAGGAGTCCGAGCCCACCCAGCCAAAGGCGAGCTTAACGCTTACAGCAGGCTCTGGACTCATCAATTGGAAAGGCCCGGGTGACTCCAACACGGTGCCCACCCCGGAACGTGAGTCACGCCACCAGGCATAGATGGCTATATTAGCAACGTGGGTCCCGGCCCACCTCAGTCACCACCACCCAGCCCTGCCCTGAGCATCTGCCTCCAGGTTGTGCTCATGGTTTTCGGCGTCACAGCGCCCCATCCACCCACCCTGTCCTTAGGGAACGCAGGTCAGCCGTGCAAAGATGACTATGTCCTCTTCACACACACCTAACGAAGCCAATGCCCCTGTCCACGGGAGCCAGATGTTTCTTCAAATCCTCACGTTTCCATCTGGGTCCCTGCGGGTCTCCTGCCCACGTGCGCACATGTGCGCCACACCTGGCAACACACGCACACAGACTGCGTCCTCCACCCTGGCTCTGGTCCCAGAGGCTCTGGGGCCAGCTGGGCGGCTTCCAGGCTTTGCCATCACGGTCCCACTTGTGCGCCCCCGCCGGGCAGAGGCCAGGTGTCCCCGGCCCCCGCCCAGCCGAGAAGGGGGCGGTAATTACGCGGCCTCGGGGTGCCCCCCACACACGCGCCTTTCATCCCGGGCCACGCCCGTCCCCAACCCAGACGCTCATTACTGCCTCCTTCCTGGTCATTAGCCTAGGTGCGGGGAGGACCGGGAGGGCAGACGGGTATGGGGTGGGGGGAGCGGCGCGGTGCAGCGCCCCGCATTGTCTCCATAGCGACACCCAGCGTGGAGTGGGGTGCCGTGTGAACCAGAGATCAGGATTGACTGGGCTGGCACCCGGCATCCCCTCGGATCTATAAACGACCCTTGAGATCCAGGCCGGCCCCCAGTGGCCGCGGACGACAGTGACCCACCGGGCGACGTCTGGGCCCAGTGCTCTGCCCAGCTCGGGAGCGGTCCTCGAGTGTGGGGTCCACCTGCTCTGGTGGTGCGGCCCAGCCACCTCCCAGCTGGGCACCGTGAAGCTAAGCCGGCACTGTCCTGGTCTCTGTCCGTGATGACGGTCCGCGGTGGCGACGTCTAGCGGTCACAGCGTGGCCAAGCAGCTGGCGGCCGCCCGGGAAGAGGCGGGACCTCAGTCCCGAACGCTCCGGCCGAGGCTGCAGCGCCCTCTCGTGTCCTCGTCGGGCAGAGAGAACCATTTTTGAGTCGCGCGTGGTTCTGGGGTTCACAGCGTGGGTGGAGATGGGTGTGTGTGTAAGAGGGCTCCAGCCGCTTGTAAAGCCCACCAAAGGAAACAGAGGGTCCTGGTGGCACGCCGAGCCACCTGTGCACGCGGGCACAGGTGAGTGCCCGGGGAAACACACCTTAGACACCAGTACACCAAACACGCAAGAGACACACCCTGGAGCGGTGTTCGCGGGTCCCGTTTGCACGCTTTTCTGGGGGCTCGAAATGGCCGTGAGTACTGGTGGAGCGCAGCCCAAAGGAGCTGCCTGGTAGTAGGCTAAGTAAGTGGGTGCTGGCTGAATGAATGAATGAATCAATGGATGAATACGCAATTCCCAAAACCAGGAACTGGTCTCTGAATGGGGAGCAGACTAGGGACCCAGAATGACCCTGGGAGCTGAGACGGGGACCCAGTTTTCCTTCCGGGGGCCCACACCAGCACTGCCTCCTCCGGCTGTGCTGGCCTGTGGTCCAGCGGTCCCAGGTTCCCTGAGGTTGTGGTGCCCTCCCCTCCTGGATGGCGCACGTTGAGGGGAGGGGAGGCATGTTGGTTTCTCGGCTCTTTTTAATAACCTCCTTGCGTGAGTGGCTGACGCAGCAGGCTGCTCTGACGGGGATGGGAGGGCTGCGTGCAGGGAGTGAGGTGCAGAGGGTGGCCATGAGTCACCAGCCGCCATCCAGGGGGAGGGGAGCGTGGAATTCCTGAGCGCTTCTGGCATCCTTCTGCTGGAGACAGCCGGGTCACGGGTCACCCCGACCAACCTCATCTGAGGGTCAGTGAGTCTGGGGCTTGGAGCAGGGTTGGGCTGTCTCAGCCCTCAAAATCGCCAGGGGCAGTGCCAGAGTGTGGGGTTCCCATCGCTGACATCCAGGGAGATGTCTGCACTGGCTGGGTCCTCAGGAAGAAGGCGTAGAAGTCAGAGGTGAACTGTCTTAGATGGGGGTGAGGATCCTTGCAAAGATGACTCAGGCCCCCTGGGTCTCATGACCCTCAAACCGGAGTGAAAGGAGAGAACTTGACCCTCTTACCCCAGCTACCTGGGAGGTGAGGCTACAGAGTTCAAGGACAGGTTTCGAAACTTGGTTGTCTCCAAAGAAAAAGCTGGCTTAGTGGTGAAAAGCCCTATTCGCTCTTGCAGAGAATGTGGGTTTAATTCTCATTTTCCAAGTGGGGTTCACAATTGTCTGTAACTCTGGATCCAACACTCTCTTCTGACCTCTGTAGGCACAACACATACAAACGGGGTGAGCAGTCTCTCAGGCAAAACATCCATACATGTGAATAAATGTGGGGTTTTGGTTTTGTCACACACACAGATATATGCGTAGTCCTCACTGTACTGGAACTAACGCTGTTACCAGGCTGGCCTCAAATTTACAGAGATCCACCTGCTTCTGCCTCCCAACCAAATGCTGGGATTAAAGACGTGAGCCACCACCGTCCCGCTATAAATGTATTTTTAAGAAGGCTAAGGACGGACGTAGCTTGGCTTAAGTCTGTGCCGGGAATCCTCCAGCAATGGGCTGGGGCCGTGGCTCGGATAGAGGCCCTGCCTACGATTCCCCAGTGAGAGGCTAGAGGGCACAGCTCAGGGATAGAACCCCTTCCACAGCATGCTTGAGACCCTTAGGGCACATGAAGGACGCGGGTACATGTAGGTGAGTGTTGTTCTGCCAGTTGTGCGGTGAGGGGTATACACCTGGTTGGGGTGGAAGTCAGGGTCCAAACGGCAGCGGCAGGGCAGGCTGACACCGTAGGCAGACTGAGTCTGTGCAGGTGAGGAAAAGGAGGCAGTGTTGACATCGTGGGTAATCCTGGGATGGAAACCTTAGGGCTGGACTTATGGAGTGTCCGGGAGCCTTGCGGGTACAGAGAATTGTTGGGCATCAGTTGTATTGGGAGGTTCTTTTGGACTAGGGTAATTCGGGAGGATTTGGGTTCGTGGGCAAGAATGGAGACGAGGAGCCAGCGAGATGACTCAGTGGATAAAGGCGCTTGCCGCTAATCCCCAGTTTGCATCTCTCCAAGGAGAGACTCTAGAAAATGGTCTTCTGGCTTCCACACTTCCACCCACAGGCGTTAGCAAGTAAATGTAAAAAAAATAAAATAAAATGAAAAGAAAAAGACTGGAGAAGTGTGAATAAGTCGACCAGTCAAGGTTCGAGCCATATTTGGGAGTCCCACTGAGGCAGCAAATGCTCTTTAAAAGTAGAGGCCTGAAGCTCTTTGTTCCCCGCCGCAGGCCAACCAGGCGGGGACCAAGGAAGTGGGTCAGCTCCGCCCCCGAAACGCTCTGACCCCGCCCCCTGGTCGCTAGCGGGTGGGGGAATGCGGCTTAGGCACATGGCAGCCAATCACAGAGCTCAGCGCCTCCGCGCGGGCCGGGATTTGGCCAACAGAGTCCCGCCCCTCCAGCGAGGCAGCTGCCGAGCCCGAGGCGCCGGATTGGCCAAGGTGGCGTAGTAGGCGGGCTCGGGGGCGTGGCTCCAGGGGCGGGGTATATCAGGCTGGACTCGGGCGCGCCTCCTCGCACTCGCGCGTTAGGAGGCCTGGGTGTTTGTGGCGCGCTGTCTTCCCTCCCGCGTCCGGGACCTGCCCGACTCAGCGGTGAGGGCTCGGCGGACCGGCTCCGAGGGGCCCGGGGCGGCGGGCGGCCTGTGACTCTCGGGCGAGGCGGAGCCGCAGCGGCACGCCCCTGGGACTTGGGGGCGGGCCCGGGTTGGAGTCCGCCCCGCCGGCGGCAAGGCGGGCAGCGGGACACCGGGGCCTCACGCTTCCCCGTGGGCGTCCTCCACCGCGCGGCACCCCCCGGGCCGAGGCCGCCTTTAATGGTGGGCTATTTTGTAAAATGGCGGCCGCGAGGCTCTGAAGGGCTTTGCCGGCGAAATGGCGGGACTGCCGAGTGCCCGGATGGAATGGCGCAGGGAGCGCGCGTGGCGCATGCGCTGCTCCGGGGGCGGGGCGCGCCTAGTTCCCGAGTCTTGTTCGTGGATGTGGAGCTGTGTCGCGTGTGACTCTTCTTCAGCTCGGTTTTCTCCTCCCTCGTGGTTCCATGTGGGAAGAAAGCACATGTAGTTTTGAATCTTGCCCTTCTGCGTCCCAACCTTGTTGCCCCTCAGGTAGAATGGTCCAAGTGGTCGGGGCCTGGTTGTCCCCAGCCAATGATGGCTTTGCTTAAGTGCCACGCCTCTTCCTGTAGCCACACCTCTTGGGCCAAAATTCCAATCCACAATGCAAAAGCCATTTCTCTAGTCCTTAGTTGAGTGAACCTGTCGCTCCACGTTGCATCCCATAACTGTCACACCTCCCAGACAGAACCCTAAAAGCGTATTTCAGTGATGAAGCTTCTCTGGCCCAACAACTTGTAGCTAGTGAGGATAGGAAGTCGCTTTGTGTCCCCAACCACACACCCCCTCTTCCAAAGTGAAGAAAATGCCAGCATGCCAGTCTAGCTGGGTGATCCAGACCTTGGCATCCTCTGCCTAGGTATAATGAAGGGGCACTGCAGGAAAGGGACTAGAGTTCATTTGTATTAAGTCCTAGAACCATCATTAAGGTCAGCCTCTTATATGACACAGTCTTACATGTGGGTTTAGGATGGTTTAAAAAGTAGGAAAGATTTCCCTGGTTTTGTTTGTTTTGAGACAGTGTGTATCCCAGGATAGTATCCGACTTGGTCTGTAGTTGCGTATGGGTTTGGACTTCTGATCCCTGTACCTCCAAATCCCAAAGGCTGGAGTATTTGTTTTGAAACAATCTCCCAAACTGTCCCACAGTGTCCTTTATTTCCATCTTCCTACCTCAGTGGCTCTAGTGGCTGAGTGACAGGTGTGAAACACCAGTTGTGGTTCAGGTTTCCCAGGAAGGCCATGGGTCACTTTTATATACAAAAGTATGTAAGGGGGGAGAAGAGGCAGGAGACTCCGTAAGCTTGCAGTGGCCTGCCACATCCAAGCACTTAGGCTAATGCAGGGAAATGGAAGGCCATCCTGGGCTTTAAAGGGAGGCCCTGTCTTGAACTTTGTAAAGCCTAAGAGTATACTACCTGGGGGGAGGGGTGGCTGAGGCAAAGCAAACATCTGTGGTGTTTGCACAGGCTGCCATGGCATCAGATGAAGGCAAGCTTTTCGTGGGAGGGCTGAGCTTCGACACCAACGAGCAGGCGCTGGAGCAGGTCTTCTCCAAGTACGGGCAGATCTCTGAAGGTGAGGCTTGGGCAGAGAGCATTGTTCTTGGTTTCTCCTCTGGAGGCACTGGGCATAACCAATGCCTCTCTCTGCAGTGGTGGTGGTAAAGGACAGGGAGACGCAGCGATCCCGTGGCTTTGGGTTTGTCACCTTTGAGAACATTGATGACGCTAAGGACGCCATGATGGCTATGAACGGGAAGGTGAGGATCAGGTCAGGCAATTTGGGTTGCAAGGGTCTGGTGTGGAATGGGGCACAGCTGACCCTCTCTCTATCCCACAGTCTGTGGACGGGCGGCAGATACGAGTTGACCAGGCTGGCAAGTCTTCTGACAATCGGTCCCGCGGATACCGGGGTGGCTCTGCAGGAGGCCGGGGTTTCTTCCGCGGGGGCCGCAGCCGGGGCCGTGGGTTCTCCAGAGGTGAGTGCTGGGAGGCCTTAGGCGGCTGGTGGTGGGACTGCTGCAGGGGTAGGGACTCAGTGACTCTGTTCTCTCTGGCATCTACAGGAGGAGGAGACCGAGGCTATGGAGGTGGCCGCTTTGAGTCCCGGAGTGGGGGTTACGGGGGCTCCAGAGACTACTATGCCAGGTAAGCCAGAAGGGAGCCTCAGGGAAGTTCAGCCTTGGTGGCAACAGCTGGGCCTAGGCTGTGAGAAAAGGGAGGTTGCATCAGCTGAAAGGGCGAGCTGCTGCAGGTGTTTTGTTTTGCTCTCTGCTGGGCACCCAGCTGGCACTAGGACTTCGTATACAGGGCGGGCAGCCTCCACACTGCACCCACTCTTGCCAGCTGCAGCTGGTGTAGGGAGGAGCCCTGTTGCCACTAGAACTATGCCCTGTAGTGTCCATGTGTGTCCTTCCACAGCCGGAGTCAGGGTGGCAGCTACGGTTATCGGAGCTCTGGCGGTTCCTACAGAGACAGTTATGACAGTTATGGTAAGTCTGGCTCCAAGGACGCCACCTGAGTGGCGTGCGGTTGGGCTCGGTGAACCCTTGTGTCCTCAGAGCATCTTAGGCTGCTCAGCCTGGGGTGCAGTTCCCAGGCCTGCCAACTGGACAGGGCAGGTGCATGGAACCCTGTGCCACCTCCTGCGCGCGGGTGGAGCGCAAGCTCCAGTGCCTTTACACTGTCCCGCTTCTGTCCTCAGCTACACACGAGTAAAAGCCCTCCGCGTCCAGATCGTCCTTCCATGGCTGTAATTAAGATGGGGGAGCTTCGCTGAGCGTTGTGTAGTGAGCACCTCGTTCCCACTTTTGTAGTCCTTTCCGTTCCCACCCGTCGGCAGCCTGCTGCTGGCCCGAGACGGCCTCCTGACTAGACTTCTTTTTATGAAGTGCTGTCTATTTTTAAGCGTTTTTAAAAACGTTTTGGAAAGCACTTCAGATTTTACTGTTTACCATGAGCCATGGGTTTTTGTTTTTTTTTTCTAAATTGTCTGGTTGTGTGGGTTTTGGTTACTTAATTTTTTTTTTGGGTTTTTTTTTTTGTTTTTTTCTTTTTTATGTGGCCGACCATGAAGTCTGGCGCCCCACCCCTCCTGAGATGAAATGGACTTGATTTGAGCAAGCCATGGCTCTCCAGCTCCCCAGCTCCACTGTGGAGCACAGCAGGTCCCGCCCGTGGGGCACAGGTCCGTGGGGACGCAGCAGTCCAGGAGGCTGTGGAAGTGTTTATTTATATTGTCCTTTTTTACTGAAGATATGCATACTCCATCGATGTTGTATTCACAGTGGCTGAGGAATTCTTGTACGCAGTTTCTTTGGCTTCACGAAGCCGATTAAAAGACCGTGTGAAACGAACCTCGCTCTGACCATTTCCCTTTCATTGCCGACTGAGCTGCGGCTCCGTGGCCAGCAGAGCAGCTAGGAAGGCAGGGCAGTGCGGGAACGGGAGTGGGCAGTGCTGAGGGGCAGCGGGGCAGCAGAGGCCTCGGCGTGCAGGGCCGGGTGCAGGCAGGGCCGGCGAGGATGCCTGCCCCGCCAGTTCCAGGCATTCTCTGCTAGCCTCCGAAGCCGCAGCCCTCGGGGGACAGACGCGAGCCACAGACCCTCCGAGACTCGCCCGCTGCTCCCCCGCTAGCTCTGTGCAGCTGGCCTGTGCCTCGAGGTAACACCTTCCGGCGTGTCGCATCCCTCCGGTTTATAGCTCACTTGGACGGAAACTTAGGCCTGGGGTTGACCTTTGAGTCCTGGAAGTTGAGTCAAACTGGTAGTACCTCCTTCTGGTCCTCCCGCAGCCGGCCAGAACCACCGGGAACCCTGCCTTCGTGGACATGACTTGTTCCTTGCTCGCAGGTCCTTGAGACCTGTGCTGCTGCCTTTAGTTTTTGCCCAGAGTCCGTGAGGCTGCTGAGCGGCGCTGCCACCTTGGGCCATGGCCACCTTGGGATGAACCTCGAGGGCGCCGCGAGGGTGGGGGCAGAGAGGCGGGGAGGCGGGAGGGCGCTGCAGGCCCACGGGGATGCCGGGGTCACATGCCTCTGTTTGGCAGGATGAAGGGGACCCAACCTGAAGCCTGGAAGGATGGCTGTGGTGACGCCGGTCCTAGGGTTCCACAAGAGCAGAAGCCAGAGCCGGCGCACAGTTGCCCGGGTGAGTGCGCGGGGCCGGGGGCGTCCCAGGAGTGGACGAGGCTTTCCCTGACCCATCTCCTTCCTCTTGCAGACATCCTGAGCTGGCACCGCTCCCAGACGGTGCCTAGGGCTTCCTACAGGAGCGGAAAGCGAAGCTGGGCTGGCGCGGTCCGGGGCAGGACGTTGTGGGGGGCGTCCTGAATAAAGAGCTGTGACCCAGAACCCCGACTGTGTGGCTTGGGGCTTAGATGTGGCGCGCAAGGGCGGGGGCGCCTGGGAGCCGCGGGGAGGAGCCTCGGCGCCCACCTATCTGCACAACCGGGCGCTAAGATGAGCAACCCAGGCGTGCGCGGGGCATTGTGGGCGGGGCGGGGCCTCCGCACTTCCTCCTCGGCTCCGGCATGGCGCCGCGCACGATGCTGTTGCTGCTGCTGCTCCCGTGCGCCACCCCGGGATCCGCCGAGAACTCCAGCCTGCCAGCCGCACCTTACAACTACACGAGCGGGGGGCTCCGGGACACGGGCTCCGCGCTGCTTCGCCTGTTCTACGTAGTCAGCGGGCTCTGCGGCCTGATCTCGCTTTACTTCCTCATCCGGGCTTTTAGGTGCGTTAGTGGGTCCAATCAGCATCTAGTGAGTCACCCGAGGGGTGGGTGGCCGGGAGGGCACGTGACTCGGCATCCAGCCTGGTTTTTATTCCTGACTGGGTTTCGTGGCGGGGTAGCAGCTTCCCCAGTGCAGAGGTGAGAGGTGTGCAGAAAACCATGCCGGACTTTGCGGACTGCAAAACTCCTACTCTTGGCTGAGGGATAGTTTTTGCCTAGCATGCACAAAGCCCCAGGTGCCATCCCCAGCCCTGGGTGCTGAACACGCCTGTCATCTCAGCACTTGGGAAGTGGAGGCAGGAGGATCCCTTAATTCCTGCAAGACGTTTTTTGTTTTTTTTTTTTTTTTAAAAAAAAAGCCTTCATTTTGTGTTTTTATCTAGCTGCCTGTGGTCTAAATAGAAAGCTGCGGCTGATAGGCAGCATCCATGCACCTGCCTCCACGGCTTTGACCATGTCCGGAGCTGCTCTTGTAGCTCTTACAATGGAAGGATTCACACTGGGCATTGGCCACATGCCTTGGGGATGGGGGGGGTGCGCAGGGAAGGGAAAGAAAGGAGCATGACTGGAGGCCACCAGCGCCGAGGTGGCTTCTGAGGGGGGTGTGTCCTACAGACTCAAGAAGCCACAGCGAAAGAGGTATGGACTCCTGACCAACACAGAGGAGCACGAAGAGATGGCGTCTCTGGACAGCGAGGAAGAGACTGTCTTTGAAACCAGGAATCTGAGATGGTACGAAGGACTTCATGAAATTGAGGCAAGGGTTGAGGGTGTAGCTCAGAGGTAGATCCTCCCTTGGAATCCCCAGTGAGGGACTGGGTGGGGGGACCAAGGAGGCGGGGTAGCAGCATGCACAGAGTAGAGCTGCACAAAGGAGCAACAAGTGGCTCCAGCAGGGTTCTGAGCGGGGCTCTGTGTCCTAGAGAACCAGGACCTTCTCAGGCATGTGGGCCTTTCCAAGGCCCCCGAGGGAGCCTTGGAGACCTGTGGTCTCTTGCTACCCTGGCGCACCTGGAAGGGGCACCTTCCGCAGGCTGGGCTGGGGTGGAAGGAGGCCCCATCCAGCCATCATCCCTCAATCCCTTGCCCTGCCCTGTTCCTCCCCTTGCAGATGTTGAGGTGGGGATGGCAGGCCAAAAGGACGAGAAAGCGCGTGTAGTTCTGCAGGCTCTGACGTCAGCCTTCCTGGAGGGAGCTTGCACGGCCCCTGGGAGGGTGCGAGGGCCAGGACAGCACAGAGACCTCGTTGAGACCAGCCCACAGACCTGAGGCCCTCCAAGGCTGGGCTGATTTGTGCTGAGCTGCCCCCCTGCCCCCCAGAAGGAACAAGGCGACCCAACGACGAGATGTGACGGAGCAGACAGACCTTGGGATATTCATGTACACCTTCCTACTGTTTGGGGGACAATAAATGAAGCTGCCGCGGCTTTGTAGCTCACCTGGAACCTCCCCCTTGATGCCACACCCAGGGGTCCAGGCGAAGTGAGGGGGGTGATCCCTCCCTGCCTAGGATGAGGCTCTTCCTGTTGGTGTCACTGTCCCTAGAGATACCTACCCATCCATTCCTCAAAACAAACTCGTTCCGAGGCTCCCTCCCGTGACACCCTGGCTCAGTGGTTTGGCACCTATGGCAGAGTTTCCGAGGAGCCATTGCATTAACCAGTCGTCTCCCTCTATGTTCTCAGTTTTGGGGGAGAGGGACGGGGTGCCTAAGTCACTTGCAGCCTGATTTCCCTTGGTTTTCCCAGGCTACTTTCCAGACCACTCGGCCTGGCCATAAGAAGAAGCTGCCACCAGGTGGCAGCCACATGCCACCCAGCCTCCCAGGACCCGCCAGTTCCTCTGGGCATAGGTCTCCAGCCCCTCTGTCGCTCCCCTTCAGAACCCTCAGACCTTAGTGTCCCAGTGGCTGGCCTGGGCTCGTCCATCCCCTGCCCTGTGGGATGCCCAATCTTCATCACCCCAGTGGGCTGACCTGGGTCCCGGAGCTGCCGGGTCCTACTAGGGGTGTGGGTGCCAGGCTGGATGGTGACATCGCTCCGTCCTGTGGTCGGGAGGAAGAGCCTGGCCACAGCCCAGCTCTGTCATCTCTGCCTGTCCCCTCTAGTGGCTGGGCCCCTGCTCAGCCCAGGCTACTCCCCGCAGGAAGACTGCTCTGCACCCCCAGCTTGCACCCAGGGGAAGCCAGAGTTTCTGAGTCACTCTGGGGCCCCTGGGCACTGTTGGTCACTCCCCATCTTTGTATGGTGCCTGCTGGGATGGGCCTGATTCCCGGTCCCCCCGAACTCTGTGATCTGCGCCCCTGGTCCCACAGCTCAGCCGTTGCTGGAGCTTCAAAAGGCAGGATGATTAGTCTAATGAGGTCAGGAGAGACCCCAGCCCCGCCCCAGCCTCCACTTGCAGGGAGAGTGGCCCCGCCACCACCCGCCTGTCAGCAGTCACTGCACCCCGGCATTAGTACGGATAATTGGCAGTTCCGTCAAGGTTAATGCACTATTAGCCGGCGCTCTGCACAGCTGAAAGCCAGGAAAGGGGCCTGTCAGGCAAGATGGAAGGCCTTGGGGCCTGGCCAGCCTGTGTGTGCGCCTGGGGCAGCTCCCAGTGCCAGATTCATGCATAGTGGGGGCAGGGCCTTGAACTCAACACAGTGTTGCCACCTGTACCCATTCGAAATCTGAGCCCTGGGCTGGCAGAATTGCTTGGCAGGTAAAGCCACTTGCTGCCAAGCCTAAGTTCCAACTCCTGGAACCCACACAGACGGGGCAGAGAACTGAGTGCTGTAAGCTGTCTCCTGACTGCCACACCCCAATACACGAAAAATAAAAGAGCCAAGGCCTTTCCTGCGGTCCCCCCAAAGCACCTCCTGGATGTGGACAAACTAGGCCTCTGGGGGGGGGCACCCTAGCTAGCCTCAGATGCTCCATCGGGGACTTGGGGACAGGACCATGTCCCGGACCAATAACATCTCCCTAGGAAGTCAGAGTTGAGAGCTGTGACCACACTTGCATGGGCCTTCCTCCAGGGTGCCCTAAGATCCTCTGTAGGGCTCTCAGACTCTCCCCTCCGGACCTGGGCAGGCACTGGAGTTGCGAGGACACAGGCACAGCTGTCTTCTGGGACTCTTTGACAGTTCTCATTGTGGGAAGATAGGTTTGGGGCCGGGGTCTGGCCTGTGCCATAGGCATGAAGGGAGAGGACCCTATCGGAATGGGGGATGACTGGAGGAGGATGAGGAGGGAAGAGAGACAGGAAGGAGGGAGGATGGCTAAGTTTGAGAAGAGGAGCGAGGAGAAAAAAAGAGGGAGGAAGAAGAGGAGGGAGGAAGAAGTCCCTTTGGGGTTATGCTTGCTAGTAACCCAGAGATGATTATTTCTTTGGGCCACAATGGGTGCCAATTGCTGTGGCTGGACAAGCACCCACCCTGTCCTTACTCTGCAGGTGGCCAGCTAAAAGGGTAAGGGGAACTTGTGGGATCCAGAATCCACCCCCCAACTGCCCAACCCTGCCTCATCTCAGGCGGGCAATTTGGTACAATTTATTCTGTAATGAGAAATTCCTCTCTGCATATTTTTAGCCTCCTGCCTGGCAATGTAGCCTCTGATGGCTGTGTCGTAACCCCCCACCCCCAGACACTGAGATCAGAGCCTGAGGCCACAGTGGCAGGTGAGTGGGCCATGGGTGACCAGCCAGGGTGGATGGGCTAGATTGGAGGTAGGGTTGGCCCAGACCCACTAAACGTCCTTATGGTGTAGATCAGTTCAGAGGGTGGGCCGTGGCCTGAGCAAGCAGCCCCAGGAGACAATGAAGGACCACAGCAGGCTGGATGGATCTTAACCACCATGAAGCTAAAGCCACCCCTGACCCTGATAACCCCTCACCTTCACTGATGCTTCCCCATAGTAGTGCTCCGACCTCTGACTGCCTCCCGGTCAGGGTCTGGTTTCTAGTGACCACTGACCCCTTGTGCTAGGGCAGGCTGCTCAGGGAGGGGACAGGGCTTCCCACGCTCCCTATCGCTGTGGGACCAGGCAGGGTTCCCTGGAATGGCCTTGTGAGGCCCTGCTCTCCCCTCATCTCTATGTTCTCAGGAGCGGCAGGCGGGCTTGGGAGGTAGAGTGGGGGACAGCCGCCTTTGTTCCTGTCCCCGCTCCGGATCTGACCTTGAGACAACAGACAAGAACAGAAGGCAAAGCTCTCTGCTCAAATCCACTGGCGGCAGGCAGCTCTCAACTCGGTGGCCCCAGCATGCAAATGAGGCCTGAGGATGTGGCCTCCTTGCTAGGTGTCCTTGTGACTGACTGGCCCTTGTGAGTGAGAACCTAACAGATCCAGTCCAGTAGACGGGACTCCCATCTTGGCCACCCTCCCCATTCCAACGTGGGTGTTCCGATCCCAGACAGGGCAGCCTCCCGACACTCCACTCACCTTTATGGGCAGTGCTTGGACATGTGGCCCTGTGTCCTGTGGCCTCCTGTAGGTGTCACCAGGGCCTGCCCTGCAGATCTCAGACCTCACCCTCGACAGTTCAGTTCCCTGAACAAAGCCTGTTCTAAACGAGGCACGGAAAATGTCTACAGAGACAAGGGTTTCCGTGGTCAGATTGGTGGCGGTGAAATCTCACAGATAGCTGTGTGTGTGTGTGTTGGCAGTGTGGAACTTGGGAAGATATGAGTTCTCCACCATCCTGGCCTTGTGGGTCCCAAGTTACGTTGCGATCTTAAGCCTCCTCCAGTCCATTCTAGAGTCCAAATGCTCTGGGGTCCCCACGCCCAGCACTAGATCCTGGAAATGAAAAACAAACAAGACAGAAAAACCCGTCGTCTGGCTCACACAACTCCCAGTCCCCCTGGAGCGCCCTGGCAGGCGACGGTGGGGGCGGGTCCCGGAGTTCCGTGAGTGACTCCCAGGGGCCTCAGGGGGGTACACTTGAGGATGGAAGGGGTGGAAAGCTAGGCAGGGGTGACTGGAACTTTACTTAGTCCGCTGTTTTGTTTTCTTTGTTTCTGATAGAGGGTTTCATGTAGCCCAGGCTGGCCTCAAACTCCCATTGTAGCTGAGGATGACCTTGAATGTCTGATCCTCCTGTCTCAGCCTCCTGGGTGCTGGGAGGACAGGTGTGTGGCACCACAGCTGGCCTACGACTTCCTTGGTTTTGGGGATAAGGTCTCACTCTGTAGCCTAGGCTAGCCTGGAACTCGGGTCAATCCTCCTGCCTCAGCCTCAGCCTCCTGAGAGCGGAGAAGCCAGGAGCCGGGCAGACCAGCCTTTAACTGTAATCCACACAGGGCGGGGCCGCAGAGGGTCAGGAGAAGCGCTCTGGGGGTTCCCGTTCCCGATGCGGGTGGCTGGGGCGGGACCCTGGGGATCCATGGCAGAGTCTGCGCGAGTCTGGCCGGGGCGGGGCCCGGCGGAGGCTTGGAGGGTCCGGGGCGCGGCGGGAGGGGGCGCCCGCGACCCTCCAAGACGCTCCAGCGGGGACAAAGGCGAGGGGAGCCCCCGCGCCCGGGGAACCCGGGAGAGCGCCGTGCGCAGTGCACGGGCCCGGGCCTCTGTCCCGCGCCGCGGCAGCCGCCGCCGCCGCCGCCGCCGCCGCCGCCTGCTTTCTCGGCGCCCGCGGTCTCCGGTGGGGGCTGCGCGCAGAGGCGGGGCGGCAGGATCTCCAAGCGCGCGGCGCTCCGCCCGCTCGGCGGCGGAGGCGGAGGCGGAGACGGCGGGGCCAGGCGGCGGCCGGAGAGCGAGCGAGCGAGCGAGCGCGGCGGCAGCACCGGGGCCATGGCGCCCGCGCAGCGCCCGCTGCTGCCGCTGCTGCTGCTGCTGCTGCCGCTGCGTGCGCGCAACGAGGACCCGGCCCGCGCCAACGCTGACCGCTACGCAGTCTACTGGAACCGCAGCAACCCCAGGTGAGCTCGGCGGGGGACCCCCGGGGTCCCCAAGAGGCCCCAGCCCTGGGGTTGCAGCGCAAGGACCTCCCCTGAAGTTCGGGGCTGCCTGCTATTCCCTCCAGGGCTCCCGGACTTGGGGGAAGCCCTCCGCGCCCCAGCCGCCGGAGTTCCTTCGCTGGACTTGCACGGGGACACCCTTGAACCCCTGGCCTCTGGGAGGAGGAGGCACCCCGGAGAGCTGAGGATTTGGCAGCGATCGCTGGGGACCTCCCTCACACCCAGACGTGGCTCTTTGGGGAAGGTTCTGCTCATCCCGCCTGTGGGTCCCCAGATGAACTTGGGGGAAGTTGGAACGTCCCCTCTCTACCCCTGTTCACTCCAAGGGGTGCTCCAATCCCCACGACACTTTAGAGAGACAGGGGGGACCCCCGGCACCAAAGAAGCGGAGGTCAGTGTGGGGGACGGAACCGGCCATCTCATTTTCCACCTTCTTTTTAGCTACTGGGGAAACTGAGGTGCAGGAGGGGAGCAAGGAGGGGCTGCCTCAAGGTCATGGCCGGAGAATTGGAAGTAGGGCCGGAGACCCTGGTGGCCGAGTGTCCAGCCTGCCACACCCAGCAGAGGCACCCGGCCCTGCCTGGCCAGCGGAACACCGTGGGTCAGACTCTGCCGGCCACCCGGTACATCCCGGGGACACAGCAGAATCTGCTGTTCCAGGCCGGGCGAGAAAAGTTTGGTGGCCACTGACCACATTTCAAACAGCACAAAACCTCCTGGGTCACTAAAGGGTCTCGGGGGTGGGTGCGTGCTGGAGGGTTTCCTGGGAGACAGGCTTTGGGATCTCCAAGACTTGGAGGCAGTAGAGATGGAGAGTCCCCGTGTGTCTGAGGCTGGCCAGTGAGGAGCTGAGCCGGCTGCCTCGGCCGAGCTGCCCTCCTCATCCACGGACTGAAAGTTGCATAAAAGCTGGTCTTTGAGGCTAGCTTGGGACAGGCGCCACCAGCGTCTCTCCGTGGGGGTGGGAGCTGGCTGACTGTCTCCGCCACCAAGGTGGAGCTGTGGGGTCGGGTCCCCTTGGGCCGAGGGCAGGGGCCCCAGGGCCTTTCAGCGACCTGGCAGGACCACCACTCAGTGGGTGCCCCCGCCTCTGTGCCCGCCGGCTATGCTGGTCACATGTGGGTTTGATTAACACTCAGTGGCCAAGCAGGGAACCTGGTGGCTACACTTCCATGGCCTAAGTTTTCTGGTTTTAGCTTGTGGGGTCTCTGTCCCCAGTGTGGCCTGTCCTTTGTCTGGAAAAAAAAAAAAAAAAAAAAAGGATGGAAGGGCTATGGGAAAGAAGGGAAGAGGTCGTGCTGCCACTAATGTCCTCCCTTGCCGTAGGGACACGGGGCTGCAGGCTGGAACCCTGGCTGGGGAAGGAAGGACGTGTCTCCTGCCGCCACCAGGGTCCAGCTCAGGCTGGCCACCTCTCCTGTTGCTGTGTGTTGGGTCAGGCTGCCTAAGAGGACAGACGGCCAGGCAGGTAGCAGAGCCAGCCCCTAGAGAGAGAGTGTGTATGTGGAGTAGGGCTCCTTGGGTCCCTTTCTGTGGGTGACCCTGCTGGCCATCCCACAGCGGGGCCTGAGGACAGATGACCGCCGTGCCCCAGAAGCCCAGCTCTGCGCAGGATTGAGCTTGTCGTTAACACAGCACGTGGGGTCTTGGCTGCTGTGGGAGCCCTTGAGATTCATGGGTGTTCAGGGGTAGGCGATTCAGGGGCTTCAGGCTGGCATCCAAGGAGACCCAGTGTGTGGGTCCAGTCCAGGGCACTAGGTAGGATCGGCACCCCAGCCCAGTGTGGGGCAGGATGGGGGTGAAACAAAACAGGGGCGATGGTGGGGAGTGCTGGACCCTGAGAGCATGAGTATGGGTCACACACAAAAGACACTCTGAACAGAGGTGGGGGAGGGGTGGGCTTGCTCGAGAGTGCTCATACCCACGAAGGAGCAGATACCCACGCCCTGCTGCTCTGTGCCACCCGGCCAGCCACACCTGCCCGATGTGAAGGTTTCCCAATGGCGGCGTCTCGGCAGCAAAGGGGGGACACCCACCTCCGGCCCTGTGGATGGAGCCCTGCCCAGGCACCCCCGGGGGCCCCTATCCGGGTGGGTCTGTCCGAGGAGCCCACCTCCATAGGCACTGTGCCCCGTCCTCTGCCCTCCCCGCTAGGCCCCCTGGGGGACTCTACGCTTATTCCCAGCTGCGTCCTGCTCAGGACCCCCGGCACGGACCGCCCGGCCGCTCTGCGGCCCACCCCGGGCACCTGTGTTCATGGGGTCTGCGGTGGCCTGTGGCTGCATGTTCCCATCCACAACTCCGGGGGAGCCCGGAATGTGGGTCTGCACGGAGCTGGCTGCCGCAGAGGGCATGTGACAGGGCGGCCCGAGCTGGGGAGGCGTGTGTGTGTGTGTGTGTGTGTGTGTGTGTGTGTGTCCGTGTGTCCATGCGTGTGCAAGGCATCGCGTGCAGAGGTCAGAGCAGGTAGGACGGTGCGCACACAGATCTGCATGTCACACACATGTGCAAGTCTGTGTTAGGGCATGAGCCGCACCCATGTGTGTTCATGGTGTTCCCGGCTGTGTGGTATGTGCTGAGGGCTGGTACGGGGACAGCTCTGCTGTCCCAGGCCACAGGGCCATCCGCAGAAGTGGCCTGACCACTGTCCAGTCTCCCCTGCAGACATCCCATGAGATGGCCAATGTGTCCGGTGTCACTCACCTCGGAGACGTGGCCAGGCTCGGGGACGAGGGTGACCTCTGTGTGGGCAGCAGTGTCGCCACCCATTGAGACGCCCACCTAGGAAGGTGGTGACGCTGGCCCGGGCTCCTCCTCTGCCTCTGCCGGCCTCGCTCGGCTTGCCGTCCTCGCTTGGCTTGCCCGGCCATGCACTTGTCTTTGTGTTTTGCTCATGTAGTCCTTTAGGCTAGGGGTGCTGGCAGTGCCGCCAAGGGCCTGAGGATTCGGCTCCTGGGCCCTTGGTGGTTGGCGGGTCTCAGGGAGTGACTGTTGAAGGCCTGTGTGGCCTGGAGGTGTTCAGGGGGACACTGAGGCCGCTGCTGGGAATAAGACAATGCCTCTGGTAGCAGAAGAGCTGGAAGGAGCCATCTGTGAACTGGGCAGGAGGCTGAGGCAGGAGGATTGCTGTAAGTGCCAGCCTGACCTACGTGAGGCTCTGCCTCAAGAGATCGATCGACAGACAGACAGACAGGAAAGTCCGGGCTCAGTGGGAGGGCACCCGCAGTCCGCTGGGAACCCTGAGCGCGCCACCCGGACCCCAGCATCACGAAACACAGGCAGGGTGTCGGAAGCCTGTCATTCCGACGCTGGGGAAGCGGAGGCCGGAGGGTCAGGAGTTCAGGGCCCTCCTCAGCTATGGTGAGTTAGCGGCTAGCCTGGGCTACATGAGCCCCCACCCCCACTTCCTGTCCTCGTTTGGACTTGACCCGTAGTCCATCCTACAGGCCACCCATGGGCGGTCCGTGGCCTCCACACGGGCTGGCAGCCCGTCCGTAAGTGTCTGCAGGCCACCTCCTGGCTCCCTCTGGCATGTCCCCCATGGGCAAGCGACATGGTCTGGCATCGTCCAACATGGCTGGGTGGTGAAGCTCCCCCTGAGCTCCGGGCCCCCACGTGCCTCCCACCAGCCCTCCTGGGTCCCCGGGAGAGACGTTGGCAAGGCCATGGGGCAGGAGGATTGCTTCGAGGAGCGGACATGGAGACCAAGGCCGGAAAGAGAATTCTCAAGGCCGCCATTAAGCCCTCGGTGAGAGCTTCTCCCATCCGTGTGTGTCTCCGCAGCTTCAGGCAAGGGAAGAGCGGGGGCTTTGTCCGCTCCCACGGAGGTTGTTTGTGGTGGTCCCGCCTTCCCCAGCACCGGTGCTGGCGTCCCTTGGAGCAGCCGTGGGGTACTGGCTCCCCATCACCTGCCTGGAACCAGGAATACCAACACAGCGAGGCTGGTGTGGTTTAGAGTCAAGGAGAGAAAGAAAAGCCAAGTGGCCTACTTAAGCCACTCCTGCCTGGCGGAGGAGAGGGGCCTCGGGACCCTCACTCCGCCCACCCTGGAAGTGTGCCCTGACGATCCCGAAGGCCTCCCACCCTTGGCTTTTATGAAATTCTCTTGTTCAAACAGCAAGCACGGATTGAGCGCCATTACATGCAGGGTCTGGGTTGGCCACGGGCACAAAGATGCGTGTGTGTGTGTGTGTGTGTGTGTATGTGTGTGTGTGTGTGTAAAAAGACCTTCTGGGCATGCGCAAACATCCTGAGGTGGAGACACCTCTGTGGAATGGGGTGGACGCAGTGTCCCGTGGAGTCCCGGCCTGGAGACCACGGGCCATGTTGAGGGGCCAAGGAAAGATGAGCAGCGTTGGCCCTCCAGGTCCAGAGGTCCGGTTTGTGTTCAGAAAAGCTGGCCTCGGATTTGGGGTGTCGGGAGCCTGGCAGATCGCTGGTCTACGGAGCACCAGCGTCTGTAATTCTGTCCATCAGCGCAGTGAGCTGGGAAGGAGCGTGGATGGCTTGTGAAAAGCTGAGTGTCAGGGGGACAGTGAGAGGGTAAGAGGCCTTGCGGTGTAAACATAAAGACCCGAGTTCAAATCCAGGAGCCCAGGAAGAGGCTGGGCACGGGTCTGTGCACCTGCAGCCCCAGCGCTGCCTGTGAGTGGGGACGGGAGGGTGAGCCCTGCCAGGGTGCACTCAGGCAGGCAGATGCGCCCACAGCTCGGGAGGCAGGGGGAGCTGCTCCGTGGGTAAGGCCTTGCGAGCCTGAGACCCTAGTTCAGTCCCAGCTCCCACACAAGGCGGGTGCTGCCCTGTGAGCCGGCGGCATCTCCCGGAGTGAGACCCCGCGCAGTGTGGCCAAGGGGCGCCCTGCAGGCCCACACGCTCACACTGGCGACTGTGCACCCAGGCCAGGCCAGGCCAGGCTGCGGCCGAGCTGCCCAGCCACGGCCGCATCCTAGGAACCTGTGGCTGGTGCACTGTCCCTTACAGGAAGTCCTGGTTATGGACACACCCAGCCCCCCCTTTCCCCCCCAGTCTGAGGATTGCACCCGCACTCGAGGGAATCTGACAAGCCCATGGCCCAGTCACGGTCTGGCTGGCACCCGGCCTGTGCTCACACCTCACTGGTGGGCGGTGCACAAGCCCACGAGCTGGGGAACAAAAAGAACAGCTTTTACTGCTGGTTTTGACGGGGTCTCATGTAGCCTCAGACTCTGTATGGAGATGAGGATGACCTTGAACCCATGACCCTCAGACACTGCTGTGCCATGCAGCGAGCCCCACACAATGTACCAGGAAGCTCCCATGCCCTTTGCAGGGAGCCAGGCCTCAGTTTCCCCCGGCTGTCCTGGGAGGTAAAGGAGCCTCAGGCAGTACCCTCCCACTCCCAGCTACCAGGCTTTTATATGCTAATAAGGGTTCTCACAGGGCCCCCCTCTGCCCCCCTTGGCCTGCGTTTACATGACAGGGACCCGGGGGACACTGTGAGAGATCTGAGGGTTCCTGCTGCTGTAGCCTGAGGCGGAGATGGAAGGGGAACCGCAGTTCAACCCCGCAGGCCGGCCTCCGTCCTCTAAGACGAGGCTGGGTCAGGGCCGTCCCCCAGAGGACAGCTGGGGGACAGCAGGGCGACCTCCGGCGCCGAGGCTGAAGGTGCGGGGGAGGCAGTGGCCGAAAGCCGGGGAACCCACCGGAGAGAGAGGTGGCCCGATGCCCCTGTGTCATTCCCAAAGGCAGGAGGATGAGGAGTTCAAGGTCATCCTTGGCTACTTAGGGAGTTCAAAGCCAGCCTGGGTTTCAAGAGATTCTGTCACACACACACACACACACACACACACACACACACACACACATTGCACAGGGAGGGCAAGAGACACAGCAGAGTCACACAGCAGGGAAGGCTGGCTTGATCCCCAGGTGTCTCCAAGATGGCTGGACCCTGTGGGAGGCTGAGGGAGGGAGGGAGGGAGGGACGGAGGTGGGGCGTCCCCTAAGCTCTGCCTCCCTGCAGGGAAACCGAGGCAGGGATGGCGGGGAGGGGGACCCCTCCAGGCTGGTGGATGGATGGGGGCCCCAGGTCCATCTTGCTGCCCGCTGACCAGCCCTCTCCGGCAGGTTCCAGGTGGGCGCCGTGGGTGACGGCGGGGGCTACACGGTGGAGGTGAGCATCAACGACTACCTGGACATCTACTGCCCGCACTACGGGGCGCCGCTGCCCCCGGCCGAGCGCATGGAGCGCTACGTCCTGTACATGGTGAACGGGGAGGGCCACGCCACCTGCGACCACCGGCAGCGGGGCTTCAAGCGCTGGGAGTGCAACCGGCCCGCGGCGCCCGGGGGGCCCCTCAAGTTCTCCGAGAAGTTCCAGCTCTTCACCCCTTTCTCCCTGGGCTTCGAGTTCCGGCCCGGCCACGAGTATTACTACATCTGTGAGTAGCCCAGGCTAGCCCCCTCAGACAATGGGGAGACCGAGGCAGGTCTCCCCAGCTCTTGGCCACCCCATGGCCGACGATCCTGGAGGAAGCAGGAAGGTGACACGGAGGGATCCCCGTTTCTGAGTGTCTCCCAGGGAGGCCCAGAGGGGAACAGGCTCGGAACCCCACCCTGCGCCCCGGCCCTGCGGTGATCCCCCAGCTTTCACATTAAACCTCACAGGCCCCATTTCTTCTTCTTTTTCTTCCTCCTCCTCCTCCTCCTCCTCCTCCTCCTCCTCCTCCTCCTCCTCCTCCTCCTCCTTCCTTTTAATTCAAGGAAGAAGCGGGTGGGGACGGGCAGAAGGTGTTTAAAATGAAATCCCGAAATATGAGAGAGAGGGGGGAAAAAACCACGACATTTTTCTTTGCAAGATGGGAATCCCGGAAAGAACGATGTGATAATTCCTTCCATCGCTGTGACGAATGTTATTTTTATTTCGTGCTCTTTAATCTTCTAGTCCTGGCATGGGGGGTGGGTGGGTGAGGGTGGCTGACAGGCCGTGAGGTGGTGCCCCTGCACCAGGGCTCAGTCCTCTGGGCTCCAGGGCTCCACCCTCGTAGCCCAGGCTGGCCTCAGACTCCACGCGGAGCCCAGGAGGACTCTCCTCTCCCGCTGGCTGTGCTAGGACAGCCGTGCCCACCCGGCGATTCGGAACCCCGGAGGCCGCTGGGCACCCTCTGTCTCTCTCCGCCTTTGTTGTCAGGGTCTCTCGCCGAAGCTGGCGTGAGCTGCCGTCATCCCCCTGTCTCTGCCTCCTCAGCTCTCGCTTTGTTTTATTTTTATTTTGCTTGAAATTTCCCCCTAGGTTGAGTGCAGTAGCTCGTGTCTTTAATCCCGGCACTTGGGAGGCAGAGGCAGGGGGATTTCTGTGAATTTCAAGCTAGCTTGGTCTACATCGAGAGTTCCAGGACAGCCAAGGGTGCATAAAGAGACCCTGTCTCAAATCAATAAATCAATAAATGAGAAAGTCAACCCCTGTTCTGTCTGGGTTGAGGCTGGCTGGGCCAAGGCATAAAACAGCCTTTGGAGTCAGGCTTGGATGGAGGAAACATGAAAGAGACTCCAGTAAAACACAGGGCATTGTGTCTGGGGTTTTGACGGGTGGTTGGGAGTTTTGTGGGCTAGGTCAGCAGTGTGGAGGAGGGAGGATAAGCCCCCAGGAGGTTGCCCTCTTTTCCAGCTGCCACGCCTCCCAACCTCGTGGACCGGCCCTGCCTGAGACTGAAAGTTTATGTCCGCCCAACCAGTAAGTGTCTTCAGGGCCTTGTCGCCCTGCACCTCACACCCATGAGTGATCCAAAGAGCTGGGGGTCGGGAGGCCCGTCCAACCCCCACCCGCCCACACGCCCCGAGCCTGGGGGGACCTCCGAGGGGGCCCAGCCCAGCCGGCTGACAGCCCCACCGCCCTGCGTCCCACAGATGAGACGCTGTATGAGGCCCCGGAGCCCATCTTCACCAGCAACAGTTCCTGCAGCGGCCTGGGCGGCTGCCGCCTCTTCCTCACCACCGTCCCTGTGCTGTGGACCCTCCTGGGCTCCTAGTGTCGGCTTTCGGACACCGGCCGCACCTGGACGCCTTGACCTTGGCACCCTGACCCGCCGAGGCCGCCTCCGAGACAAAAACCCTTGCTGCTCTTTCATGGTGCTGCCCTGCAGGAGGCCGTGCGCTGGACCCTGGCGGGCGGCGCGGGCTCCCGGTGCTGAGGAGGGGACCCAGGCTGAGCCACTTTGTCCAGGGCTGCCAGGGAGCTCCAGGGCCACCCAGTGTTGTTTCGTTTCAGTCAGAAAGACTTAAGGTTCTTGTTTTAATTTAATTTATTCCCTGATATCGCTGGTGATGCTGGGAAGGGAGGAAGCCAGAGGGGTGAGGTGGAGCCCTCTCTGGCCTCAAGCCACTCCTGTTTTGGGGAGCCCAGATGGAGCCCACCAGGGACCTGCCTCGGGTTCCTCAGGCCAGGCAAGCCTGAGCCAGGAAGGGTACATGGTGCCAGCTCCTCACTGGGGCACAGGGGGCCTCACCCCCTCTTCTAGCCACTGTTGAGCCCCTTTCCCTCATCATCTCAGAAAATCCTCCAGCCCTTGCTATCCACCTCGCTCCCCCCACCTCCTCCACCGGGCACAACCCACAACCGTCTCCAGGCCTGGGAAGACGTTTTATTTCTGTATATAGAAACCAGCAAGTGTATACTGTGATTTATTTTAATGTATTCTTAAGGACAGAATGGAAAATCTTTTTAAAAATTTTTTCCAGACCTTTGATTTGAGGGGACTTTTATTTTTTTTTGGGGGGGGGAGGGGAGTGGGGTGGACTTTTTAGGCTAGAGGCAACACTTTGCAATAAACTCATTTTTTTTGTCCGTTGGAGCCCTCCCCCTTGATCATGTGACCATGTTTGTAAGAAAAAGAAAAAAAAAGAAAAAAGAAAAAAAAAAAAGAAAGAAAGAAAGAAAGAAGAAGGGGCAGGACTGAGAAGGAAGGGGAGCTACCTACCAAAAATACAGAAAGAGCAAAGGACCGAGTGAAGCTGGCCACACGACACATTTATACGGATTTCTACCCACCTTTCCTCACTCCGTGGTTTATAGATATTCTATATAAATATATATTGTGGACGGCCGCCGTGGGGGGGGGGTTTTGTAGGGGCGGGGGACAGGTGGCCCGGCCCCTCGTCCCAATCAGCTTTGGAGTCTGTTATTTTTTTATAATAAAATGGACAAACTAAGGCGTGGGTCTCTTAGACTTTGGACAGAGCTGGGGGACTCTGGAGAGGGGCGGGAGGGTCTGCGGGGACGAGAACCCGGGAGCCAGCTGGGCCTGAGTGAGGCCTGTGGCAGCCAGGGAAGCTGGGGCCAGCACGGCGGGAGGCCACCCTGACGCCTGGGGTCGCCCGGGACCTTAGTCCGGCGGGTGAGCGTTCCCGTGACTCATTTTCTCCGTCTGACTCGGGGGGAGGTAGGCCCGGGGTCGCCCCGCTCGGGGGTCCCCGACGGCGGTCGGCCGTCGGCTGCGTGTCCCCCGCGGCGCCCCCCGAGCCGGCAGAGCAGCCGCCGGGCCTGCAGCGGGGCCGCGGGCCGCACAAAGGGCCCTGTGTCCGCGCCCGGCCTGCCCGGGAAGGCGGCCGGCGGCTGGGGGGCGCCCGAGCCCGAGCCCCGCTGCGGCCCGGCGGCCAGCCGGCACCGGGGGACGGGCAGGTGGAGCGCTGCGTCCCTGGCCAGCCTGGGCTACAGTGCGAGCGCCTGTGAGACGGAGGAGGGAGCCTGCGCGCCGACGGCCCGAGTTCAACCCACGGCAGGCGCCACGCGAGTTCGGGACCCAGCCCGGGGGCCGGGGCGCGGGCGACCCTGCGTGCGCCGCTGTCCGGCCGGGGACTGAGGAACTTTCCCCGCGACGCCCCCGAGCTGTGGGGGCCCGTCCCTCCCGCGCGCCCGCAGCCCCGCGCGCCCGCACCCCACCCAGGCGGAGCGCGGCGGCATCGGTATGCCGGTCCCGCGCCTTTGTCTCCTCCACCTGAAGCTGCCGGAGAGAAGCAATCTCTCTCCCGCAGCCTCTTACTGCCGCCTCGGTAGCCGCGTGGACAGGAGGTGGTGGCGCGGGGGACAGGAAGGCTCGAGGTCCCCCGGGACCCCGGTGATGGCTCTGGCCCCTCGGCTATCCCTTATCTCAACTCAACCACGGAAGGCTCCTCCACCCCAGCCCCAAGAGAAAGCCACGCCCGCCTTTCTTTCTCTCTCTTTCTTTCTTTCTTCGTTCTGTTTTGTGTGTGTGTGTGTGTGTGTGTGTGTGTGTGCGCGCATGTGTGTGAAAGAGAGAATGTCCCAGGTAGACCAGGCTGCCCTTGCTTTGTAGCCCAGGATGACCTTGAACTCTGGATCCTCCTGCTTTCCTCTGGGGTTGGCAGGTGTGTGCCACGCCCAGCTTGGATTCTTTTCTTTTACATAGCGAATTCTCCTTTGTCTGGATTTCTCTCTTCTCTTCTTCCTTTGGTCTTTAGACCCTCTGGCCTGAGGGTGAGCAGCCAGGTGCCCTCCTGTCTCTGCCACCTAGACCGCACTGGGTACACAGTGGGCACTCAAGCACCCTCCGTGGACTTGAATGAATGAATACACGTGGTATACATTTATGTAGATAAAGCTACAGCATCAAAAAGGAAGAAAAAGAGCATCAAATACAAATTGCGGTAGAAAGGCAGAGGCACAGGGATTGTGAGCTTAAGGCCAGTCTTGACTATGTAGCCAAGAGCCCATTAAAAAACTTTATATTGAACATTTTTAAAGTTAAATGACTAAATAAAAAAAAATTATCAAGGTCAGAGGTCTCCCTACCTGCACCACATGGGCATGTATGTGTCTCTGGGGGCCCTCCTCCATCTTGGTTGGCATCTGGTGACCTTCCAGGGCCCTGGGATAAAGCTATGGGGCCAGCAGGACACAGCCTGGAGCCACCAGGGAACCACGAAGCAGGACAGATGGCACAACTACCAGGTCGGAGAGGTGGCTCAGAGGTTAAGAGCACTGGCTGCTCTTCAGAGGTCCTGAGTTCAAGTCCCAGCAACCACGTGGTGGCTCACAGCCATATGCAATGGAATCTGATTTCCTCTTCTGGTGTGCATGAAGACAGATCACTCATACATGAAAAAATACTACGGAAAGCCGGGTGTGGTACTGCACGCCTGTAATCCCAGCACTTGGGAGGCAGAGGCGAGTCAGGACAGCCAGGGCTACGCGGGGAAACCCCAAAACACAATTACCTGTGTGGCTGTGGGGACAGCCACAAACGTTCCTTAGTGTCCTCTCAGGAGATGCTGGCCTCCCGTCGTGGTGCGTCAGACTCGTTGAGGGTTGGGGCGTGGTCTGATGGGGCGGAGCCTGGGGCAGGTGCTGGCTGGGAGGGGTCTGGCCTGTGAAGGAAGGAAGGAAGGAGTGCCAAACAGGTGCAGGTTGGGGTGAGTATAGTCTGGGAGTGGTGAGGTTTGGGGGTTCACAGTCCTGGGCCTCCTGAACCCCAGCCCTGGGTGGATACAACTTCTGGGGCTCCTCCTACCAGCCTCGGAGGATGTCGGCAGGTGTTTCCGTTTTACTGAGGATGGTAGGGTGGTGCGAGGGCTCAGGGCTGTGGACTAGGCTGCTCCTTAGGCAGGATCAGAGTCCCAGGCCGGGGCTCCCTCACCTCCACCCCCACACACACCCAGGCTCATAGGCCTGAGAGGGAGAGCCCCTGGGGAGTGTCCTAACTCCATCCATGTAAAATGGAGGCCCAGCAGCCCTGGAGGAGGGAGTTTGCTTGGCCTTGCGCGCAGTGGGGCAGAGGAGATGTCCCACAGCCTGTGCAGATGGAGACATGGAGGCCCGTCTTGGGCCACACAGGTGGGTAGGATGGGGCTGGGATCATGGGGCTGAGTAGAGAGGGCTCTGGGCTGGATGAGGCTGGGGCACCATGAAGCCAGGACACACAGGAGCCCTTCCCTGCGGTGCTGGTTCCACTGCCCTTCCTCCATCTTTGCATTTTGGAAGCTAAAATTCCACTGCAATCCTGCTCCCACAGTGAGACTGACTCCTGGGGATAAGAGAATCTCCCAGCACTCAGGCCAGAGGCAAGCAGATCTGGGAGGTCAAGTCTAGCCTGGTCTACAGAGTGAGTTCCAAGGCAGCCAGGGCTACACAGAGAAACCCTGATCTCTCTCCCAGAGAAAGAGATGGCTGCTTTTCCTGCTGGGCCTCAGTTTACCCATCTGTACCACAGGCTAGACATACTTTGACTAAGGAAGGAGAGCTCATCCCAGGCTCCAGGACCCTATTTATGACTTGTGGGTGGCTTGGGTCCCGGGTGGGTCCCTGAGAGGCCAGCCAGCAGGAAGCCCAGCCTTCACCTGCCCCCACTCCCCCAGGCCAGAGCCAGTTTGGGGAGTTCACTTGCATGGCTCCCTTTCTGCAGCAGAAATGGAAGCCAGGTCACTGTGGGCTGGGGAGGGGCCCTGCGGGGAGTCTGGACACACTGGAGAGCCTCCTGGGGGTCCTGGCAGGGTTAGGGGCTGTGCCTGCACTGGTCCCACCTCAGGCTCTGTCACCCCTGCTGAACTGGAGACAGTATGTCACTCCCTCCAGCCTGTGTCAGTGACGGGCCCCACACACTGGGGCGATATTAGTGTCGTTTATCGTACACGAGCAGGGCCTCGGCTCAGCAGCCGTGTCTGTGGCTACCAGGGGAAACTGAGGGACAGGAATACCCACTGGCATCCAGACAGATGGCGCCTTTAGGGACTAGGTAAGCCTGGCTTCCAGCACCGTCCTTACCACCCTGTGCAGACCAAGTCGCTGCCCATCTAAGGCCACCATTTTGTTGGTCAGCATGAGGGCTGAGGTTGTGGGGAAGGGGCCCTCTGAGAGCTGATAGCCAGGCCTCCACCCAGGGGTCCCTGTGTCTCACACAAAACCAGCTGCCCTCCACAAACACTTACTGGGTGTCTAAAGGAGCCGTGTGGGTGGACTCAGAGTCAAGTGCTCTCCCTATCAGTTGGGAATGGCTGGAGGCGCTGGCCTCATTCCCCATTGTTCCCTCCCCTCTGAAGGCCAGGGACAGGGGCTGGCAGCAGGCAAGGCCTCTCTCAGATGCAGGAGGCAGCAGGGGACACCGCGGGAGCCACTGGTGCTGGCTGGCAGATCTTTAAATTAAAATACATATATACACTGGATAAATAACCCAGGCCCATATCCTGGTGACAGGCAGAATTAAGTTGCCTGGTTGGGGACCCGGCAGTGAAGACTGGGGACAGCAGGCGAAGACAGGGAGGTGTAACCCACTCTCAGAGCCGCCGGCTGTCCCCCCATTCTATTCTGACAACCTCCCTCCTCCCTTCCAGGGACCTGAGACCGATGCAGAGGGCCAGAGAGTGAGATTGTGGGCTCAGGCCTCCAGATGCCGAGTCCCAAGTTCTCCCAAAGGAAGGGGGCTTTAGGCAGGCCACCGGCCCCTCAGGAGAAGATGCAGTCTGTCCCCCCGCACAGGCCCAAGGAGGCCCCCAAGGGGCCCACACACAACCATGGGGTCCTCCCAGCCCAAGAGCCCATGGAGAGGGGAGGAGGGCAGGAGGGAATTTTTCAATTAGGAATCAGCTAATCGCCAGAGAGGGCCGCTCTGGGGCCCGCTGAATCTTTTCTGAAAACCTTGTACAATGTAAATGGCCTGGACAATCCTGGGATTAGGCCATTGGGAGGGAAACCAAGGTTCAGGCTGGCTGGGGGATTAGCAGATGGGGGGGGGGTCCGGAGGGCTTTGGGCAGAGTGGTCCCTGGAGATCCATTTTCTCACTGAAGATGCCAATTGTATAGCTGGGGAAACTGAGGCCCAGAGCGTGGGGGCAAGTGTCCTTTCAAGGACACTTGAAGAGTGCCTTCCCCAAGTCAGTCAGGGGCTGCTTTTTATTGTCCATTCCTCCCTTGGTTTCCATAAAGATAGTCTTTTTTTTTTTTTTTTTTTAAGGGCTGGGTGCTGGGTCTCACTGCCCCATACAAGTAGCAGTGAAGGAGACCCACCCAGACCAGCAAGGAGGAGTCTACAGAGCAGCAGGGCGTCCCAGCGAGCGTTCGCCTCGGGGACCCTCAGCTCTGTCCATATGGCCCATCATTGCCTTCTGGTCTCCTTGAAGCTCCCCGGTTCCTTCCTGATGTTCCTTTCTGACGTTACTGCTGGTGTAAAAGATTACAGTGTTTGCTAGGTCGGGTGGGGTGCTGAGTTTGCTAATTAAGGAGGAATGACTATGAGCCTTGGGGTCCCGTGGGAACCATGGCAGATGAGTAGTGGCTGTAGGGGTACATTTTCCCAAGTCCATGGGGGATGGGCAGAAGCTAAATGGGAGGAGGCGTCCCAGGGAGTGGAGGGGCCTTCCGAGCGTGCATGGTGGGGGAGGTTCTCTTTTGCTTTCACCTTATTATTTTGTTGTGGTTTGGCTTGGTTGTTTTGTTTTGAGAAAGGGTCTTATGTAGCCCAGGCTGGCCTCAAACTCACGGTGTGGCCGAGGATGACCTTGAACTCCTGAGTCTACCTCCCAAGCCTGGCTTCTGGGAGGTGCGGATGGGACTCAGGGCTTCGTGCATTGCTAGGTGAGGGCTCTGCGAGCTGAGTTACAACCCTCTCATTTGTTTGCTTGTTTGTGGAGACTGGCCTGAAGCTCACAACCATCCTCCTGTCTCAGTGCGGAGATGGCAGGTGTGTGTTACCGTGCCCTGCTTCTCCTATGGAAGTTGCCAGAGGAGTTTTGAGCTCTAAATGGCTCTGGCATCTCTCCCAGAATTCTCTGACCTCAAAGCCTCCCTTGGGGAGGGGGGCTCTGTGTCCCACGCTCTCCCCCATCTAAGTAAGCATGGCTGTGAAGTAGCCTCTGCTCCCTCGGGTTCCCGCTCCACAGAGTGCATAGGGAATGAGAAGGAGTACCCTCCATACGTAGTCCAGGGATGCTCAGGACAACTGGGGAAACTGAGGCCAGCTGATTAAGGCTGAATCTCCCGGTCTTTTGTGGGGCCTGTCTTCTGGCCCGGGCCCCAGACACCTGCTGGAACTGTTTGCTCAGATGCAGAGAAAATGAACAGGGGGTGAGTGATTGCCAGCACTCAGCCGGGCCCAGGGTGAGGATGTCAGAAGCGGGCCCGTGGCACCATGGGTGACCTCAGAATCGAGGCCTAGGTAGGCTCTGTGACTCAGTGTCCTCACCATCACTGCCATGATTCTCCATGCTGTTCCCAGCGCCTGGTGGGGTAGAGGGAGACTTCAGGGTGTTGGGGGGTTCAGGGCTCCCCTACCTCCCCACCCCCAGCTGTCAATCAGGCCCACCGGGCCCCCTTCAAGTCGTCACGGCCCAGCAGTGGCCCAGGGAGGGATTATTCTGGCCTGTCCAGGGTGGATTCAAGTGGAACCGACGCTGACGAGCGGAACGCGCCCCCGCGGGCCGCTCTGCCTGCCTTTGTCCGCCGGCTGGAACGGCAGCCACCTCCCGCCTGAGCCTGGGTGCATTGTGCGACCGGGTCCTGGGTCACTTAGCTGAGGTCCCCTGTCTGCCTGGCCTTGGGGCAGCTCCCCCACTCCAGCCCCTCCTTCAGCTTCCAGCCTTGGTTTCCCCAGCCGTAAAGCAGACGTCCCTTCTGTCCCTCTTCCTGCGTTGTCAGAGGGTAGAATTCGGGTCACGTGGGCAGAGGAGCCTTTGGGAGGTGAGACTGTGGGAACGTCCCAGAGAGCCGAGGCATCCCCAGGGCGCACTGACTGTCCTTGCTGTCCCTCGGCTTGGCTTTTGTTCAGGAAATTCGTGATGGCAGGGAGAACCGATCCCCTCACAATGTGAATGGAGCCGAGGCAAATGCTGTTGACCCCTGACCCCGGCCCCCTAATCCCAGAGTCGAAGCTGTCCCCCAATAGGGGTCCCAGGAGACGATCTGGGGCTCGACCCTCGGCCCAGGCACCGAGGGGAGGCTTCCGGGTCAGGGTCTGCAGGCCTTCAGAGGAACATGGCTGCCCCTCGGCCACGTGCCTGGTCACTGCCACTCGGAGGCCACTTCGGGAAACTGAGGTACAGAAGACCGGCAGGGCCCGCAGAAGGCCCAGAGTCTGTGGCCCAGTGTGGAAGCTGCTGCTCTGGAGATCGCTCCAATCCTTGAAGAGGGCCTGTGGCCTGACCACCTGTGTCACTGCTCACCACTGGCGATAATCAGGACAGCGCCCTGAGAGGACAGTGGCTAGCCACAGAGCAGGAGGGAGGGCCCAAGGGTTGAGAGCACTTGCGGCTTTTGCAGAGGAGCCTGTTCGGCCCCAGCATTGTTGGCAGGCAGCTCACAGCCATCTGTAAGTCCAGTTTCAGGGGGTCAGATGCCCTCTCCGGGCCTCCAGGGAGACACGCATGTCTTCTGGGTGTGGTAGCCAAGCCTTTAGTCCCAGCAGAGACAGGTGGGTCTCTGAGGCCAGCCTGGTCTACACAGTGAGTTCCAGGACAGCCAGGGCTACACAGAGAAACCCTGTCTTAAAAATAAATAAACGATCTAAAAACCACAAACAAGTTAGGGTGCTCCTGGGGGGAGCCACATTCAACAAAAATCATCCCTGTAAGCTATGGCATGAGTGAATGACTGAATGGGTGATGGGGGTTGTCCTGCTTCCTTCTGCCTCAGACGCCCTGCTCCCTGGGTCCTCAGAGGCCTCTGTTAGCAGCCTCCCCCCACCCTGCCCCCGCCCTGCATACACTAAGTGCTCCTCCACCAGAGGCAGGCGAGTGCTCGCATGCTCTGGTGCCTCCGTGCTCCCCGGCGGTCTCATGTCTGTTCCACCCTGCCGAGCTGTTCCCCACGATCAATTTCAATTTGGCCTGGTCTCTGCTTTGAAGCCAGACCCTTCCCTGGAGGGTAACGAAGGGGGGAGGTGGGTTCGTGTTTCTCTATAAGCTGAGCTGGGGAGTTCTGCTATGCCTGAGCCGCTCCAGGCCTCAGTTTCCCTTCGTGGAGAAGGAAGGGGGTGGACAGTCTCTGAGCGGGTCTTGTCATCACTCAATCTCACTTTACATTTTTACTTACTTATTTAGAGACAGGGTCTCAATCTACATAGCCCTGGCTTTCTGGAACAGGATCTGTAGACCAGGCTGGCCTTGAACTCACAGAGACCCACCTGCTTCTGCATCCTAGGTGCTGGAATTAAAGGCCTGTGCCACCACACCCAGCAGCCTCCTGTATTTATTATATGCCTACTGGGGCACTGGAGAGGCAGGCAGAAGCTGAGTGCTCTCAGGACAGGAGGACACAGAGCTGAGAAGCAGCAGCACGGCAGGAAGGAAGTGGCGGGCGGCAGAGCTTGTGGGAGCCTTAGTGTGCCAACAATCAGCCTTCTCATCCTGCCGGGCCCACTCAACTATCTGCTTGTCTATATCCGTTTTACAAAGGGGGAGACTAAGGCTACGGAGGAAGAATGTCCCTGGAGAAGGTCGCAGAGACCGTGGGCCAGTGCCTCCAGTTTCCCAGACAAGAAGGAAAGTGGAACCCTTGGGATGTCCATCTCTGTCCTGGCCTGTGTGTGGCCCACAGCTCCAGTGGCCACTAGGTGGAGCGTGGAGGCCAAGGGAGACCCAGTCACCGTGCCATGCCGGGCTCAGGAGCCTCAAGAGCTGTGGCCCTGCCGTGGCCCTGCTATGGCCAGACTGCTGGGCTCAGGCTTCCCCTGGGACACCAAGGCCCAAGTGTGACAGACCGTGCCTGCCAAAGGGGCCCAGCCATCCATATGGCTGAGTGGGTATGGATGGGGACACTGAGGCTCAGCGGCCGGTGAGAACAGGGGAGCCCTGAGTGCAGGGTTCAGTAAGGAGTGTGGAATGGCAGGGCCAGTTCTGCACAGGCACAGCCTGAGGGGGGAGCACAGCATTCGTTTATTTGCGCAGCATTTATCTTCGGGCCCCTCTTAGAAACCTGGCTGATTAATATGCTTTTTTTTTTTTTTTTTTTTTTTTTGAGACCTCTTTCAGCTTCAGGGAGCTGTCTTCTTATTTCTCAAGAAGTTTTGGAAGGAGAGGAAGAGGGAGGGGCCGTGAGAAAGGAACTCCTTTTGGCACATGGTGACCCCCCCCCCGTGTTAGCCGCTTGGGCTCTGGCATAGTTAGCACCGAGGGGCTCCCCTCAATGTAGTTAGCACTAGGCCTTCCCTCCCCTGTGCTGGCACCTGTGGGATCCCCTCTGTCTCTAGCACATGGAGGCTTCCTGGGAGTCTTAGCATCTATGCGGTTCCCTCTGTCTAATCCCAGGCCTCAAGCCAAAGCTATCCTGGCTTTGCCTAGGTGTCCCCGTGTGTCACCGTTTGAGCCGAGTGCTGGAGTGTGCCATGTTCCATCTGTGTGCACTGCCGAGGGACGTTCAGGGTGTGTGTGGAATACATGCTATGTGTTCGCTGCGCATGTGTGCCTGCGAGCACACGTGGAGGACAGAAGACAGCCTAGTCTCCTCACAGGGCGTTCCCAGGAGGGATCCGACCTGGGTCAGCAGGAGCAGAGGCGTCCTCTTCCAGGAGGCTGCTCTCCGCCCCGCACTGTAATAGGATTGCGACTTTTGAAGTTAATAGGAAATGGAGAGAGGGCTCCCACTTCAAGAATCCGGGGTGTAGGAGTGCATGCGGAGGGCTTAGGGGGCCTTTGTGAGCAGGGCTGGGCTCCTTCCAGCCTCAGGCTGTGGTGATGAAAGAACCATGAAATCTGTGCTGTCAGGACAGCCCCTGCTTGAGACAGGGTCTGACTTTACGAAAAGAAAGGGGGAAATTGCAGAGTGCTTACATGTGTGTCACTGAGCCCTGCACCAGGGCGGGGATGCGCCCAGCAGGGAGCCTCCTCAGAGGAGCACCACCCCTCGGGCCCCTCAGGGTCCAGAGTCACAGCAACCAGGAATTTGGGGATTGCTAAGAGTGACAGTTGGGGCCAGCTCTTGCTGCCAAGGGCTTCATACCACCTCCCAGGAGCAAATGTTCCGGACAAGGAGACGGAGGACACAGGACAAAAAGGAATGTGTGTTTGTTCGTGCTGGAGCCAAACGTCTCCTGTTTTTAAAGATTTAACTTGATTTTGTGTATTTGGAAACGTTTGTTAACATGTTTCTTATGAACTCACCAGCACGTGTTTGCACACAGGACTGGGCTGGTTAGTGACCTCTGTGGAAGTCAGAGGACAACTGGAGGAAATCGCTTCTCTCCTTCTGTCAAGTGGGTCCCAGGGTTCAGACTCAGATTGTCAGGCTTCGCAGCAAGAGCCTTTTTAAAAGTTGTGCCCCCTCCCCCAAGGCATGGTTTCTCTGTGTAGCCCTGGCTGTCCTGGAACTCTCTCTGTAGACCGGGCTGGCCTCGAACTCAGAGATCCGCCTGCCTCTGCCTCCCCTAGCATCACCACCGCTCAGCTTTGAATTGTTTAATTATGCCTAATGTGTGTGCTAAGAGATCCCAGAAGAGGGAGCCAGAAACCCTGGAGCTGGGGTTGCAGCTGCCGGAAGTGTGTGCTGGGAGCCACACCCAGGTCCTGTGGAAGAGTGGCCAGTGCTCTAACCACTAACCATCCATCTCTCTACCTGCTGAGCAGTGGTTTTGAGATGGGTTCTCGTTGTGTAGCCCTGTTCTGGAACTCATTATATAGAGCAGGCTGGCCTTGATCCCACAGAGATCCCTGCCTCCACCTTCTGAGTTCCAGGATTGTTTATTTTGTGTGTTGAGATGTCCGCTTGAGGTCGGGGTCTTCATTAGCCACTCTCCACCTTATCCTGTCTCCCACTGAGCCCAGCACGCGTGAGGTTTCCTGAGCGGGCTGCCAGTGGGCCCCAGCATCAGCCCGGCTCCACCTCCCCGTGCTGGGGACTCAGGCCTTCATGCTTGCATGGCAACCAGCATACCCACTGGGCCGCCTCCAAGCACCTGTTTTGTCAACGAATTTCTCTAAATTTCCGAGTCATGTTTCAGTCACCGGGGACGTGGCCTGGTCTCCAGAGTCCGTAGTCACTGGCCGGGACCCGGGGGCAGGGTGTGTGACATGCAGGGAAACCTCCTCTGCTTCCGGGACCTCGTTCCGTTCCCATTGATGTCTTACTTGGGTCCCTGGATCCTGTCCAGGATGGCTCACTGACACGTGCCCCCTCACTTTGGTGGCCAGAATTCACTGTTCTGTTAGAAACAGTCTCAGCAGTGACACGCTAGACACCTTGTCTTCATTTCCCCTTGCTTTCACCACGCAGCATCTCACACTGTTCTCCAGGCAAGCCTAGAACTCAAAGCCATCCTTCTGCCTCAGCCTCTGGAGTGTGGAAACCACAGGTGTAATGAGACACCACACCTAGTCATTTGGCGTCCTCTTTACTTCATTTAGAAATACGTTTGTGCCAGGCGGTGGCGCACACCTCTAATCCCAGCAAAGGCAAAAAGGCAGGCCGATCTCTGAGTTGGAGGCCAGCCTGGTTTACAGAGGGAGTTCTAGGACAGCCAGGGGTACACAGAGAAACCCTGACTCAAAACAAAAACAAAAAAACAACCAAACAACAACAAAACTCTAAAATAATTCATTGAAAATAGATACAATCCACTTTAAATCTGAAGTGTGAATTTTGCTCAAATCCAAGATTCATACAGAAATTTTTTTTTCATCTTTTTTTTTTTGGTAACTACCAAAAACCAGACATTGCACAAGTCTTCCTTCCCTAGAGCTGAAGCCTGGTGTTCCTGGCCCAGGCCTGACAGGAAGAGCAGCCCATCCCATCGCTGTCACAGGTGTGTCCGGTACGTGCTGGGGTCCCCTTCCAGCCTCCCCCTCTCTCCCATGCGTCCAGGTCTGAGGTAGGAGTCAGAGGGGTGGCGGGAGAACCTCAGCCTCTCTGAGCCCCTGTTCCTCCTCACAGGGCCATCTGCTTGGCCCCCAAGCCGTCCATCCTGGCCCTACCTGCGAGCTGAGGGGAACTTAGTGCTCCCCTTTTGCAGGCCGACAAGCTCAGGCTCACCGCAGTGGGACCATAGACCTGGCCGGGATCTGTTCTCCGAACGCCACATTCCCTCCAGGATCCCCACAAAAGGACCAATGACCCCCTTTCAGCTCCCAGTGGCCCCCTGAGCACCCACCCAGAGCACCTTCCCAGGGGAGGTTGGGACTACCTCCTCTTTAAACCTTCATCTTTAAGCTAGCTGTCGCCTTGGCAACAGTCTGGGGCTGACCTTTGTTCAGGAAAAAGAAGGTGACCTTCCCCCGCAGCCATGTCCCCTCCCTGCATTCCCCCCCCCCTTTTGAAAGCTGCTGTCTAAACAATGCATTAAGGATTTCGGAGCCGCCTCACACACAGGGAGATTTTCCATCCCCGTATCCGCTCCCGAACTTGAAACAAAACCAAACGAGGAGAATGAGGCATCGCCAGCCAGACACCCACAGCCAGGGCCTGGGAACCCACAGAAGCCAGGATTCCCATCCCAGCTCTGTGTCCATGGAGACCTGGAGCCCTAGCCTCAGTTTCTCCAATCTGTTAAGTGGGCCAAACGGAAGAGCCTATTACCACTAAGAGCCCAGGGATGGCTAGGAGGGAGAGTGAAGGTCCCTGGGTGAGGGGCAGCAAACCCGCCTCACAGGTGAGGAGGGGACTCAGCCAGGTGTAAGGCAGCCAGCTACACCTGGCTCTGCTACACACCTGCAGCACAGTCGGACAAAGATGGCTGTGTGGAAAGTGAGGGGCGATCGTGGGCTTTGTCCACACCCAGGACTCCAGGCCTGAGAGGCAGAGAGGCAGGCAAGGCCTTGGTGGCTCATTCTGACATCCCGGCACCACATAAACCAGGCCTGATGGTGACACCGGCCATCTCAGCATCCCAAGTCCAGGCAGGAGGATCAGGAGTTCAAGGCGAGACTGAGCGATGTGAGACCCTGTGGCGGGGAGGCGGATGGGGCGGGGAGGGGAAACTGAAAACAGCTGCCTGGGCTCGGGAACTTACCGTAAGCGTAAGCTGTCCGTCTGTCTTTTGTCTGTCTTGGAAGACTCTGGCAGAGCAGACAGGAGGCTTCACAGAAAAGGGAGAGGAGGGCTGGAGAGATGGCTCAGTGGTTAAGAGCACTGTCTGTTCTTCCAAATGCACCCGGGTTCAATGCCCAGCATCCCCTGGCAGCCCACAACTGTCTATAATGCCAATTCCAAGGGATCTGATGCCTTCAAACTAATGCACATAAAATAAAATTAAATAAATTATTAAAAAAAAAAAAAGAAAGAAAGAGCCAGGCCTCTTGTGAGAACCAGCACCCAAAAGAGCAGACTGTGTGGAGGCCCTGATGACCCCTGGTGGAGCCTTGCCTGCTGCTCTGGGATCCCTAGAAGAGCCCAGAAGAGCATCTTTACTGTCCTGAGGGCTATGCGGAGGAGCCACAGCAGGACTCCGTTCTCACCCCGGTGAGCCTCTGCTCTGGCCCCATCTTCTTCCATTCCCAGCGGCTGGCACTGAGTCGGTCCTGGACCTGGGCTCTGGCCCCCGGCCCCCAGGCCTCTTTGTTGTGCATAGTGAGAAACTGAGATAGAGGGTCAGGGATTTCCTGCTGCTGCCCGGTACCCGGCACGCACAGCTAGTGCCAAGGCAGGTGTCCCCTGACATCACACACCACATCTTGTTTCTGCAGTGACTCAACTCTTCAGGCCTGTGTATAGGTTCCAGAGGTCGGTACGGACAGATCCCTCTGGAATACCCAGCACCGCCACAGCAGTCTATGCAGGAGACGGTGGGAGCCCGGATGCGCAGAGCCCTGCTGTGGGCTGCAGGCTGCTGGCTGCTGGAGGCCTGGGACGCCTGGGAAGGGCCAAGTGTTCCTAGCAGGTCCTCGCAGACCCGGAAACACAAGGTTCAGCGGCTGCTGGGCCAGGTCCTCACCTGGAAGGTGTGTGGCCAGTTTATAGACTGACAAGTCAGCTGTCCAGGGGCCCACAGCAGGTCGGCACAGCTGTGGAGAGGGGGCACAGATCAATCACAGGGCACCGTCTATCTGGCCCTATGTCTGTCTGTCTGACTTTCTGTCTCTCTGTCTCTATTTCTGTTCTCCACCTTTGTGCCTCTGTCTATTTCCATGTCTTTATCTCTGTCTCTGCCCTCCCATCTCTGTGTCTCTGTCTCTGTATTCGCTGTGGGACCACAGCTCCCATGTCCCCAGGCTTCTACCTCTTTCCCCTGGATAACCGCCTCCCCAGGGCCAGTATCTTGTGTGAGGATCCATTCCAGGGCGATAATTTTAAGGTTTTCATGAACAGCACACCAGGTTGGAAGACATAGATAGCACAGGGCCTGGGAAGAATCCCCTTGGGCATCTGATCTTCAGGAGGCGGAGTCACAGTCATGAGCTGGAAGAAGTGGATCCCAGGAGGGTGCTGGGAGCCAAACTCAGTCCTCTGCAAAAGAAACAAGGGCTCTTTGCCTTTAATCCCAGCACTTGGGAGGCAGAGGCAAATAGATCTCTGTGATTTCGAGGCCAGCCTGGTCTTCAGAGTGAGTTCCAGGACAGCCAGGGCTACACAGAGAAATCCTGTCTGGAAAAACAAACGAAGAAGAAGGAGGAGGGACAGGAGGAAGGGAGGAAGGGAGGAAGGGAGGAAGGAAGGAAGAAAGAAGGAAGGAAGGAAGGAAGGAAAGAAGGAAGGAAGGAAAAGGAAAGAAACAGGTGCTCTTGACTACTGTGCCATCATTCCAGCCCCAACACACAAAAAAAATAATTGGGTGACACAGAGATGATAATACATGATAATCTCAAATCTATTTGTTGTGAGCTAGAGAGATGGTTAAGAACACTGTTTGCTCTTTCTGAGGTCCTGAGTTCAATTCCCAGCACTCAAATGGTGACTCACAACTATCTATACTGGGACCGGATACCATCTTCTGGCATTCAGATAGAACCACTCAAATCTCTTTGTCACTTAACAGGAACCTCAGACATTTTTCTTTGTGCTTTGTTCTGTAAGGTTAGGTTTTTGGATTTTTGTTTGTTTGTTTAAAAACAAAGGTCTCTTGTAGTCTAGGCTGATCTAGAACTATTAGGCCAAGGGTGAGTCTGATCTTTCGGCCTCCACCTTCCTAGGTCAGGTGCACAGGAGTTTAGGCTGTGCGGGGGGGGGGGGGGTGTGTGTGTGTGCGGGGGCGCAGGGCTTTGTGCCTGCTAGGCCAGGGCTCAGCACTCCCCAGTGGCCTGAGCTCAGCAGCTGCCCCCTTCCCCTTCCTGGCCTTGTGGAACCTGCTGTGCACACATGTGCCCTGGAGGCTCACAGTGACCCTGTTGTTGGGGACAACCGCTACATTGGGGGTCTAGGACATGTGTGAGCGTTTGGGGCTTTCAGGAAGGTACCCTGGAAGTGCGGAGCACCAAAGCTCACAGGGACGCTCTGGGTTAACTTGAATCGTCCTCTGACTTGAAAGACCCAGAGATCCATCCGCTGGCGTTTACACTCAAACACGAAAACTGGTCCGTTTGAGATCTTTGTTTTTCCAGGAGTTGTAGTCAGTTGTTTTTTTCTTTCTGTCCATCACTGGCTTGGTGTGTGTTGTGCTCTCTTTCCCACCTGGGACTTCGTGTCTCCTTTTTGCAGACTTCGCTGG
Source organism: Psammomys obesus (assembly GCF_907164565.1). Lineage (NCBI taxonomy): Eukaryota > Metazoa > Chordata > Mammalia > Rodentia > Muridae > Psammomys > Psammomys obesus. Next base: position 780,549 of record NW_026590511.1, read on the forward strand.
TCCCATTTGAAGGACAGAAAGAAGGCAGTCCGGAAGCTTTTCTTCCAAGTGTGTTTTAGGGCTGGCAGAAACTTCCAGGTCCCAGACCGACCCTGTCTAGCTTTGGCAATCTCCTGTAAAGTCTCCACGTAAATGTCTGCTGGGGTGAGGTGGCCCCGGGGACCCAGGGAGGGCCTCGGGCGGGCCAGGGGCACACGGGGAAGGAGCGTACAAAAGCCCCCTTGAGTTTTTCTATGGACCTGGATTCCCCCCAAATCAGGCTGCCACGGCTGCAGACATCTTTGGACTCTCAAGCTGGGCACACAATGTCGCCTGTCGAGCCGAGTTTTCTGCCATCCCCACCTCTGTCGGCCTCTGTCTGCCCCCAGGCAGCCATGGAAACTAGAGTTGAGCCTCCTTCAGGCGTACTGTCTTTGTTGGGGTTTTGTGTGCCCGTTGGGAGACAGTACGGTGTGCTTTCTTTAACCCTCCCGCCCCCGCAAGGCCAGGGCGACAGCTCTCAGCGGGGAGCAGTCACGGTTGACCCAAGTGTGTCTGAGGGACTATGGGAAGAGGAGGGTGTGGTGTGGCCCCTCAGTCCCTAGCCTCCTGCAACGTCACCCGGCCTTTCCTTCCCAAGAAGAGATGGGCCCGGGGCCCCACAGCGCCCCGAGCTGCAACCAGGAACCTGTGCCCTTGTTTGAGACAGAGTTTCACTATACAGAGCAGGCTGGGCTCAGTCTGCCAGCCTCGGCCTCCCCAGGGCTCAGGTTAAGAGCAAATGACACGGGCCTGTGTCCGTGACCTGTGTGCCAACGTGATGTGTGTCGTTGCCAAGCATAGGGGAGAGCAAGGCATGCGGCATATACATATTAAAGTTGTTTATTTTCTGTGTGTGTGTGTGTAGGATAATAGATGGTGTCAGGGCCCCAGGAGCTGAAGGTACAGGCGGTTGTACCTGAGAGCAGCCAGGATTCTTAACCGCTGAGCCATCTCTCATATTATTTTTTTGGACATAAACTATAATAAAGCCAAGCGGTGGTGGCACATACCTCTAATGCCAGCACTCGGGAGGCAGAGGCAGGAGGATCTCTTGAGTTGGAGGCCAGCCTGGTCTACAGAGTGAGTTCCAGGACACCTAGGGTCCCACAGAGAAACCATGTCTTGAAAAAGTAAAATTAAAGAAGAAAAACAAAACACCCACCAAACAAACAAAACATAAAAATGTGATAAAAGAAGAAGCTTGCTGCTCACTTGGAGCTCTTTGTGGAAGTTCCCGGGGTTTGTCCTGTGTTCCATCAGATCCTAGAGCTGTGCGTGGTTCCCAGGCGTTTGCACACGTTTCCAACCTCTGTGGTGTGGACGGCAGGGAACCGCCACTCCGCACCCTGCACACGAAGGCCTAGGCCTCCCTGTTAAAAACCGGTAATGGTTCCGGGGAGCCGGGCTCCATGAATAAAACAGGAGGCCCGCAGTCAGCTCTCCTCTCCCACAGCGAATGCATAATCAGGCCGCAGGCTGGGAGATGGAGGAGGACTGGGCAGGGGCGCTCCGGCAGATCAATGAGCCATCGCTCAGCTGCTAATTGCTGGGGTGCACCAGACAGGATGGCCCGCTCCTGATGGGCAGTACGGACCCTTCGGCCCGGGAAGGCCTCTCGGGGTCCAGGCTGCTTCCCCCGAGGGCTCATCTGTCATGTCACCCAGGTTCGGGCAGAGGTCGGATGTCTGGGTGGTGAGGATGGTGGGGTTGATGCCTCATACCTGCAACCCCCCACACACACACACACCACGCCCACTGTCCGGCTGGGAATCTGGGGGAATCCGCACTGTCTGGTGTGTGTCATGGCAGGACCTGACAAGGCAGGCGTTCTTGCTTCTGTTAAAGCTCAGAGGGCGTGGAGGGCCCCGGTGGGGGCTGCCTTCTCCCTACCATGTGTCCTGGTAACAGACATTGACAGATGTGTTCAGAAAGGTTTGTGCCACCATGCCCTGGCCCTGTTATTGTCGTCTTTCTCTTCATTTAATTTAGTCTGTGTGTAGGTCAGAGGACGGTACGGGGGAGCACCGTCTCTCCTTCCACCATGCAGGCCTTGGGAGGGAACGCTGGCGGCCCAGGCTGAGGGCAAGAGCTCTGACCACTGAGCATCTCACTCTCTTCCAGCCCGGCCTTCCTTCCTCCTTCCTCCTTCCTCCCTCTCTTATTTTCTTCTATTCATTCTTTACATTTTATTTTGTTCTTTTCTCTCTCTTTCTCTCCCTTCCTTCCTTCCTTCCTTCCTTCCTTCCTTCCTTCCTTCCTTTCTTTCTTTCTTCTTTCTCTGTGTAGCCCTGGCTGTCCTGGAACTCGCTCTGTAAACCAGGCTGGCCTCGAACTCACAGAGCTCCACCCGCCTCTGCCTCCTGAGTGCTCGGACTAAAGGTGTGCGCCACCACCAGCACCACTGCCTTGTTATTCTTTTTGTTACAGGCCTCCCTCTATCCTTTGTTCCACTTGAATTCCCTTTGTAGCCACGGAGGAACTTAAAATCTGTCTCCACCTCCAGAGTGTTGGGGGAGCAGGTCCATCCTAGTCCTGGGACTTTAACTTTGGGGTTCCTCTTGCTGCTGGCCAGGCCTCACAAAGGCAAGGTGGGAGGAAGGGGGTTTCACCTCCCCAGGAGCTCTGCAAGCTTTTCTCACAACACCAGGGAACCTGTTTCCCCCAGACAGAGCTAGACTCAAACCTATCATTTGCTGGGAAGTGGGAATGGAAATGTTTTCCGAATGAAGTTGGGGTCAGCATGGGGGACAGGCACATGCATGGACTGCTGGATTGGGGGTTAATATATTACCATGGCTACAAGAAGATCTGGGACTCACCTCACCAGCTCCAGACTGTCACCCAGGCCTGCTCAATGGCGGGAGCAAGAGGGATGGGGGGTAGGAGGAAGCTTTTTGATGCCTTTGTTTGGACTGTGAAGTGATTTTCTTTCCCTCTTTTTGTTCTTGTTTTTGTTTTCAGACAGGGTTTCTCTGTGTAGTCCTGGCTGTCCTGGAGCTGAAGTTACAGACCACTAGAGCCACCGTGTGTGCTAGAAGCTGAACCCGGGTCCTCAGCAAGAGCAAGCATTCGTAATCACAGAACCAACTCTCTCTGCAGCCCACAGTGAGGGTTTTATAAGCTTAGCATCCAGAAAGGTCTAGAAGGTTCCTGCCTCAGACAGAAGGCTTTTTTGCTCTGCACTCTCTCTTTCCTCCAGGGACATAGCTGTCCTGGAGAGGAACCTGCCCCTGGAGTCTCTGCCAATGATGGGCAAGGTGGCAGGAAAAGCCATCCACAGACTGGGGCCGGCAAAAGTCACGGCCTCTAAATACCTGCTGAGGAAGTCAGGCGTAGTGGCATGTGCCTTTAATCCCAGCTAGGTGGATCCTGGATCTCTGTGAGTTCAGAGCCAGCCTTGTCTACAGAGTGAGTTCCAGGACAGCCAGGACTACACAGAGAAACCCTGTCTCAAAACAAAACAAACAAACAAACAAACAAAAATAAAGAGAAAAAGAAAGAAAATAGGGGTCAGCATGGTGATAAATAAATAAGGGTCAGCATGGTGACTTGGGGTAACAGTGGCTCCCAAGAAACAGGACCTGAGTTCAGACCCGAAGTTCTTTTCTGACCTCCACACATGGGCTGAGGTGTACACACACACACACACAGACATACAGACATGCACACAAACACACACACACACACAGACACACACGCACACACATCTGAGACTACCGCACAGCCAGGCTGCCCTCTGATCTGCTGTGTAGCTGAGGTTGACCTTGACATTCTGATATTCTTGCTTCTACCTTTGCAGGCATGACAGGCACACCGATCCAACGGCTGATGGGGCCGCAGCCTCGAAGCCCCTTCAAGGGCTTCTGGGAGTGGCCAGGAGGGCTGGAGGCGGTGCACCTGAGGGGTTGGGGTGCGAAGGGCTCCTTCCAGAGATGTAGGAGGTGGCCGAGCCTCAGTCTGGATTAGAGAAGGCCTGACAGAGGTGCCAGGGCCTCTTCTCCACGTGGGGTCAGTTTCTACCCTTCTGCCTTGTCTGACCTTCAGGCCACACCCTGTGACAGAGTTCTGCCAAAGGGATACTCTTTTCCCTTTCTGACTGTATCTCAGTGTTTTCATTTCAAAATTATCATGGGATCCTAGAAGGGACCATCCAGGCCAGGCCTGGTTTGGCTCGCCTGTCAGCTACCTAAGGCTCTAGTCCAAGGCTCACTGCACATCTTTTTTTTTTTTTTTTTTTTCCTTTCCTGGAGACAGGGTTTCTCCGGGCAGCCCCGGTTGTCCTCAAACCCACAGAAAAACCGCCTGCCTCTGCCTCCCGAGTGCTGGCATTTAAAGTGGGCTCCGCCTCTGCCCTGTCCACTAGCACATTTTAGCAAGACTCTGTTAAAAAAAAAAAAAAAAGCAAAATGAGGGCTGGGAGTGTGGTCAGGGGTGCAGCCCCTGCCTAGACTCCCCAGTGAGGGTCTATATAGGAGTCATGTAATTTGTAAAACAAAAACCTAAAACCTCCAAACAAAAAATGAAATTAAAAACAGAATTACTGGCTGGGCCCCTGAGGATGTCCATTGCTGCATAGCAGCTCTGAGCTGGCCACGGGGTTTTGGTTGGTTGGTTTGCCTGGTTGTTGTTTTTGTTTTCTGCAACAGTTTCTCTGTAGCCCAGGCTGTCTGAAAACTCTGTAGCCAAGGCTGACCAGGCTGAGAAGCCTGAGCAGAGAGATCTGCACAGCATCACAGCAGAGCAAGGACTGTTTCCTGAGGACCTCAGTTTTTAGTCAAGCAAACAAACACCCTGAAATCTCCAGGTTTATCGGGGCATGCCTTTAATCCCTGCACTCGGGAGGCCAAGGCAGGTGGACTTCTGTGCATTCAAGGTCATCCTGGCCTACCAGGACAGTTATGGGCTCTGTAGAAAGATCCTGTTTCGAAACCAGCCCCCCTCAAAAAACAAAAAGCGTGGAGCTGTCAGACAGCAGAGCAAAGGGGAAGCTGGACAGAAAAGCAAACGGGGTGTTTAAAAAACAGTTACAGCTGTCTTATATTTAAAAAGAAAGACAAAATTTGCCTGCTCAGGAGCTTTGATTTGGGGAGACAGACTACAGAGAAAGTGTGCTGAACTGTGCTCAACTCTTTACCAGGAGAATCCCAAACCCCAGATGTTGGGCACATACACGGTGGGGGGGGGGCTCCTGAGCAATGCCACCCTTGCTGACAGGACCTTGAGGACACTCAGCTCCTTTTCCTTTTAACACTGAATCCTGTTGAGGCCTTGGCTGCCTCTCCAGGTCAGCTGCCTAGCTCAGAGAATGGGCCCCCAGCTCCTCACTGGGGGAGTCTAGGCGGGGCTCCATCCTGGCCACGCCCCCAGGCCATCACCGGGGAGTCTAGGCAGGGCTCTTCAGAAAGTTCAAGACCATTCTGGGTCTTAGTGAAAGGCTAGCTATCTCGGAATCAAGAAGAGAGGCTCGGTGGTGCTTGTTGATGAACCCTTTCAATCACTGCATAAGGTCTTCACTTAGAGGGAAAAAAAAACAAAAAACCAAACCACTCAGAGAATAGAAAAATCCTATGTCTACTGTTTTCTTACAGAATTCAAGCGAGATTTGGGGTGACTGAGGATTTTGGGCTCTCCTAACTTATGTTGTCTTCGAAGGGTCACTTGGAGAGTTGTGGGAAGACAGGAAGAGGAGAGGCCTGCGGGGGTTGTTGCCTGGAGAGAGGTTCCGACAAATAAGGAAGCCTGTGAGCTGGTGTGTAGGGGACCTTGAAGGAAACACACGACAGTAGATGAGGAAGTCTCAGGGAAGAACAAGGCGGCAGGAAAAAAAAATGAAAAACAAATCCTAGCCGGAGAGGGTTTTTGTGTTTTGAAATGTAAATGACACTCCCAGAATTGCCTAATAGTTAAAATGAAAGACTTAAAAAAAATAAATCAAAGGCAAAAGGGATGGAAACTGGATGGGGCCTAATCCTTGACGGTGCTGGGGCTCCTCTGCTGGGCGGCTGGGGCTGGGGACCGGGCTGTGCTCTCCTCTGTGAGAGAATCACAGAGTCAACGCAGCCTTCAAAGACAGCCGTGGAGGCCGGGGTCACTTTCTGAGCGTCCGTCTAGTCTCCAGCCCTCAGCCCCTCTCTGATCGTCCCGGTGCTCAGCGGCGGTGGGGAGGCATTCCACGCTGGGGAGGGAGGGTGCTTGGCTTATGGGGGTGCGCTTTTCAAAGGCCTTTGTTAGAGACCGCCACACTGGGAAGCAGCCTTAGTTAATGCAGGTGCGTTGCAAACACACGCTAGGATTGGCGAAAACAAGGGGTTTCTGACTTCAGTTGTCTGGCTTTTCTGTCATCCACATACATAATCTGTTTTCTTCAGACAGGATAGTGTAGCCCAGGCTGGCCTAGAAACTCCTGATCCTCCTGCCTCCACCTCTGGAGTGCTGTCAGCCCAGCACTACCCACTGAACCACGGGGCCATCCAAATATAATCCCGATCCACATCCCCTGTAGCCGCAGCCCGGCCCACCGAGATCCGCCGTGCACAAGCTCTTGACAGAAAGCTCACCCCTCCTCCTCTGCTCCTGTGGTCTGTCTGTCTCCTGCCTCTTCTAGTGGCTTGGGGACATCCTGAGCCTTCTCACCCTGGCTGCGCTGGGTGTGTCTGTCCCTAATACTTCAGGACAGCTGCTCTGCTCCTCCCCTACAACAGTCTCGGTTGTAATGTAAAGGCCCAGCTGTAGGGTCAGGTGACACAGGGTAGGCATGCTGTCTTCTATGCGGGGGTGGGGGGGGGGGGGGGAGAGGATCACAACCGGCAGAGGAGCCAGGGTCATCAAGGAGAAGGCAGGCCTCTCTGTATAGCTCCGTTTGGCCAGGGAAGGTGAGGTGGTCCAAGTGTGCAAGGGAGAAGTGCCTGCGTGGGGTTCCCGGAGGACGTTCAGGAGCGAATGGACCTCTGGGCTGGGGAACAGGCCTGGTGTGTCCTGAGGCTGGAGTCTGGGAGCCCATGGGAACTGGACTGAAATGAAGGCTGGGAGAGACCGCGGGTGGACGGGTAACAGAGCTGTTGCTTTCACCTCAAATACTGAACGTGGAATCAAGAGGTTCAGCGCAATAAGCCCGAGTTCTGCTGACCACGCCCCCGCCCCTCACTGGGGCATTCTAGGCGGGGCTCCACCCTGACCACGCCCCCAGCCCTCACTGGGGCATTCTAGGCGGGGCTCCACCCCTGACCACACCTCCAGCCCCTCACTGGGGTTTATAGGCGGGGAGCCACCTGACCACGCCCCCAAACCCTCACTGGGGAGTCTAATTAAGGGCTCCATTTGTGAGCCTTGGCCCTTCTCCCTGACATTAATGGGTTAAATTGTATCCTCAAAAAGATATATTCAAAATTAGATGTGGTGCCTCCTGTCTTCAATCCCAGCACTGGGGAGGTTGAGGCAAGTGGATTTCTGCGAGATAAAGGTCAGTCTAGTGGACAGAGAATTCCAAGCTAGCTAAGGCCACATAGTGAGACTCTGTACAGAAAACAAAAAAGGAGGTGTGTCCGGGTTACACAGTGTCTTAGAACCTGTGACATTTATTTGTGTGTGGGGGTGGAAGGGCGTTGCATGCCAGGGCACTCACGTGACAGCCGGAGGCCAGTTTGCAGAAACTGATGTTCTTCTTTGACTATATAGGTCCCCCATTTTGTCAGAACCTCCACCCACTGAACTATCTTGCCAGTCCTGGATGTAATTGTATTTTGAAATACTTTTGTGTCATTTTCGGGGCTCTCTCTCTCTGAGACAGGGTTTCTCTTGTAGCCTTGGCTGTCCGGGACTCACTCTGTAGACCAGGCTGGCCTTGAAATCATAGAGATCCCCCTTCCTTTGCCTCCCCAGTGCTGGGATCACAGGTGTGCGCCACCGCGCCTAGCTTCTCAGAGTTCTCTGGTAGAACAGAATCTTTGAATGAGAATCTCTCCACATATGTAGAAAAGGGATTTTTATTTAAAAAAACTTGCAGGCTGTGGTCCAGCTAGTCCAACAATTTCTGCCTAGGAACGGAAGTTCCAAGAATCGCTAGTTGCTCCGTCAGTCCGTAAGGCTGGGTGTCTCAGCTGGTCTTCAGTACATGCTGGAATCCTGAAGAAGCAGGCTCTATGCCAGTGAAGGAATGGATTTCCTAGCAAAGAGAGAGCAAGCAGGCAAAGAGTTATTGGAGGTTGGTCTGGTACTGCTAATGTATTTGTTAATTACTGCTCCTCTCAAAATCTGGTTACACCACAAATAAACACATTCTCATGTACACCAAATGATGCTGTGTAACTTCACTCCCCAGTTATTCCTGATTGGTTAATAAAGTTGCTGACAGCCTGGGCTGGGCAGAAGAGTGGTAGGTGGGTCTTAGCTTGGCATCTGAGAGAGACCAGGAGGCAGAAGGAAGAAGCGGGAAAAGATGTGGCAGGAGGGGAGGAAGCCAGCAAGAAGGAAGTTGCCATGAGACAGAATAGACCATGAACAGGTGCCCATAAGGACTGATGGAACAAAGGCAACCCAGATAGGAATGGTTAAGGCAAGTAAGATGGGGTTTGTGGCCGGGAGATAGCAAAGTAGCTGATATCTGCCCAGCTCTAGTGCTTAAAGTTTATAAATTAAAATCTCTTTGTATCAATGATTTGGGAGCAAGCTGGGGTAGAGAGGCCTTTAAGAGTCTAATATTCTCCTTCTACAACAAAGAGTGAAGTGTCCTTCTTCCAGAAAGTGTGGCCCGGATTAGAGGTGGAGATTCCCAGCTCAAAAAGTCTGGATTAAAGGTGTGTCTTCTCACTTTAGAATCTGGATTAAAGGCTTGTGTCAAAAATCCAGAGTAGAAGTCTTTCCTCCAGTATGGTGGCTCATGCCTTTAATCCCAGCCTTTGGGGAGGCAGAGGCAGAGGCAGGCAGATCTCTGTGAGTTCAAAGCCAGCCTGGTCCAGGACAGCCCTCACAGGTGTGTCTTCCATCTTTGAGTTTTAGTTAATTCCAGATGTAGTCAAGCTGACAACCAAGAATAGCCATCACAACTCTGTAGAAATGATTATTTAAAACAAGGCCACCTGTGTCTAGAGAGCAGCACCCTAACTCTGTAGATCAGCATCATGACGGAAGAGAGTTCAGTCATAGATCTACAAGCAGTCTGGAACAGAGGGGCCTCGAGTGAATCAGCCACCAGCCAAGGGACGCCTGCAGGCACCGGGGCCCAGAGGAGGTAAGGCTCTTAGGCCTAGTGTGCCTTCCTCTTCACTTGGTGTTTGGGATAATGAGGTGGCAAATTCTCTTTGTGACATATCACTGGGGCATCCCCAGGGCAGGGTTGTTGATCTCTGTTTGTGCTGAAGCACGGGTGGGGCACCAAAGTTGAGGTACCCTATAAACATGTCTGTCATTGAAGACATGACAGTCCTTGACGATGTCACTATGCTCTGTGTCTCATGAGAAATGACATACATACGTACATACATACATACATACATACATACGTACATACATATATACATATACATACTGGCTAGTTCTCAGGGTGGATTGCTTAGAAGCTAAACATCTTTTGGGGTACTCCAGGAAAAGGGCATGCTGATGGCTGAGGCAGGCCTGAGTGACCTTTTCTCTAACTTAGGGTGTGACCCCTCATGTTGTGGGGAACCTCAACCCCAAAATACTTTTGTTGCCACTTCGTAACTGTGGTTTTACTACTGTTATGAATCATGTTATAAATATCTGTTTTCCTGTGATCTTAGGTGATCCTGTGAAAGTGGCATTTGCCCCTGAAAGGGGTTAAGGCCACGGGTTGAGCGCCAGTGCGCTAACTCTTTAGACATGGCTAAGGTTAGGGTTCTTCTAGCCAGCAAGCCTTCTTCAGGTTTCCTCCCTTCCATAGAGAAAGGCCGGATGTGGGCCCACCCGGCGGGGGGGCTGCTTGTATACCCTTATTTATCATGGAATGCACCTGTGCACAGCACTGAGCCTGAGCCATCCTGCTGCAACCCAGGAAGCCTGCTGGGGGTGGGGTGGGGTGGGGGAGGCTCCTTAGCCCACTGCTGTTCCTGTAGGCAGGGGAGATCCTGCCTCTCCTCCCCTGGGGAGCTGTGGGGAGCCGCGGCGGGGGTGTCCACCAGGGACCTCAGCAGAGCAGACAGACACACACAGTGCCTCTTGGGGGTGGGGCTCTCCTGATCAGGAAGGGGTCTTAGTGGAGGTGACTCTTTCCCCAGAGGATGCTGGGCACATGTGGCCACACAGTGGGGAGGCTCCTGGTACTGAGTTGGTAGGGGCCCATGGCTCTGCTGAGCACCCCACAGGGCTCCGAACACTTCACCCCAGGCCTTCCTGGATACTTTTATAAACTAGCTATGCATTCTCAACATATAGGGTTATTATTATTATTATTATTTATTATTATTATTATTATTATTATTCAATTAACTTATTTGATATAAGAGTTCCTCCCCTGGAATTCACTCTTCCAGGCTAGCCTTGAGCTCAGAGACCCACATGCCCCTGCCCCTTGAGTGCTGGGATTACGGGTGTGTGCCACCAACCCCCAGATTATTTATTTTTTCCAGTAAAACAATTACTGCATGTCCAGTGTAGTCAATACAAAAAGAAGGCCAAAGACTATGAGAGGAAATTATCTTTATATAACTGTGTGTTGTTTCTTAGTTTTTCTCTTATCCCAGATAGCATTAAAGTAATTGAGACTTTATTATATTTGTTTAATAAGCTTCACAGCACAATAACTGAGCAGTTATTACTCTGTTCTTAACCCTCTAAGTTAATCTGGCAAAAATCCCTGAGACACTTGCACTTTGTTGCTTTCCCTAATCAGTTCCTCTCTTCCTGATGTCTCCTGGACCTCTGCCCATGGCTGAATCCCCTCCTTCCTCCTCAAATTCCTCCTCCTTTGGCTGGCAGAGAGTCTACCCCTGTTCTCTCTCCTGCCTGCTTCTCTGTGGCAGCCCCATACTGTTACCCGTTCACAGCCAAGGACAGCCGGTGGAACTAGCTCCTCCCTTAAAAGCCAGGATGTGATGCTTCAGCCTGGCATGGTGTTGTGCGCCATTCACCCCAGGCATACGCTGAAGCAGGGGGATGACTATGAGCAGGGAATGACGTTCTGAGCTGTACCCTGTGTTTCAGAGCTACAGAGTGAGAGATACTGCCTTGAACAAGCAAAAGCCAAGCAAAACATGTGGAATTTAATTCCAGTATTCATGAGGTAGAGGCAGGTTGGATCTCTGAGTTTGAGACTAGCCTAGTCTACATAATGAGACCCTGTCTCAGAATTAGCAACTCCCCATCCACCCACACCCACCATCACTATGCTCACACCTGGCATCCCAGCACTTCTGAAGCAGGGGACTCAGCAATTCAAGATTCAGCTGGACTATAGGAGACCTTGTCTCAAAAATAAATAAATACAGCAAACACACAATACATCCCCTCACAACAACAACAAACAAGGGCAGGGATTGGGGCTCAATGGGTAGAGCATTCGCCCAGCATGCTCAGGGCTAGGGGAAAGCCAGGCGTGGTGGTGCATGGCTGTCATCCTGGCACACCAGGAAGGCAGAGGCAGCAGCAGCAGCAGCAGCAGCAGCAGCAGCGAGAGTCCACCAGAGACCCCGCTCCCTCCCCCAACCCCCCCAATGTAATTTTGTGTTTTAATCACTTGCTTGGTGCTCCTGGAGTGTGTCATGAGCACAGGACTCCTGAATAACCGCCTTTGTACCCTTTCCCGTGGGGAGACATACCTGTGGGGGTCAGAACCTGCGGGCTCTGCAGGCCCCAATCCCATCTGCCTCTTTTCTGAACAGGTCCCCACATTGCAGCCCCAGGGCCTGAGACTGCGACATGGAAGGCCCTGTGACACCCCATCTGTCCCTGGCTCTGATCTCCAGGCCCGCCTCTGCCTCTCAGAGCTTGGCTAGCTCTGTGTCGGGCGACAGTGTGTTCTCCTGCGGAGGAGGCTGGCGGTGTCTTTTCGGGTCTTTTCATCTCCTGTCCTCAGGGCCTCCTTTGCCACCCCCAGGACTAATTAAGGCATTTTCCTAAACAAGCCGGGTTGCATCTCAGAAAATGAATTCTGAAGCCAGCTGGTAAAATTAATTTCCTCCCCTATCTTCTGTCATTCCGGAGTGAGTGACACTCAGGAACACTCAAGCAGGTCAGTGTCCTGGGACGCAAGAGGCTGTAGGCTGATCATGGCTGACCCATGAAGCTTCAGTGTGGCCAGCCCAGGCAAGGGTAACAGATGCCTCTAAGGCTCAGTGACCAAAGACAACTAAGGGCTTCTTTCTTTTATTTTTATTTCTATTTTTTATTTTATTTTATTTTATTTTTTTTTCAAGACATGGTTTGTCTATATAGCCCTGGCTGTTCTGGACTGTTCTGGACTTGTTTGGTAGACCAGGCTGGCCTTGAAGTCACATCAATCCACCTGCTTCTGTCTCCTGAGAGCTGGGATTACAGGCATGTGCCACCATGCCCCACCCAGCCCAATGTTTTTAAGTTTTATTTTGAGACAGGGTTTCAATTAGCCCAGGCTGGCCTCAAATTTACTAAGGAGCTAGGGATAACCTTGAACTCCTGATTCTTCTGCCCATACATCCTAAGTGCTAGAATAACAGGCTCCTTTCCAGGCAATGATACTGTGTGACTGGTCCTTGCCCACAGAGCTTCGACAGCTGATCATTTTTTTCCTTGGGGCAAATCTCCGGGATCGAGGGTTTCTCCACTGGAAGGGAGTGAGGGTTTCTTCACCAGAAGGGCTTAATTTGAAGAAGGCATTTGCCAGACTAAAGTCACTGTGTAGGGTGCGCCAATGTGCTGTGCACATGTGGGCAGACAGCATGGAAAGGCCAGAGGCCAAGCGCCTCAGCTGGCCAGCCAGCAAGCTCCAGGCGCGGCTCCTCGGTCTCTCCGGAGGTGGGATTAGAGGCGAGCAGGTGACATCTGGCTTTTTGCGTTGGCCGCCATGCCTGCACAGCTAGCACTCTACCTGCGGGGTGACCTCCCCAGCCTTGCCCTCTCCGCTAGCTCACCGATGAGGAGAGAAGAGACTCACACGCAGCAGTGAGTCATGAACCCAGTCTGAGACGGAAGCCTGTGCACCAAGCTAGTCTGGTGGACTTCCCAGCGTGGGTGTCCGCAAGGTTACGCCAGAACATCCAGATCCCTTCTGAACAGAGACAGCACCCGACAGCGACTCTCGTTAGGCCATAACCGTGGCTTCATCGAGGAGCTAGGCTGCCCGCCCAGCCACACCTAGCTAACAGAGATACAGCACTCACCCGCAGAGCAGTCACCGATGTCTGTGTCACACGTCACGCATGTCCACCTCAAAGGCGTGTCAGACGCCAGCTCCGATGTGGGACATTCAGCTCACGGGGGCAGGGTGGTTGTCATGGAGCCTCCCAAGAACCCCAAGAAGAAAAGACATAGGAAACCGCCTTAGAGTTGAAGTCAAGGACTAGGTTACCTCGTGGGCAGTCTTACCACATCTGTTCTCGGAAGCTAAGCAGTAACTGGTGGGTGGGTTAACAGATGAATGGCCTAACCAGGGACCAAGCTAACCGGTTAATGGATAAATGGGTTAATAATGAATGGACCCACTGGCAAGTTGGTTAAACCATGAAGAGGTTTGTAGTGGAAGTTTTGGTTTCTTTGTATGTTATGTCAATATGCTTTTCTTTTAACCCCAAGCGTGGGATTTCAGTTGGGCTATAGTTTGTCCACCCCTGTTAACTGTCATGTGTGGGGCGTGATCTTTGCCACCTGGTAATGGCCATCCCTGTGCCACACAGAGAGGAGCGTGGTCTAGAACTCTGAGAGTATAACTATGAGGCCGAGAAGGAGACTGTGCAGTGTTCGGTGTTGGCGTGGAGGAGCCTGCTGGCTGTGTCGTCTGCTGTTGACGGGGACTGGCGTAGAGCCCTAAAGAACCCCTTGACCCTGAACAGTCCGGGGGAGTAAAGGGGTCTGGGCCCCTCTTCCCGCTCACCTTTTCTGTCTCCTACTTCAGGCTGGGGGTTGGTGGAGGCCTGAACACCCCAAATAAAGGAGAGACTTAGGAAGGCCGCCTCAGAGGTTACTAGAGGGCGGGTTGCCCGGTGAGCGCTTAGAGGGATGAACAGCTGATCGGGTTAATTGGTTAACTGGCACTGGGTTAGCGCAGCCCTGTATTACCATATCTGGTTCTCACTGTTTCTGCCTTGCTTTCCAAGTGTGAACCAGCCTTGCTCAGAGACCTGCCCTTCTGATCACACCACTCACACCCCCGCCCTGCTCCGACCACTTACCCACACCACTCACACACCCACTCATATCACTAACCCCCCACTCAGCCACTCACCTGCTGATGCCACTCACTCCCCCACTCCCTCACATAGCTCACCCCACATCCCCTTCAGTACTCACAGTCTCCAAGCTCAAGCAGGCCAGCAATGCTTAGCGACCCGAAGAACTAGGGACCTGTGCCCTGCCTTGGCCAGTGCTGCCCGGGGACCCTACGATTGCCACCGGACCTTCTGGGCCTATGATGCCCAACCCAGTGGAACTTGGAGGGCAGAGACGGGACTGCAGAGGCATGCAGACAGGACTCAGGCCTCACCTCCGGGACCATCTCAGCTCATTCGCCATCTGTACCGAGGGCAGTAAACATCCCTGTCAGCTGGGCGCTGGTGGCGCACGCCTTTGATCCCAGCACAGGGAGGCAGAGGCAGGCGGGTCTCTGAGTTCCAGGCCAGGCTGGTGTGCAGAGTGAGTCCGGATAGCCAGAGCTACACAGAGAGACTGTGTACCAACTCTATGTTCCTATCTTCTTGCAGTATTGCTATCCTGCGTCATAGCCTCATTCTGGGCAGCCAAGCTGGAAGCTTCCGGTTCTAGAAAAGTCCATGGAGGTCCTGGATGCAGCCCCACCGAGTCACCGGCTTGGCTCGAGGACACTTGGGGACCTAGGAGGTGCCCTCACAGCCTATTTCAACTCCGGGACAGGGCCATGCTCACTGGATGGCCTTTCCACGAGGTGGGAAACCTGCTTCTCGGGTGGGAATCGGGTCACCCCAGAAGCTGGAGGGTACCAGAAGTCTGTGAGGCGCTGGTGAGGCCTTTGCGTCTCCAAGACCCCTGTCTTCCCACAGCGCCCCACAGGCACAGCCGCAGGCGGTGGGAAAGCTGGGGGCGTGGCCTCTGTGGTCTGTGGAAGGAACCAAGATGTAGGCTCCATCCTCTCATTGGGCAGCAGCGAGGACTGGGACTTGGAGCGGGCGGCGAAGGCCACCCTGCCTCGGGCCCGGGGTGGGGGGGTAGGGGGCCCCTTACAGCGAACAGGAGTTGATGGGCAGGAGGGAAGATGGTGGAGGGCGTGGCTGGGAGGCGGGGGCGTGGCCCGCAGGAGACCGCGCGCGCCTGGGGGCGGGGCCGAGGCGCAGGTACGCGCCTCCCATTGGGCGGTGGCGTGGGCGGGGCCTGTGACCGCTGTGAGACAGGCCCCGCCCCCAGCCCGCGGGGATCTGCGCGGCGGAGGAGGCGGTGAGCGCGCGGGCTTGCGGCGGCGGTTGGCGGGCGGGCTTCCGCCGTTGGGACCGCTGCGGCCTGGTCGCTCAGGCTCGGACGCCGCGTCAGACGGCCTGGGGGTGGGTGAGCCCCCTGCGGCCTTGGGAGGGCCGGGCGGGGCGCAGGCGGCGAGCCTGGGGAAGGGCGGCGGCTGGGCCGAACCCGCTGGGCCGCGTCCGGTTCTGCGCAGGGCCCATGTGCGGCAGAGGCCCGCGGGTGCTGAGAACCTCCAGTTTCCTGCTGCGAACCCTGTTATTTTTTTAACCTGACTCCCCCTCTCTGCAGTCTGAGCCCCCGTCTCCTCCGAGAGCCTCGTATTTCCGGCCATCTGATCCCTATTTTCTGCAGCCCGAACCCCGTATTTCCGGCCTGATACCTCTCTTCTGCAGCCTTAACCCCGAGTTTTCTACCTTATCTCCCCTCTTTGCAGTCTGAACCCGTGCCCCTGCTGAGATCCCGAATTTCCTGCTGGAAGCCCCATATTAACCCGATCCCCCCACTTCTGCAGTGTGAAACCCAACATTTTTTGCTCGATCCCCCTCTCTGCAGCTTGAATCTGTGTCCTTGCTAAGAACTCTGAATTTCCTGCCTGAAACCTCCATTTCTTCCCTTTGGACCCCGGCTCTGCAGTCCAAACCCCAGACTTGCTGCTCAAACCCTGTCCCTGTTGTGAACTGCAAATGTCATGTCAGAATACTAGTCTTTGCATCTTACACCCCCTGTAACCTGACCTCCCGTCATCGCTGCAAACCCTGTACTTCAGTCTCTGCAGCCTGAAGCTCAGTCCCTCATGTAGACCCCATCTTTGCATCCTGAGTGTCCTCCCTTCTGTGACCCTGGTCTATGCTGCAGGCCCCCTCCTCTTCCGCTTGCCTCTCCTCCCTGAACCACCTCGCTTGCTAGGGGGCCGCTTGTTCGCTGCCCCAACCCCAGTCTCTGTTACCTGAGCCTCATCTTTTGTTACCTGAATTCTCATAACTGCTGCGGAGTCCATCTTTGCTTCCTGAACCCCCACCCTGCTCTGATGAGCTCCCATTCGTGCTAGAAACCCTGTGATGCCCAACTCTGCTGCCCGTAGTCCCTGTCCCCGCTTCTGTGAACGCTTCTGCTACGTAAACCCTTGTTTCTGCTGCCAGGTCCCCTTCATGTTCCTGCTGTCCTTCCTGCTGCTTTGGTTTCCCCTCCCCCATCTTTCCATTTCTGTCCACAGCCCTGGCTGCCCCTGCCAGGGGTGTCTTGTCAGGAACGCCTGCATCTGTCCCTGTCCTTCCAGGGAACGGGGCAGTGAGTGCTCTGAGTTGTGGACTGCAGCCACCCTTCAGGCCTAAGGCAGAGGGCTGTGAGCTTTGATTGCTCAAAACACTGCCCTGTCAGAATGTTCTGGCTGCAACCTTGAAGAGGGAATCTGTTGAATTTTATTTCTGGAAAACGAGCCATTTCCCCAAGTTCCAGGGTACGTCCTGCACCTGGCTGTCCCTTGGCTTTTTGCCCAACCTCTCAGGGCCGGGTTCCGAGCTGAAGTGTGTCCTTAGGTGTGTGGGAAGGCAGCCTCTGCCCGGGAAGCTTGTGTCCCCGAGAGTCTCAGGGAATGGAAGCAAAGCCTCCGTAAGCCCCATGCACATTCTCTTACAGGGACCTCTGGCGTCAGGCCCTGCGGTACCGTGAGCCCTGAGACAGACAACCTTCTTGCCCCAGTTCTGAGTCATGACGGATGCCAAATACGTCCTGTGCCGATGGGAGAAGCGATTGTGGCCTGCAAAGGTGACATCCCTGCTCTCTTCATTTCTGGGATTAGAAATGGCTTTGGGTGACAATAAAGTCTTTATCAGGGTCTGTTTCCTTGGAGTGAGTCTGGGAGAAAGGGCTGAGCCTGAATGCTTGGTGCCTGGGTCTGCTGGCCCGCGGCCCGGGGTTCCCGCCACTCCGAGGGCTTTTGGTCTGGCGCTTAGGAGGCCCTACATCCAGAATTGTCTTTAATTATTTTTCACGCTAAGGAACAACAACAACAACAAAAGTCTGCTAAAAAAGGCACAGAGGCTGCGACTTCAGGGAAGATGTAGCTAGGCGCTCCCAGGCACGGAGTAAACTGGTGTTTGGGGTGCTTTCTAGCAAGTCAGTGGCAAGTGCTAGATCCCTGCCCTGACCCGGGGTGGCTGTTGGGGCAGCGGCCTCAGTTGGGGCCTCAGTTTCGCCTGGATCAGAGGAGCTTGGATTAGGTGTCGGGAAAGGCTTGCCACTTGGTCTGTCCCTGCACATCGCCATGACAAGAATTCTTTTTTTCTTTTTTTTTTACACGTAGGTTTTGGCCAGAACTGAGACTTCAGCGAAAAACAAGAGAAAAAAAGAATTATTTCTAGATGTTCAAATACTCTCGCTAAAGGAAAAGTTAAGTGTGGTTTTTCTGTTTTGTTTTGTTTTTGGATTTTGTTTTTTTTCCTAATACTATCTTCCCCGTCTGTCAGGGGTTTCTAATGCACTTCTCACAAAAGAGAGAGAAGCCTGCTTCCGCTGGGCTCATTCATTCTCTGCTTCTGTCTTTCCACACTAATAGCCTTGTGGGGAGGACAATGGATTTGAAGTTGAAGGACACCAATTTCAAGTTGAAGGTCTTACATGAGGCACAGGGGTCTGCAGGGAAAGAGGTGTCTCAAGGGCAAATAAATAGAAACCATTCCCAGAAATCCAGGATGGGGTCTCCCCTCCACCAAGGACCAGCATATCTTGTTTCTGATCTGGCTGCGCCGGGCCCACTTCTCCACTGAGAGAAAACAATATTTTTTTGCACTGTAAAGGCAGATGGGTAGCAGGACTCCGTGGTCCTTTACCTGATTGATCCCTCCTGGGTCATCTGCAAGGACTGTGTGGGTGTGGGCTTGTGGTTTGGTCCCCTGTCAACATCTTTACTTCTGAAGAGTCCACTGGCCACCCGTCTCCCGGGTCCCCCCTGGCCGGCTCCTTCCTGCCACGTCTTCAGAGCCCACCACCGCTCGAGAGAGTCCCCAGCTCCCGCTCTCCCTGCGGCAGGGAAGGTAATTGAATACTTGAGTTTAAAAGGAAAGTGCGTCCTTTTAAACCAAACCGCGCCTGCTGGGCTGTAAACAGCTCGGTGACATTAGCGGCTATTCGGAAAACCTAACAAAGGAGTTATTTGTGCAGTTGAAAGTCGGATTTGCCTCATGAAAGTCCCAATTTGAATTTATTTTTACTCTTAACTCCAGCCGACCTTTTCTTTCCTGAAAGAGGGGGGGAAAAAGAGAAGAGCAAGAGAGAAAGAAAGAGAAAGCCGTATCCACCTTGGTTGGCTGTGCCCGTTACCTTGGGCAGACTGCCCCTCCCTGTCCTCCTTCAGTGTGTGACTTTTTTGGTGTGAGTGGAAGGTTGCGGGGGACATCTGGACAGTTGGGTGGCAGGGTGGTGGCACTCACCCGCTCGTTGTTGGCGCAGGATCCAGGTGAAGAGCTCTGCTGTGGAGGCGCTGCAGAAGTCACACATCGAGAACATTGCCGCCTTCCTGGGTAAGGGCTCCAGCCAGGCCGCGCGGCGCGGTGCCGCAGCCACAGGCCTAGTTTTTGCACGCCACTTTGTTACAGGGAACCTCACCGGAGGAAATATGTATTTGCTCGCCTTTTTCCCCCCTCCTTTTAAGACAGGGTCTCATGTTACCTGGGTTGGTGTTGAAATCGCTATGTAAGCAAAGGCTGACCTTGAACTCCTTCCTATCTTCCTGCCTCCACTTCCCCATGCCGTGGTGATGGGTGACTGCCACCACCCCTCGTACATGTATACTGGGGACAGAACCCAGGGCCTGTGCAGAAAAGGTACTTGTAGTCCCAGCCTGGCACCTGCTCTTTAAAGCCTTTTAGACAGCCCTGCCCCCGGCCGTCTCTGTTGTCTCTTGTACATGGGTTTTCTGTTCGGGCAGTTGTGGGGATGGAAACCACCCACCGGCCTCTCCCAGCTTCTGCGCCCTTTGTGTTTGTCCCTTAGCTCTGGAGTTAGAGTCTCCTGCTGCAGTCTTGGCCGGTGGCCGCAGTGCTGCCTTGGCCTTTCTAGGGCTGGGATCACGGGTTGGCCCCCACGCCTGGGGTCTAGCCAGGGTCCTCCACACACCAGTCAGCTGCTTCTTAGACCTCTGACCGAAAGCAGACCAGCCAGATGGGGCCACCCGAGAGTCTTGCGATGGGCAAGGAGGACAGGAGAGGGCACCTGAACCACAGGAGCATAGAACCCTCTGTCCCCGGAACCCTAGAGCTCACAGTGTGGGCATAGAAATAGTCTTGAAGTGCGGGGTCAGGAAGGACTAGGAAGGCAGGGTCAGTGGAGTTTCGTGTCCCAGACCAGCCTGGCTGCAGACTATGGCTCAACCTTCTCTGTGGTAAATACTGGGCTGAGGCTGTTACTCTGCTCACGTGAAGCCTTGTATTCAGTCCCTGGGACCACAGCATGCACACATAACACAGACATACACATTTGTGTACATAACATACATAGACACACACACATGCATATATAACCTACAGACACACACATGCATGCATAACATACATACAGATAGGCATGCATGCATGGCATACGCACATACATACATAAATTGACAAGTTGTCACTTAAAGCCCAGGTGAACAGGGACAGAGCGGCAGCTTCCACGCTGATGGCTCCATGTCTTCTGCAGGTGCTGTGGGCGGGCGGGCCGGGCTGCATGGCGGCTGGGACTCGGCTTCCTTTGTGTGTGCAGGGCCTCAGTTGGGCACCCAGCACCGTTTCCTCTTGTGGCTGAGCTACAGTCCTCGTGCACAGGCATACATGGCGAGGGCTCCAGTCAGCAGAGCCGGCAGAGCCAGGCGCCAGCCGCGCCTTCCCCTCAGATTGAGAGAGCGAGTCCCAGCAGCCAAGACAGGCCCAGGGCAGCCCAAGCCAGGGTGTCAGGTGGGGGAGGCCGGGCTGCTCAGGGCAGCTGTGGGCTGTGCTGACAACTTCGCTTCTAGAGCCGGGGCATGCAGCGCTGGCCAGGGGTGCCGGGGAGCCGCTCCCCGGTGAACACATTTTAGTGTTTGTTAAGCAGGGGCCAAGCAGGGGTCCGAAAGGGGGAGGGGAGGCGGGGCGCCCGGCAGGCGGGAAGTGGTCCCTGCCGGCCCGGGCAAGTGAACAGTGCTGCGCGTGGGAGCCCTCCACATAGGTTTCTGCAGTGGTGCTTCGGGACTTTGAGGGCTTAGCGTTTAGCCAGTCAGGCTGAGGTCAGGCTGGGGGTGTTCTGCCCTCAGGCCCTGAGTGAACGTATTGTTTCGGGGACACAGCTAAGCAGTGCCAGGCCTGCTTGCGGCTGGGTGGGGCAGGTGCCAGGTACTTGGAGTACTTGCTGAGTCTGTTGCCGCAGGGCTCCGATAGTCTTAGGCACCCACGCGGAGCCCTCACTGTGTATCCTCGTCTCCATAGCCTCTCAGAACGAAGTCCCGGCTACCCCCCTAGAGGAGCTGACCTACCGGCGCTCCCTGCGCGTGGCCCTGGACGTCTTGAACGAGAGAGGCAGCTTGAGTCCCGAAAGCCGTCAGATGGAAGATGGGACCATGCTGTCTCAGAAAGAGAAGGCACTTGCAGATTCGGCCTCTCCGCTCTCCCGTGCCCCGTCTCCATCCGTTCTCGGTGAAGATGGTCAAGATGTGGTGGCCCAGTGCGCACCCAAGAGGAGGTGGGGCTGCGTGCCGCAAAGCCTGTCAGGGTTGCCTGCACTGGAAAAGAAACCTGGGTGCAAAGTGGGCCACAAGACAGCTCTCTCAAAGGACGGAACTCCGAGAACCCCAGTGCCTTCCCGCACTGCAGATGGCTCCCAAGATGGTTCTGGGTCACGGCTGGACCGTGGTCAGGAGGGCACAACCAATAAGAGGCGGAGAAATTTGGGAGAGAAACCTACCCGGCACCGAAGAACAGGGTCTAGCCTTTCCAAGGGAGAGGGTGTTGCAGAGAGCGAGGGTCAAGCTAGCTGTGTGAGCCCAGCTTCACCTAGGCTGCCCCCTCAAACCCAGGAGGAGGGTCCCTGTGCCACCGTCAAAGGCTGTGACCGGGTCATGTCATCAGGCAGTGGGCTGCCCCCAGCCTCTGACAGAGGCAGAGAACGCTCCGCAAAGCGGCCACGCTTGGATTCAGGCCAAAACCCACCCACCAGGCAGCTGGGGACTAGAACTGTTGGGGCAGCGCCCTCCCCTAGGAGCCGTTCCGGGGAGGTCACGATGCTTCGCAGCGCTGGAGACAGTGACAAAGCAGAGGAAGGTAACCGTGGCCAGGGATGCCTACCGTGAGGTTCTGAGGTGTGGCCATGCTTGTACCAGGCTCAGTGGCCCAGGTCTTCCCGTCTGCCCTCAGGCAGAGTGACTTTCTCCTCCCAGATAGTTCTGTCTTTGTGTTTGAGTTAGCATGGGAGCCCGGGCAGAGTTGGGATGGCAGTTGGTGGCCCCGGGAGGGATCCCTGCTCAGCATTTCTGTGTTGCTCTTGCTTATCGCAGAGTTAACAGTAAGTGAAGGGGCCTGCTGAGGGGATTAGGAGGCCCAGTGTCCGGAGCTGCCCGGAGGTCACAGAGGTCACGCAGGTCACGCAGAAACCTGTGTGTGGCTGCAGCCAGGGCTGGTCCCCTCTAACCTGTTGTGACCCCCTGAGCTCTGGCCGGAGGGTTCAGAAATGGAGTGTGTGTAGCGTAGGCCATAGTGGACCCTTCACAAGGCCGGACTGGGCCTGGTGGTGGGCTGCGGGAGCGGCAGGTATCTTAGGTTGAGGGGGACTGGCCCTGGTTAGTCCCCCTTTGGTTCTGGGGTCCTGTTCTCTGTGTATCCACCTGTCAGAGAGGTCACCACCTGGGGTTTCCACACTAGGAGCACGGCCCTTTGCTTCTCCCGTTTTTATTTTTTAATTTTTTAAGATGTACTCGAGGCTAGAGCTCAGAGTTAGAGGGCTTGCCTGGCAAGAGCGAGACACCGTGTTCATCCCTCGCATCAGAATTTAAACAATAACAGTGCAGGAGCCAGCAAGGTGGCTCAGTAGGTGAGGGCGCTTTCCACCCAGCTTGATGACCTGAATTTGATCCCAGGAACCAACAGGGTGGAAGGAGAGAATTGACTCCACAGAGCTGTACTGTGCGTCTGCTCCAATGTACATATGTGCGTGCACACAGACACATTCACACACACGCACCTGCACACGCATGCACAGACACGTGTGCAGGCACACACAGCACACATGAGCCGGCATAAATAAGATGCGTGCGCTCACATGTGTGCATGGGCCTGTGTTCCACCAAAACCCCCTGCAAGCTCGAGCTTGTGCACACAGAGACACGGGTAGGACATTTTTAAAGAGAGGCAAACCCCATTCTGCTCACAGGGTACACCTAGCTGAAGTCTGCGCAGGGCTCTGTCCTCTGTCATGAGCGGCGCTTTGTCCTTCGCCCCTTTGCAAGGTGAAGTGGTGGCCATCGAGCGGTGTCCCCCTGTCTCAGCAGATCCTGTGTCCTCAGAAGAGTCCACAGGGCTCAAGTCCGTCCAGTCCCTGCTGGAGGAGGAGGAGGAGGAGGAGGAAGAGGAGGAGCCTCCCCGGATACTTCTGTATCATGGTAAGAGGCTGTGGCATCTGGCAGAACGCTGGGGGACCCCACCCTATGCGCACTCCATAAAGCCATTTAGTTGTTTGGCGCTGCTGGGGCTTTTTGCTTTTGTTTTTGTTTTTAGACAGGATCTCACTGCGTGCCTTTAACTGGCCTGGAAATTGCTGTGTAGATAAGGCTGGTTCCTTGGTACCCCACCCCCCGGCCCCACCCTTGTGTTGGGATTAAAGGCATGAACCACCACACCTGGCATGTTTGAATTTCTATTGGCTGACCTGAGGCCTGTCCAGAACCTTGTCTTCCCCTCTCTGATGTGCTTTGTGTGGAGGGAGGCGGAGGACTCAGGAGAGAGAACCAGCCAGCGTGGAGGCCAGCCTTTGTCTTGGCCCCTCCCAGGCACACTGAGGAATGATGCAAGCTCCTTTGCCCTCAGTTGGGCAGAGCTACCTTTACCCATGTCCATCCAGAGAACGATAGGTCCTCCTTGAGAGTGTTCATGGATGGAGTGTGCCGAGGGTGGCGTGTGAGTCAGGGATACCGAGTGCACAGTGGGACAGCTCAGCCACTGTGGGACCCAAGGACTGTCCCTAGCCAGCTGCACATTGAGGTGGGGCACAGCGCACTGCGGGGCAGGCTGAGGGGCTGTTGGCCGCTGGGCTGGTGACCTACAGAGCGCCAGGTCCCATCTCCAGCTCACCTCCCATTGCTTCTTAGTGGCGTGAGTCCAGGTTTAAGTAGTCTCTGAGTACCCTGGGCTAAGCCCGCTGAGGATCTAGACTGTCAGGAGGGCCTGGGTGCTGGGGGTTGTGCCTCACACGTCCTCATCGTTTGGGTCAGATTTAAAGAGTGGGCCTATTGGCCGCAGAGGGACCCAGCTTCCTCACTTTCGGGTCTTTTGTGTCCTTCCTAACCCCCCACTCCAAACTCATGACAATTGTGGTTCCCAGCCAGGGTTGTCTGAGGTCTCTGAGGAGGGCCTCTCCCGGGTGGGCTGTGACCTTCCTCCGTGCCTTCTGGCTGCAGGGAGCCCGTCACAGCCTCCGGGTTCCGTGGTGGGAGGCATGGTGATGCCCCGTCCACTTCCTGCTGGTTTTCCTGTGCTAAAGCTTTAACAGTCTGCACTAGTCCTTCATCCTGGGATTCCTGGCAAGCAGAAAATGTAAAGTTTTACACAGAAAACCTGGCGGAGGCAGAGGGATCCCTGCAAGTTGAAGGCCAGACTGGGCCTCGTAATAAGGTCCTGCCTTAACAGTAACTGACGAAGGCAGGGCTGTGACTCCACGGTAGAGAACTTGTCTAGCGTGGACAAAGCCCTGGCTTCCAGCCCCAGCACCCCATAAAACAGGCACAGTGCATGTCTGTCATCCCAGCCGGGAGGCGGAGACGTGCAGATCTCCGAGTTCCAGGCCAGCCTGGCCACATAGACCCTGTCTCAAACAAAAAGCAAAGAATGACTTTTTCTCCTCTAAGAATGTATGTTTTCTGCATTTCGTGAGCTCAGTTTCTTAGGGTCTTAGAAGTTGGTGCCCTCGGGAGGCCAGTGCCCTCTGTGAGGAGGGTGACTATATGCTCTGCATGTTGGTGCAGAGCTGCACCCAGCAGGCATGGGCACAGGCGTCTAAATGTCTTGCTTTTCGAGGGTGTTAGACTTAGAGAAGGGGGCTTTGAAATGGGACTCCTCCATTCTGCTGCTG
This sequence comes from Psammomys obesus, assembly GCF_907164565.1. Taxonomy (NCBI): domain Eukaryota; kingdom Metazoa; phylum Chordata; class Mammalia; order Rodentia; family Muridae; genus Psammomys; species Psammomys obesus. The sequence continues at coordinate 805,425 of NW_026590511.1, forward strand.
GCTTCAGCTCCTGCCACAGGACATTTATCAACAGGGACACATGCATGGTCGAAACGGGCACTCAGACGCCTGTTCTGTGTCTGCCCAGCTGTCTGGGTTCCCTGGGTCGATGGTGTTAGAGTTGGGCTTAAACAATGCCGTGACGAGTGAGTGTGGGTTTTCTTTTTTCTTCTGTCTAGACTATAGTTGTTCAAGGTGGGTCTGACTCTTCCCTTCCTTTGTCTTAATTGTAGAACCGAGATCATTTGAAGTAGGAATGCTGGTCTGGCTCAAATACCAGAAGTACCCGTTCTGGCCAGCTGTGGTAAGTGCACCTGCCACACGTGACCATCTCCAAACGTCTCAGCCCCCCAGTCGATTGGCCACATTTGCGCACCTGTGCTGCAGCCACTGCTGTAGGGACTGCTGTGTCCCACCCTGTGTCTCCCCCACACCCTGGGATGCTGGCCTCACATCTAGGTTATTTGATGGGTTTATGTCTTGTCTCTGATTTTTGTTCTCTTTTGGGGGCAGGGTTTCTCTGTGTAGCCTTGGCTTCCCTGGAACTCATTCTGTACACCAGGCTGACCCTGAACTCACAGATCTGCCTGCCTCTGCCTCCTGAGTGCTGGGATTAAAGGCATGTGCCACCAGCGCCCAGCTCTTGTCTCCATTCTTTAAGGGTAGAGATCAGGGCCCAGAACATTCTAGCTTTAGACAAGTGCCACCGGGGCCACAGTTCAAGCCCCAGTTAAATTTCGTCAAGTGTTTAATTCTGGAACGTTGAGTGTATACGGTGCTGTTGGCCGGTCATCCCAGCACTAAGGCAGAGTACGGCGAAGTCAAGACCCTGTCCCAAAAGAGGGGCAGAGACTGACAGAGGCCTGAGGTGAAAGCAGCTGGAATCTGAGTGGCTTCATCTGGTATGGTGTCCCTCAGCCCTGCCTGCACCCTCCCTTTCTGCCGTTCTTAAAATCGCCTGTTTGTAGTGTGCCCTCATGCCTGACTGTCTCCAGGCACAGGGTTAGGTGGAGACGTGTTGTCTTGGAGACCATCTGGCTGCTCAGAAAGAGGCTTGCCAGTCTCCTCCATGGCCCCGGGAGAGGGTCTCAGTGGCCTCCACACCAGAGCTTCTGTGCTTCCCTACTGGACAGCTTCCACCCAGCAGAGCCAGGGACGGGGTGGTTCGGCAGAGAGGCACAAGCAGGGGCAACACAGCCTGTGACTGAGAGACCAAGATAGGAGCCTGGCATCCTCAGCCACAGAGTTCAAGGCCAGCTCGTGTTCTGGGAGACTCCGGAAACAAAGCTGGACGGGTGGGAGGGCTCAGCGGGCACACTGCTTGCTGTGTTAGCACGAGGGCCTGAGCCGAGCTCAGTCTGGGGAGAAGGGAAGCAGACTGCAGGCCCTCTGGAAACTGTCATCCAGTGTGGCATGGCAGCTGCACTGACAGACCTTGTCTCAGGTAGGGTGGAAGCTCAGGGCTGATGCTTGAGGGTGTCTGTGCGTTCCGCAGGCGCCTGCAGCACTTGCGCATATAAAAAGATGGAGGAACAAGCTCCAAATGGAGAACTACGGATTCCATCTCTTAGCACCACAGAGCCGGGGGGAGCAGTGGGCCAGTGGGCCCTGCAGCCTGAGCCGCCCCCACCAGCACTAGGATGGCCCACCCAGTCCCAGAGAAGACCTCGGAGGGAGCTCCGCCTTTGCCCCTTGTCATTCTGTGCTGTCCCAATTTGCCCACAGGTCAAGAGCGTTCGGCGGAGAGACAAGAAGGCCAGCGTGCTCTTCATTGAGGGCAACATGAACCCCAAGGGCCGAGGGTTAGTGATCTAATGCCTGGGGCGTGGGAGGGGTGAAAACCTCTGCAGGGCCCCTGACTGGAGCTGCCGACACCGTGCAGTGTGCCCAGCGTCACTTGGTGCCGCAGCCAGATGTAGAGCAGGCAGCCAAGACCCTTGTGCCTGCATGCTGCACCAGGACAGGCCTTCAGTAGAATATGGTTCTTACTGAGCTGCGTCTGGCCAGTTTGCCTAAGGGTGCTCACCCCCGCCAGCAGCACACATGAGCTGACCAGCCTGTTCCCCGGCCCTCAGCCCGTCAGGCGCCTTCCAGAAGGTGACCCTGGCCGCCTGTGTGCACCTGTGGGTGGCTGGTTGGGGTAAGGAGCTGGGTCCCCAGTGCCACGGAGGTGCTGCAGCCCAGGGCAGGGGTAAGTCTCAGAGGAGGGCACCTGCTCTGGGTTGAGGCGGCCCGTGCTGACCGTGGTCTCTGCTCTGCCAAGAATCACTGTGTCGCTGCGAAGGCTCAAGCACTTCGACTGCAAGGAAAAGCACGCGCTGCTGGTAGGTGGCGGCCTGTGCTTTGTGGGTGTGGCAGCTTTGTTCTCCGGGGTGTGTGTGTGTGTGTGTGTGTGTGTGTGTGTGTGTGTGTGTGTGTGTCCGCACTCGTGGCTGCACCTTTGTGTCAGTGTTGTCACCTTTGTTCCGTTTGTCTCCGTGAAGGGGTGTGTGTTTGAGGCATCACTGGAGGTCAGAGGACGGCGTCTGGCGTTGGTTCTTGCTCCTTGTTGGAGGCCCCAGGGACCCTAGGCTCACCGCCCTTCTGGGCACCCTGTCTGTCTCACCCTAGGAGTGCCAGACCTCACCTGCACTACCATGTCTACGTTTCTGTGCTTCTGCAGATTCACACTTGTTTTCCTGAATGGCCTTTGTCTCCCTGGCCAGGAAAAATTATTTTGTCCCTATTGACACAAACCAAAACACCAGATTGTATTCCTGGTGTGGTACCACACGCCTTTACTCTCAGCAGAGGCAGGTGGAGGCCAGCCTGGTCTACAAAGTGGGTCCAGGACAGCCAAGGCTACACAGAGAAACCCTGTCTGGAAAAACAAAAACAAACCTACCAGGTTGTGGGGCGGTGATCTGCTGTGAGCAGCTGGGTGTCAGGGCTCCCGTGCATGGCCTTATGGTCGGTCCCTCCGAGAGGCACCCTGGGGAGACATTGAGGGACGGCAGGCGCTGCTGGCTGTGGACGCAGTCCAGTCATGTGGCTCATTACACATCAGTCAGAAAGTGCGCTGGTATGAGGGCCAGAGTGAGGTTACAGAACCCTCTTGAAAGGGATGTGAGGCTGTACTCCAGCACTGGGGAAACGGGGACCAGAGCACCCCTAGAGCTCACTGAGCAGCCAGGTTCGGTGGGAGACTGTCCCAACAAAGGCGTGGTGAGTGTGCAAGGAAGGTGCCTGCATCGGCCCCTGGCCGCCTGCAGTGCGATCACATACACAGACCTGGGGGTGGGACACAGCATCCAAGGTGACTGGGGGAGGTAGGGGTGGCTGGAACCCAAGTCAGGAGATTTAGGCATTCGAGGCTAGCCCTGGTTACACACAAAGCCTGGACTACCTGAGACCCTGGCTGAAGAAGGTCGGAAAGGTCAGTTGTTCACTGGCTTGCGGAAGCCTGAAAGTGCCCGCCTGTCAAACCTGTGGGCCAGGCCACACGCACCCACCTAAGCCAAGGAGCCTAGGAAACCAAGGTTCTCAGCCCTCTCACACCCAGCTTTTGGGCTTTGTAGGACAGAGCCAAGGAGGACTTCGCCCAGGCCATCGGCTGGTGTGTCTCGCTTATCACTGACTACCGGGTGCGCCTCGGTATGTGGGCTGTGCCCCAGGGAGCGGGTGGGTTGGGGCGGGGAACCATGGCATTGGCACCCACTGAGGGCAGGATGGAGGGCCGAGGTGAGTGTGCTCCTGGCCCTACATCGCTCCCCTCTTGGCCTGGTTGACGGTACTGTCTCTGGAAGGCGGGGGCAGGTGCGGCCTCCTGACTGGAGGCCCCACACAGCACGTCTCTGTGCTGACTGACTGCCGCCTGAACCCCTGGCAGCTCCTTCCGGGGGCAGTGGCAGGAGGCTCCTGGGCAGGAGTGGAGCCCCAGAAGCGGCAAGGCACAGGTCTGAGCATAGCCTTCTCTCCGCAGGCTGCGGCTCGTTCGCTGGGTCTTTCTTGGAGTATTATGCTGCTGATATCAGTGAGTATGACGTGTTTTTCAGCATGGGGTCTGCTTTTGGTCCTTGAGAGGCCATCTTCCCGAGGCTCCTGCTGTGCTCGCTGCCTGCACCAAGGTGCCTCTGTGCCCTGCATCCTGTCAGGAGTGCAGCTGTGAGCCGGGTGGGGTTGTCTGAGGAATGCTGCCGGCACCCTGGGACATTTAGCTGGCGCACTCAGCGGTCCCCAGGAGGTCCTCCTCATGGCCTTGGGTGCTCGGGGGAGGGTTAGGTGAAGGACTGAGGTTGAGGCTGGAGGATGACGCACGCTCCGGGTGTGTGTTCTCCTCGCAGGCTACCCTGTGCGCAAGTCCATCCAGCAGGACGTCCTGGGGACAAGGTTTCCTCAGCTGGGCAAGGGGGACCCTGAGGCGCCTGCAGGGGACAGCCAGCCAGGACAGTGGCGGCCATGCAGGAAGGTGCTGCCCGACCGCTCCAGGGCTGCGCGGGACAGAGCCAACCAGAAGCTGGTGGAGTACATCGTGAAGGCCAAGGGCGCGGAGAGCCACCTGCGGGCCATCCTCCACAGCCGCAAGCCCTCTCGGTGGCTGAAGATGTTCCTGAGCTCCGGCCAGTACGTGACGTGTGTGGAAACGTACCTGGAGGATGAGGCGCAGCTGGACGAGGTGGTGGGGTACCTGCAGGGCATCTGCCGAGACATGGACGGGGAGGTGCCTGCGAGCGGCAGCGGGGACCGCATTCGCTTCATCCTGGACGTGCTGCTGCCTGAGGTGGGCGCCCCATTCTCATGTTCAGCACTAGACTTGGGCTCTGTCCGTAGCTAGGGTTCCGGGAGGAACGAGTGTGGGTCCCTTAGAGAGGCTGCCGGCCTGTGCCCCTGGATGGGCCTTCGTGCTGTGGGTGGGGCTTGGCCACAGAAACTGAAAAACAAAGGCAAGGGTGTGTGTGTGTGCCAGTTGTGGGGCTCAGGCTTCTCCTCAGAACGGGCGGTGCATCTCCCTCAGCCTCGGGAGTACTTGGTAACAGGTCTGACCATCATACCAGGCCCCGTAATCGCCGTAACTACTGCAGTGTAGAACTTCAAAACTGGGTGTTTTTGCTGGGCTGTGGTGGTGCACACCTTTAATCCCAGCAGAGACAGGCCATCTCTGTGAGCTCCAGGCCAGCCTGGTCTACAGAGTGAATTCCAGGACAGCCAGGGCTACACAGAGAGACCCTGTCTGAAGAAAACAAAACTGGGTGGTTTTGACCTTCACAGGTCTTGATGCTGGGAGTGGAACCCAAGGCCTTCTGTGTGGCAGGCTAACTGCTCAGTCTCCACGGCCCTCTCCATTCTTCCGTAGGCGATCATCTGCGCCATTGCCGCCGTGGAGTCCGTAGACTACAAGACGGCGGAGCAGAAGTACATCCGTGGCCCGACACTTAGCTACCGGTAGGCCCCCTTGCCGTGGCCGCCTGTGTCCACAGGTGACGCAGCTGCTGTCTGTGCTCAGGCACGGTGTGGTCAGCTGGGGCTGGACAAAGGCCCACGTCTGCAGGCTGCTCCTCTGCGGGTCAGGCTGGATGCAGGCCAGGACCCTGGGGCTCGGCCGCTGCCACCTCTGCAGTCCTGGCCTGTCGCGTGCTCTGCCCGAGACCCCTGTAATCTCCTCCTCTGGAGTGTGGGCTCGGCCCCGCCCGCTGCAGTGCGGCTAGTGCTCGAGCTAGATTAAGAGACCGTGTAGCCGTCAGCCGCGCGACGCAATGAAGATGCCTCTCCTGTCGGCCTGCAGCCCTCCTGAGCTGTGTGGCCCCGGGGCCTCTAATCCACCTCTGGGCATGCTGCCAGACCTACATGGGCGAGGAGGCCAGTGACAGGCAGAGGACGCCACCGCAGCCAAAACGCAGGTCTCCGTCCAGAGCCGCGTGCCAGGCTCTGGAACATCAGGGCGCGTTGCCTCTATAAGAGCATCCCCGGGAGGCCAGCGGGGCCCTGGCCTAGGGCCTCTCAGTGCTCAGAGCAGCCATGTTAGGTCGAGGCTCCCACTGACCCACTCCGATTGCGCAGCTCTCCTGTGTTCAGGGTTCTGACCCCAGATGCCATTTCAGTAAGGGCCTTGGGACAGACACTCGGGCCTGCAGCAGTCAAGGCTCCATGCTTAGTACAGCCGTCCAGTGCTCTCCTCCCTGAACTTGCGAGGAGAGGAGGCGCCTACCTGGGCTAGAAGAACGGTCTCATTCGGCCTCTAAAGTGCCGGCGTTGCTGAAAACAGCTGGCAGTGTCTGCCTGTGCCCATAATTCCAGCACCCTAGTCATCAAGAACCAGGAAGGTGGAGATGGCTGGACAGTGCCTGGCGTTACTGTCTGGCGTCCATGCCTGCGTGTGCACGTGTGTATGTGTGCGTGCGTGCCTGCCTGCCTGCCTGCCTCTGCGCTTTGTCATCTGACATGGTTCTTGGGATGAATCCAGGTTCTTGCTCCTACAAGGCAAGTGCTTACTGCCCAGTCATGTCCAAAGTAATAGTTTTAAAATTTGTCTATGCTTATGAATAGGGTGTTTTGCCTGCACGTGTGTACCTGGGGCCTGCCGATGCCAGAAGAGGGCCTGGGTCACCTGAAACTCGTGTTATGGGTGGTTGTGAGTGGCCGAGTGGGTGCTGAGAACTGAACTTAAGTCCTTGTTAAGATCCCCCAGGTTGGGGGCTGGCGAGATGGCTCAGCAATTAAGAGCACTGGCTGCAAAGGACGCAGGGTCAAATCCCAGCACCCACATGGCAGTTCACAACTGTCTAACTCTAGTTCCAGTGGATCTGACACACACACTCTCGCGCACACACACACACACACACACACACAAATAATAATAAAATACATGGAGGCAGATTAAAAAAGAAAATCTATAAGTTGTCTATAAGCCTGGCCTATGTGAGATTTTGACACCCAGTGAAATGGCAGCGTGGAGCCATGCTCAGTGGTCAGAGCAGTGTGCATGGAGCCCTGGGTTCCAGCCCCAGCTCACCTGGCCAAAGTTGAAGGCCAGCCTGGGCTACCTGGGACCCACAGATTGTCCAGTGCGGTAGAATTCAGTGTCCCAGGCTCTTCGGTGTGGAAGTCAGTAGCCCTCTCTACCCACCGTCAGTGGAGCAGACTGAGCTTCCAGAACGCAGCACCGAGGGACGCCGGCACCCCTGTTGGCTGCTCCCCGTGGCAGACCGTCTTTGTTTTTCATGGCCTCTTTCTTTAGTGCATGAATACACCCTACCCAGCCTCTGTCAGGCCACTCGTTCCACGGTGGCAGGCGCCCGCTTGGCCCTGGAGTCCGACAGGCAGTCTCTTTTTCTTGAAGGGAGAAGGAGATCTTTGACAATGAGCTCCTGGAAGAGAGGAGCCGTCGCCGGCGCTGAGTCCGCAGCGTGCCCGAGGTCTCTGCGACAGTGTGCGAGAAGCAAGAGGCCTAGGAGTGACTTTGATCTGTGCGTCCTGATCTTTGCCCTTCAGCCCTGAGTCTGCAGGATCAGGTGCCGTCAACGTACCGGAAGCCTGCTGGCAGCTACGAACACTCGCTTTCTGGAAGTTTCTGTTTGTGTACACGTGTATGTTTGGTTTTTATTTTTTTAATTATTTTGTTTATAAATGCGTTTGAATGCATATGTGTCATGGTTACTGCACAGTGTGGCTGGCATGTGCACTTGGGTTTCATGTTGCTCCTTGTGTCAGCCCTATGGAAGTTTCTGGAAAGACTGATTTGAAGACTCAGCTCCCAGAGCGTTGACATCCTCCCCTGGCAGTGTCTTGCTTATTTGTTCTGTCTGGTTTCTGGGGTGTCCTCTGGTGAGCAGGAGGTGGGGTCCCCTGCAGCAACAGTCTTTGCAGGTGGGCGGTGTTTGGGAGGTGGGGACACGTTTGCTCAGTGGCTTCTGTGTGTAGTCCTGAGAAGACGGGCAGGTCAGCTGCGCTCCGCCCCCACGGTCCTGTCCTACCCAGCCAAGCACTAACTCTACCCCGAGCTGGCACCAGGTTTCAGTGTGGCCACCACCCCACCTAGAAACCATTGCAGGGCTGAGGGTGGTGGGGATGAGAGCAGGGACCGGCAGACTCCTGCCCTGGCTGCCATGCTGGATGCCACGGTCTCAAGGGGGCTGTTTGGAAGCTCCGTCCACCAGGAGCAAGGGCAGAGCCACTGCCAACAGTGGGCCGGCCCCGTGGCCCCATAGGCGCTCCGCCAGGTGTTGGATTACTGGATGTGGAACACATGGGTGCCCCTCACACTCGGGGCCATGCCAGAATGAGATGGGGTGTCACCCTGAGCACCTGCATCTGACAGCACGCATGGGCCAGGATGGTCCTGCACAGTTGGGGCTCAGAGTGCCCTGTCCGGGATGTGCACAGCAAGGCAGCATTGTTCGCCAACCTCCAGGCTCAGACTTCTCTACCATCTTTGTTGAAATTGGGTTGGGGAAGCTGGGCAGTGGTGGTGCATGCCTTTAATCTGTGAGTTTGAGACCAGCCTGGTCTACAGAGTCCAGGGCAGCCAGGGCTATACAGAGACCCCCCCCCCCCCAAAAAAAAAAAAAAAAAAAAAACACAAAAAACCTGGGTTGCAGGCAGGTCTGAGCTTGGGTTCAGGCTACAGCCTGTTGTGCTGCCCATGAGACCACCCAAAGAAGGGAGCCTGGATTCAAAGTGTGAGACCATTGCTGACAGGGCTGCTGGGCAGAGTGGCCAGAAAGAGCCCTGGTGGCAGGAGCTCGGCTTCCAGGGAAGTAGACGGGCCCAAGAGCAGTGCTGGCTGGCGGGGAGAAGGCTGTGGCCTCCGTGTGTGTGTTAGTCCTCAGCTCCCTAAAGCCCTGAGTCCTGTGTTTCAACCTGCCCTGACCCCACATTTCCCTCCACAGTTGGAGGCTTACACCTCGAGTTATGACCTAGTGGCTTTTCAGGGGCCAAGAAGCCAGATATGACTCACTCACCCCTGCCTTGTCAGTGCCCCGACATCATGGCTCCCATGTGCCCTGTTCTCAGCGCTTCAGACCTTCTGACACCAGATAGGTCATTTTCAGTGCATCCTATACCCTATGTACTGGCCAGCCCATACACCAGGAATATCCCCAGTTAAAATGGACATGTTTCCTAGACATCACCCACTGTCCCCTCAGCGAGGCCTCTCCTTCCTCTGCCTACTTCTTGTACATCGTGGTGGGGATGGCCTCAAGGCCTGGTCCACAGGGACCCTCCCCAGCCCGCCCATCCCTAGGCTCCCTGGCGCCATCTAGTGGTGTTTTCCCACTTTGCACATCTCGGGGACCTCAGGCAGAAGTGAGCATTCCCACACCCAGGCACGTCTGTAAGTGGACTGTGTCTGGTGCTGTGCCACTTGGGAAGTGACACCAAGTCCCACCCCTGCCCCACACGGCTGTGGCCTTCCCTTTCCACCCTTCCTCCTCCCACCCCTCCTCACTTACTGTTCCATCTCCCACCTTCTTACCCATGGCAATTTATGAAGCCCCGATCTGTGCCCTCATTCCCCCCGATCTGTCAGGCGCCCCGACACACTAACCCGACACACTCCACCAGCCAGAGCTACAGCATTTACCCAGAGCCTGGAGACAGGAAGTGCTCAGTTGTCTTGCTTCCTGCAGGTCAGGGGTCAGGAAGCAGCTTGGTCAAGACGGGTCAGGAGACGTACATCAGAGGCCAGGCAGGGAACACACATCCACACATCATGAGGCCAAAGACCCTGGGGTTCCCTGGACTTCTGCAGTGCTGAGGACGAACCAAAATCTTGTATGTGCCCTGTTCCACCAAGCTGTATTCCACCGTCTCTAAAGTGCACTGTGTTTAGTGTGTGTGTGGATATGCGTGTGTGTGAGACAGGGCTTCTTGTGGAAGCCTTCCCCTGTGTGGGACCCAGGGTTGGCACTTAGTCAGGCTTGGCAAGTGTCTCTTTCCCCTGAGCTAGCCGGCTGCCCCTCCCCCTCTCTAGTCCCAAGCTTAACCTCAAACACAACATAGCTCAGGGAGGCCTGGAATCCCAGGAAGCCCCACCTTAGTCACTCTGTCTTTTTGTCTTTGCCTCTCTTGAGACATATAGCCCTGGCTGTCCTGGGACTTGATATATAGACCAGGCTGACCTCGAACTCACAAGAGACCTGCTTGCTTCTGCCTTTCGAATGTAAGGATCCAGTGGTTTGCTGCCATATCTGGATCTTTCTCTTAGCATCTACAAACGCCATTCTGGGGACCCCGTGATCTCATCAGAGCCCAGCACCGCATCCCACCTGAGCTTACAGTCAGCCCAGGACGGTGGGTGCTAAGTTTCCAGCATCTCGTGGAGATGGCATTGCAAGGACAGCAGAGAGAAAGCGAGGGAACCCCAGTATAGGGGCCTCCAGTTAGCCGGGTCGATGTGCCCTATCAGAACACAAGCTGCGTAACAGGTGGGGGTTAGAGCATGGCTCTGGTGCAGGGCCCCTGACCAGCGTGCAGGACGGTGGTGGGCTCCGGCACTGGCAGATCTCACACGCAGATGAAATATTACAGTATAATATGGCTCCGCTGGCTATGGCCTACTTAGAACTTCTCCGAAGAGTTTGTAAGTTTTCTATGAATCTAAAAGTCTAGACGGACATGGTAGGGTTGAGGCTAGAGGATTGCCATGACTAGAAGGCCAGCACGCACACGCACACGCACACACACACACACACACACACACACATGTGTGCATGGAAATGCAAGCCCTGAGCCAATGCTATCCATGCAGAGGACAACTTCTGGAGCCGGTTCTCTCCTGCCACCTTGTGGGATCCAGAGACCTAGTTCAGACAGTTGGTCTGGCAGCAGACTGCTTTCACCCACCCAACCACCGTGCCAGCCCGCCCCTGTTTTTGAGACGGTCTCACGGAGCCAAGAACCCCTATCTCTCCTACCTCGACCTCCCCCGTGCTGGGGGAGGAACCCAGCGTCCTCTAGATGATAGGCTGCCCACAGACCTCCCAGATTTGATTCGTTTTCTTATTATTTTACTTTATGTGTGTGGGTGTTTTGCGAGGTCAGAAGAGACATCAGAGACCCTGGAACTGGAGTTCTAAAGGGTTAGTAGCCACGTGTACCCCGTTCTTTCAGAAGAGGAGCCAGAGCTCTAGAGAGATGAGCCATAATGGTAATGATAATGACTTTCTGGGAGGAGGAACTTGACCTGGTGCCCATCCTCCTGCTTCTCTGGAGTGCTGGAATGACAGCAGTCTTCACCCTGATATTTTTACATTTCATAATCAGTAATGGCTCTAGCCCTACCAATTTAAAGAATATTGGACTGGTCGTCAACATCTAAAAAGAATTTAGAAGTTAAAAGTTGGACTGGACAAATTCAGCATTGGAGGTTAAAATGAAAGAAAAAAAAAGAAAAAAGAAAGCAGACGCATTGTTCAAGAAGGCAAAAAGCCTTGCCGAAACCCGGAATCGAACCAGGGACCTTTAGATCTTCAGTCTAACGCTCTCCCAACTGAGCTATTTCGGCTGGGTGTCAAGTGGCGCTCCTGCAGAGACTCCGCCCCGTGCCGTGCGGTTGTGCGCAAGCGCACTTCAGAGCTCATATACAAAGCCTCGTAGGGTTACACCAGAGACTTTAAGCCGATGTTGTCTCTGTGGCGCAATCGGTTAGCGCGTTCGGCTGTTAACCGAAAGGTTGGTGGTTCGAGCCCACCCAGGGACGGCCTTCGTTGTCTTTTTTTGTATCCTAAGACTGAATAAATCGAGGTTCTTGTTTTTGTTGTCCTTTCCTGTTTGTCACAGGAGTATGATGGTGCACACTGTGCGGGAGCAATCACAGGCCGTACGTACTTCGGAACGACTCTGCTTGTGGTTCCGTTTTCCGCTGGTGCCTATTTGAGCGTTGGACCAGAACCGGAACGCTTTGGAGGACGGACCGCAGAGGTTGTCTGAAGGCCGAGGCCAAGATGGCGGCGCTGTCGGGTGAGTGAGGCTCAGAGGTCGGGATAGCGGCTTAGTTCTGGGCTTCGAGCTGGGGCTTCGGGGACCTTGGGGCCCAACCCCCGGAATAAGAGACGATAGGGCCCACACATAATGTCGGTGTCTAGGGTCGGGCCAAAGTGCGTTTGGATCCATTGCACACAGTTCTGCCTGCGATGAACTGCCCCCTATTACTGCAGCAGATTATAGTAGACGACACTGAGGCCTGTACATCTCCCAGCCTCAGGAGACTGATTGCAGGAGTCCGGCTGATGTCCCCGAAGCACAGAGGACAGGGAAGGGACCTGGACACTCAAGCCACCGGGGCTCTTCTTTCACCCCCATCACAGCCCTGGACAGTTAGGGTCACTGAGCAGATGTCTCAGTTTCCTTTGGTATCTTTCTCTTTAGATACAGGAAGTAAACGCAGATGCAGTCTGGCAAACTGAGCGACAGTTGCTAAGTGCCTTATTAGAACCTCCCATGACCTACCCGGTGGCTTAATACAAAGAACGAGAGATCTCAGGAAGTCAGGTCTAAAGCCATCTGGGTTTTGTTATTGCTTTGAGACGGTGTCTGATGAAACCCAGGTTGGCCTCAAACTCACTGTGTGTACTGAGGGTGATCTTGAAGACTTGACCCTCCTGTCCTCACCTCTCTTGTGCTGGGATGACAGGTGTGCACCATCGTGCCTATTTATATGGAGGGATGGAACCTAAGGGCTTGTCATGCTAGACAAGGACTCTGCCAACAGAACTCCAGCCCCAGTGCCTGTTTTTGTTTGCTTGTCTGTCTTGTTTTTGAGACGGGATCTCACGTATCTGAGGCTAACCTTGAATTACTGATCCTTCAGCCTCCATACCTGAGTGCTACTATGCCCAACCTCTTTGTTTGCTTTGTTTTTCTAGACAGGGTTTCTCTGTGTAGCTGTGGCTGTCCCGGATTCAATTTGTAGACCAGGCTGGTCTTGAATTCACAGTGATGCTCCTGCCTCTGCCTCCCCAAGTGCAGAGATTAAAGGCATGCAAGCACCATGCCTGGCTCCAACAACAACAATTACGACTACCACTTCTTCTTTTTTAAGACAAGGTCTTCCTGTGTCAAACTCATGATGCCCCTCCTGCCTCAGTCTCCTGTGCCGGGTTCACAGACCCAGCGTCTATGCCCGGCCCGGCTATGATGTGGACACTATGAGTGCAAAGCATAGATCTGTGGTGTTGCCTGCTGCTTTCTGAATTCCCTCAGGTTCAGCTGTGAGCTTGCTTGTGAACAGTTAATAGACCCTCTTACCAACTGCTGTGCTCTGCTACCTAGAGTCAGATTTGAAGGGGAAGCTAATTTACATTAATACCTTAGAGGCAGCAAAGAGGATGTGTGTTATAAGACACTGTGAGGTACAGCTGTCATCCTGGCCCTCGGGACACTCAGACAGGAAACTGATGAATCCAGCCTGGGCTATACACTAGCACCCTGCTTCAAAATAAGGACACTTGGGATCTCTGTGAGTTCCCTACCAGCCTGCTCTACATAGTGAGTTCCAAGCCAGCCGTAGTTAGAACCTTTTAAAAGACAGGAAGAGGAGGTAGCCTGGAGATGTAGCCCAGTATTAAAGTGCTCACTAAGTGTGTTCAGGGTCCCACATTTAGTTCTCAGCATGATGGCCCAAAAGTCTGGTCAGAGCCAGGCTTGATGGTACCTGTGTATAGTCCTAGCTACTAAGGAGGTTCTCTTGAGGTCAAAGTTCAAAGCCAGCTTGGGCAACATAGAGAAACCTTGTGCCAGTTAAAACAAAAGCCTAATGCTGCCACCTCCAACCACTTACTAGGGCATTTACTTTGCTGTGAGTTTATCCAAAGCCTTAAGTTTTCACATGGGGGAGATCAGGGCCTGGTGTGCCCTTCTGACAGAAAGTGTAGACTGCACAGTAGTCTCTTGGTCCAAGCAGTCGTGACCTTGGGAGGCAGCAGCCGGAGCAAGGCTGACGTCAGAGTGAGCAGAGTGAGGAGGCTGAGGTGAGAGAAGGTGTGTGTGTGTGTAAAGCAGCTGTCAATCCAGCCCCAGGTCTTGGAGGCTGGATATACCCCATGTCATGATGGTATCCCCTCTCTCAGTCCCACCTTTCCATCAGGCAGGGGCTGTTCCAGATGAGGCCCCTCTCACTTTTTTCCTCCAAGAAAGAGCCTTTCTGTGTAGCTCTGGTGACTGGAACTTGCTGTATAGACCAGGCTGGCCCCACACTCTCAGAGCTTCACCGTCCTCTGCCTCCTGAGTGCTGGGATCAAAGGTGTGTGCCACCATGCCCAGCCCCAGGTGACAGAGTTTATCCCATTCTCCTTGAAGCTGGAGTCCAAGATCAGGGTGTCCCAGGGCCGGGGTTTTATGAACTCACAGATGTCACCCCCTAATATCCTCATGGGGTTTTTCTCCTGTCTATATGCTCTACCACTGGTTAGTTTTGTTTGTTTTTGTTTAAATGTATTTTGGGGTTTCGCAGGGGCTGTTCCAGGCTGTTCTAGGACATGCAGCCCCCTGCCTCAGCCTCCAAAGTGCTGGAATGACAGTTGTATATCTTTAGACCTGGCTCACTGCTCTCCTCACAAGAACACCCGCCCTGCTACCTCAGGGCACGTCTTAGTGACCTCATTGTAGCTTGTTCACCTCTGGAAAGGCTCATGCATATGGTTGCATTTCGTACAGGGGTGAGAGGCTTATGCATACAACCGAGTTTTGAGGTACACGGGGACTGGAGAGATGGCTCAGAGGTTAAGAGCACTGCTTGCTCTTCCAGATGTCCTGAGTTCAATTCCAGTAACTACATGGTGGCTCACAACCATCTATAATGAGGTCTGGTGCCCTCTTCTGGCGTTCAGGTGTACGTGCAGGCAGAACATTGTTTACATAATAAAATAGATAAATCTTAAAAAAAAAAAAAAGTTCTAGCACATGGCCATGTAAGTCAGTGTAGGGCATGTGCTAGAACTTTTTTTTTTTTAAGATGTGTAGGGCATGGACCCATCCTGACCCCAAGCCTGCCTGCTATGTTTATTTCTTTTGCTTCCAGCTGTTCCTTCTAAAAAGTTCCCCCAGGTTGAGTCCTGCCATGTGAGAATGGCCTGCTTTGTGCAGATGTAGGTTATTCATGAGGACTGTCTGGGGCCTGAGGGGGAGGAGTGAGACCTGGGAGCAGTGACTTATAAGGGACGGCAACCTTGGTGTGGAGTCAGCAGAGGATAAGAGTAAGGGTGTGCCGGAGCCCTCAGGGAAGTGAGGGTGTGCCGGAGCCCTCAGGGAAGGGCCGGGACGCAGAACCTGGACCCCTCCTGAGGGCTAAAATGTGGGCCCAGGCTGGTGCTGCTCACAGCTCACAGCTCTTGCTTCCCTTTCTAGCTCCTGGCCTGCTCTCTGTGCGGATCCCGGGCCTACGGTGAGTGTGTGGCGTGTCTGTCACGAGGCTAGATCTAACTGTCAGCAAAGAGCATAAAGCTGCAGGGCCCAGAGCCTGGAGGGTTCCTCAGCAGTGTCCAGGAAGGGATGTGTTGGTGAGGGTGCCCAGTAGGTTCAGTGGGGTGGCCAGGTGTCCTCCTGACATCATGAGTTGGGTACTGTCTGGGAGGACTTCAACCAAAGCACCTCAGGACTGGCCTTTCTAAGACAATTGACAACCTTTTGGCCAGTTGGTGGTTTTTAGAAGCAGAGAGGCCCTGCTTACACCTGAGTTGTCACCAGGACAGTGGCTACGTTGTCCCTGTGAGAGAGCAGGGCAGCCTGAAGATGGGCAGGAGACCATGGGTGGGCAGGGAGGCCACCTGTGGTGGGTGGGGATGGTGGAAGAAACAGCTGATTGGGCCATGGTGGCCTCTCACCATTGTCCCTGTTTGCAGCTCCAACATTGGCACAGTGGCCCAGCTGCGCAGAGTCCATCAGAGTGTGGCCACTGAGGGCCCAAGCAGGTAATGCATGCTCTGGGAAGAGTGCACTGCCATCTTCTAGGGCCTGGGTTTTTGGTAGCTGCCTGCACTCCACCTCACTCGGTGTTCCTGTCCTCTGCTCTTGCCTTCCTAGTATGGCCACTCCTTTCTCTGTTGATCAGGCCTAGTGGGCCTTTTGGGCCTCAGGGATGACATGGCTCTGTCCTGGGACCCTGTCTGCCCCTCCCCACTGGTCCCAGGACAGGGACACTGGGGCTACCTGGCTAACTTTCCCACATGCCCACCTGCTCTGCCCTTAGCACACAGTCTGCCGTGTCCAAGGCTGGAGCTGGAGCTGTGGTTGCTAAGCCTTCCCACCTTCCCAGAAGCCGTGCTGAGTATGTGGTGACCAAGCTGGACGACCTCATCAACTGGGCGCGCCGGGTAGGTCAGCCCCGCAGCATCCTCAGCGTCCCCTGAGGCTCTTTCCCAGGGGCCTGGCTGCCCCTCCAGCCCCCACTCAGGATGACTGGACCCTTCATCAGTCCTCCCGGTAAAATCAAATCTGTGGAAACAGTCTTTCGTTACATTTCCTTAGGTGTTTTGTGTGCGTGTGCAATGCGTGCTTACGCACTAGTGCACGTGTGAAGGCCAGGGCGTGACCTGCAGGATTTGGCCCCCTCTCTCTCCCATGTGGGCTCCAGGGACCCAGATCAGCTTGTCAGGTTTGGCAACAGGGCCTTCACGCATTGAGCCATCACAACAGCTTAATTAATTAATTTATTAATTTATTTATTAGACAGGGTTTCTCTGTGTAGCTCCACTATGTAGCCCAGACTGGCCTTGAACAGAGATCCACCTACGTGCTAAGATTAAAGCAGCCACCATGCCCATCCTCTTTAAACTCACTTCTCATGGCAGAATCTGGTGAGCTGTAGGTCCTCAGCAAAGTACATGGACGACCTCCCCCACCGCTGTGTCTGTCCTCAGTCGTCCCTATACTGCGTGTCCCTCTCTG
This sequence comes from Psammomys obesus, assembly GCF_907164565.1. Taxonomy (NCBI): domain Eukaryota; kingdom Metazoa; phylum Chordata; class Mammalia; order Rodentia; family Muridae; genus Psammomys; species Psammomys obesus. The sequence continues at coordinate 822,285 of NW_026590511.1, forward strand.
GTTCACAGTTGCTGGCCAGCTGTGTTTGGTTCCCGTGCCTGCATGTGACAGCCTATGTCTGACAAATGCCCATTGACAGGCGTGCCCCCTGGGGCCTGCCTTGCTCTCCTGTGCTGTGCCTGTGGCTCTGGTGGGACCCTGCTGGAGCTTGAAGCTGCCAGGACAAGGTGCCTCCTGCAGGGGCCCAAGATAATGCAGCAGCCAGGATGAGCCTTGGTGGTTGCTTTCAGCCCTGACATTAACTGCACACTCACATCTGCCAGGCCCAGGGCACTGCTGGGACCAGATGCAGGCACAGGGCAGCTGGATCCATGAAGAGCCTAAGCACCAGTGGACAGAGGTCACTGAGGGCAGTTAGAAAGTCCCAGGAGATTCCTGAGGGACAGTTAGGCCAATCCAGGGATACCAAGAGCAGCAGCTAGACCTGGATGCTGCCCCTGTTCTGGGCCTAGGCCAGCCCCAGCGCCGCTGCTGTGTCCGTGAGGTGCTGGGAGCTGCCTGCAGATGGGCCTTCTCGGCAGCACTATGGAGGGACAGTGCCCGGGACACACGGCTGACTGTCCCTTTCCTCACAGAGCTCCATGTGGCCTATGACCTTTGGCCTGGCATGCTGTGCAGTGGAGATGATGCACATGGCTGCACCACGCTATGACATGGACCGCTTTGGCGTGGTGTTCCGTGCCAGCCCGCGCCAGGCTGATGTTATGATTGTGGCTGGCACGCTTACCAACAAGATGGCCCCTGCTCTCCGCAAGGTACATCTGGTCCCCTTGGTCCCTTTGGCTGCCCTGCCACCTGCAGACGCCTGACCTACGTGTCTTGTAGGTCTACGACCAGATGCCTGAACCCCGCTACGTAGTGTCCATGGGGAGGTGAGTGTGTGCTCGGCTGCTGGGGGTGGTGGTAGTGGGAGGAGCAGAGTCCACCCCAGTACCCCAGCTCTCACCCTTCTCCCAGCTCTGTGGCCTAAAGGGCTACAGACAGCCCCAAAGCCCCTTCCCTCTCCATCATGTCTTCTCCCATTCCTCAGTCTTTGTGTTCAGCAGCTATGACTCGCTCACTGTGTCATAAATACAGGCATGGAGCCCAGAACACTGCGCCTGCCAGGCGGGTGCCCCACTGCTGAGCTCCACTCTCAGCCCGGCTGCTTAGCTTTGTTGTTGAGAAGCCCAGCACCCACATAGCGCCTCCCTGCCGTCTGAGGCACTCCCTCCAGATAATCAGTCTTTAAAGCAGTACCTGGGAGTGCTGGCCAGCTCCCCAGAGGCAGAGGCAGGCAGATCTCTGAATTCAAGGCCAGCCCGGACTACACAGTAAGACCTTCTCTCAAAAAGGATAAGGAAAAGAGGGCCAGGGTTGGGCTTACAAGGCGCACCGCCATGCAGGAAGCCCTGGGTTCCATCCCTAGCACCAAGTAGCTCTTAACAGTGGCGCACTCGTGGCCCTCAGGGCCATCTGCTGTGTAGTGAGGCCCAGCCTTTTGGGCAGCTCTCTTAGAGCCCACAGTCTTGCCCTAGGCCTGTCGTCAGAAATGCTTTGGCTGCGGGCTGCTTGCTCTACTTGTCTGCTTGCATCCCACAAGTCCCACTAAGGTTCTGGACACCCCTTTCCCTCCCAGTTCTTATCTGTGATGGAGGGTCCGGCCCTCGGCCAGCATGAGGGGTGTGGGGTGGCCATGCGTCTGAACTGCCTCGTGACCCTCTCCACAGCTGTGCCAACGGCGGTGGCTACTACCACTACTCCTACTCAGTCGTCCGTGGCTGCGACCGCATCGTGCCAGTGGATATCTACGTGCCAGGTGAGGTCACCCTGCCCACCACACCAGCCTGGTCTCCAGGCCGCAGAGCCAGTCCGGGTAGGGGACTTCCTGCCCCCTGTGTCCTGGGGGGCAGAGAGACAGATGTGCCACGCGTTGTCCTTTGTCCAGACCTCTCTAGGAGCAGTGGGTGTGCTGGCTCCTCGGCCCTGGAGGGGCCTCGACTTTGTGAGAGCAGGGCCTCTCAGCAGTCTCAGTCTGTGTGCTCCCTGGCCACTGCCTCCAGCAGAGCTCTCTGTCAGCAGACTGCCAGGCAGCAGGGACAGTGGAAAAGGGAGGACAGGGCTTGGGGAACAGTCCTGAGGCCTCCCTGCCTTTGGCGCAAGCCTCTCTGCACATCTCTCTGACCCAGTAGTCCAGTTTCTGTGAGTAACTTGCTAAGCATCAAGCTGGTCACCAGAGTCACAATCTGGGCTCTGCTCTCTGGAGCCACAGACAGCTCAGGGAGAGAGTCAGGAGGCCTGGCACAGCAAGGAACCTTGTCCCTTCCACGCCAACCCCAGGGTCCCCCGAGAACCCTCCTTGAGGGCTGGTAGAGGCATCTGTGTGTCCCCAGGCTGCCCGCCCACGGCA